>NW_020174922.1:3191557-3288663 GCF_003031525.2 Neophocaena asiaeorientalis asiaeorientalis | reverse complement strand
AAAAAAAAAAAACAAAAAGATGTGGCACATATACACAATGGAATATTACGCAGCCATAAAAAGAAATGAAATGGAGTTATTTGTAGTGAGTTGGATGGACCTAGAGTCCGTCAAACAGAGTGAAGTATGTCAGAAAGAGAAAAACAAATACTGTATGCTGACAGATATATATGGAATCTAAGAAAAAAAAATACGGTTCTGATAAACCTAGGGGCAGGTCAGAAATAAAGATGTTGAAAAAATCTGATTAATACATATTACAACTGAAAATGTAGATAGCTTACTATAATTTTACCCTAGTTCAAACGACCTCTGAGGGTATTTACATAATGTTATAGTTCAACTGACATATATTAGGTTTTCCCTTCTTATTAAAATTTGGCTAAAATGTTTAGTAATACAAATGTGTATTGCTCCTTTGTTTGATAAGGAATGATTAGCTTGAATGCCTAATAATGGCTCTTGAGAGATTTTTATGTGAGCTCAGGGTACTTTAACTATGTTTAGAGCTTTTTAAGTTGCAGCCACTAGATGGCTGTATTTCATTTTCTCTTCAGTGTTCAAGTTTATAAATCTTTGCTGTACTACTGAAAGAAAAATGACATCAGGTAGTTCTACTTAAATCTCTCGATCTTCTTTTCCAACTAAACTCAGAAATCAGAGTTGAATTTTATGGAAGTTCAAATATAAAGTTAACACACATATCAAAGATATTTTCCACAGTAACTAATCTAGATTCATCTTTCCTACTTAAGGTCTTTGACAAAGCCCTTTTTCCCACCTTCCCCTCACCAGCATAATCTTACTCAGGAACATACAAACATATATTTATACATGCATCCAGGTATTCCTAGCCACTCAAAAGGTGTCATCAGAATCTGAGTGAGAAAGTTGCAAGCACCAAATATAATTCTCTATAAAAGATTCTAGTCTGGAAAGTAACCAGCAGTATAGTCCACAGTCAAAGGATGAAGAACAAAATTTACTTTAATTCCTTCTCTCCACATCCCCTCATTTATAATTACTACTCTATAGCCAAGTACACATGAACTCTTAAGAATTATTTTCTGCAGGTAATGGAAACTCCTTAATAGAAGTTCATCAACTTACATGTTTTCAATCTTTAAACTATCATAGATAAGAAAAAAGCTACGTAGCATAGCACGAGTGTCCCAACATTGCCTACAACCAACAGACAGCACTCACCGTTTCTTTCATAACACTCTGGATTCAGAAGCAAATGGTATGATGAACAGCCTTATGTAATCTGATTACATCATAAGAGTACCTTCATATATGAAAGCACGTTTAAGACCATTAAGCACTACACAAGTATAAGATACCACTATTATTCTATATGATAGGACCTCCTCCTTCAAGCAATCAATAGTATTAATTCAAATCCACTGTTAAAATACATGCCTTCTTGATTTACAAATACATAATCTCCAACTTTCAACCATTCACTTAGACTACTGTGTACACATTAAAATGAATAAATAGCAATTTACAAGGCCAATCACAAAGTAACACAAATAATTTGAAATAAAAACAAAGTCTATAACCAAAAATACTTATCTCCTAGTTGATGGCAATTATTTGAAACAATATTTATTAAATCAAGTAAAAGAAATTTAAGTATTCAGGAAGTCTCACAAGATTTATTTATAAGAAAAGATGACTTTTGATTCCCATTCTATTGATAAATAGTATAGAAAGAAAACAATCATTCCAAATACTACACTAATGTATGCCCATTGTTTCATGTGAGTTTGAATTTAATCCTATAAAAAAGAACTGGAAAATGAATGGCCGATCAGTTAGGGCTTTTACTTTGTGATACTTGACTTATATTAAATATTACTTAACAAACAGCTTTCAAATAAGTCTTTCAAGATGTAGATGAAACTCTGAACTAAAAATCACAGTTTTAATGCAGAGGTCAAGTAGTCACTAATATTATATGATAATTACTATACATTATTACATATGGATATAAACACACCTATATAGTTTTTACTAAAAAAAACTGTTTTCCTCAGTGTAGTGTAGTTTTTAGGAATTCTATTCACATACCCAAGAAACTTATATTACATAATAAAGTTAACAGATTACATTAATTAAAATTACCTTGATTGGTTTTCTAAGGTTAGATTTAGTTGGCATTTCTTGTATAAAGGCTTTTTAGATTATATCTTTTTTCCATTTTGCTACATTCAGTTGGCTAAAAATCTGTATAATATTTTTGCACCTATATTCATGAGTGAGATTGGCTATAATTATCTTTCCTTGTATCCTTGTCAGTTTCGTATCAAGATTATTAGTTTGGTATGTTATCAAGTTTTCTTTTCATTCTCTGGCAGAGTTTATGTAAGACTGAAATTATTTGCTCCTTGAATGTTTCTTTCTGTTCATTGGTGAAGCAGTATGAGCCTGGAATTTTGACAATGACTCAATCAAGTTTTCTACTTCCTACATCTTCTTAAGTTATTTGGGGAAGGTAGGATTTTATCTATCTCTTTCAAATATCCACCAGATAACCCTAGAGCAAAGATCATGGTTGAAAGAGCTAACCCAACACTCAAAAACTTCTAATAAGTTTTTCAGTCCCTCACTCTTAAACATAAGAAAACATGGTACTTGAAAAAATTCCCCAACATGAAAGATGGAATCTAAATCAGATGGGGAGGGCAAAAACATTCCCTGAGAGGAGTATATACAAAGAGAAGAAAACTTCAGAATATCTTCAGAGAACATAAGTAAGTTCCAGAAAGGCAGAGTAAGGATGACCAATAATTCTTTCCTCCATTAAAGTAACAAGAACACTGGCAAAAACTGTCAAAATCAAATTTTTCATAACTGAAAATTAACCAAAGGCTTGCAATAATCTAAGAAGCATTTATTCAAGAAAATCAGCTGAATCTTAGTAAGAATAGCAAGCTTTGTAGCATCTAAACTCGCCCTAATTCCACACTCCCTTCCCCCAACTCCTGGTAGCCTTGAAAATCAACAACCTCAATACAACAGCCAAGACATGGAAATAACCTTAATGTCCATCAATGGATAAATAAATAAAATATAGTATAAAAGAATACATAGAGGCCACAACAGTGAGAGGCCCACATACAGCAAAAAAAAAATATATATATATATATATATATATAAATCTATTATAAAACATTAAAATTTATCAAAACTTATGCACACAAACACAGACTACATGACCTCATTCACAGCCGAAAGAAATGTAAACAAACATAAAGATGCAGTATTAAATCATAACTGCATAAAATTAACTGTAGTCCATAGTGTACTACTGTAATAGTTTGGCAGCCACCTCCTATGGCATTGCTCAAGTGTTGCAAGTATCTGCTTAAAATGCACATACTACTCATCTCCACGTGAGCAGTTCATCTCTCCAGTAAACTTCATATCACAGCAAAAAGTAATCTCTCTCTCTCGGTTCCCACTTTTTCATTGTGTTTAGTGCATTGTGTTTAGTAAACCCTGAATAACAACATGGGACCCCGATGAAGTACCACTAGTGATGCTGGAAGTGGTCCCAAGAAGCAAAGAAAAATCATGACATTACAAGAAAAAGCTGAATTGCTTGATAGGCACCATAGATTCAGGTCTGCAGCTGTGACTGCCTGCCATTTCAAGATAAATGAATCCAGTGTTAAGGACCATTATAAAAAAAAAAAAAGGAAATTAGTAAGGCCATGGCTGCAGCTACAACAGCAGGTGAGAAAACTTGGCACTTTTTGCAATACACCTTTTTTATCTTATATTGAAAAGGCAGGGCTTCCCTGGTGGCGCAGTGGTTGAGAGTACTACTGCCGATGCAGGGGACGCGGGTTCGTGCCCCGGTCCGAGAGGATCCCACGTGCCGTGGAGCGGCTGGGCCTGTGAGCCATGGCCGCTGGGCCTGCGCGTCCAGAGCCTGTGCTCCGCAACGAGAGATGCCACAACAGTGAGAGGCCCGCGTACCACAATAAAAAAAAAAAAAGAAAAGGCAGCTTTTATGTGGATGCAGCATTGCTCTGAGAAAGGCGTACCTGGGCGCAGCATTGCTCTGAGAAAGGCGTAACTATAGACTCTAATATGATTCGAGAAAAAGCGAAGTCACTATATGACAACTTAAAGCAAAAGGATGGTGAAGGATCTAAAGCTGGAAAATTTAATGCCAGCAAAGAATGGTTTGATAATTTTAAAAAGAGGTTTGGCTTTAAAAATTGCAAGATAACAGAAGAGGCAACTTCTGAAAACCAAGAGGCAGTAGACAAGTTCCCAGATGCCTTTAAGAAAATCACTGAGGGCTAAAATATGGCACAAATGAAGCTATCTACAAAACAGAAACAGACTCACCGACATAGAGAACAGACTTGTAGTTACCAAGGGGAAGTGGGGAGGGAGAGGAATGGACTGGAGTTTGGGGTTAGTAGATGCATTTATCCATTTAGAATGAATAAACAAGAAGGTCCTACTGCAGAGCACAGGGAACTATATCCAATCTCCTGGTATAAACCATAATGGAAAAGAATATTTTTAAAATGTATATTGTGTATAACTGAGTCACTGCTGTACAGCAGAAAATAGCACAACATTGTAAATCAACTATAATTCAATTTAAAAAAAGGAAATCATTGAGGAGAAATGATATCTGCCTGAACAGGTTTTTAATGCAGACAAAAATGCCCTATTCTGGAAAAAAATGCCCAAGGACATTTATTCATAAGGAAGAGAAGCAAGCACCAGGGTTTAAGGTAGGAAGGGACAGGCTAACTCTATTGTTTTGTGCAAATGCAGTTGGATTTATGATCAGTACTGCCCTTATCTACAAAGCTGCTAACCCGAGCTGCCAGTCCTTTGGTTGTACAACAAGAAGGCCTAAACAACAAGAATACGTTTTCTGCATTGGTTGCATCGATGCTTTGTCCCTGAAGTCAGGAAATACCTTGCCAGTAAGGGACTGCCTTTTAAAGTTCTTTTGTTATTGGAAATGCCCCTGGCCACCCAGAACCCCATAAGTTTAACACCAAAGACACTAAAATGGTCCACTTTCCCCAAATACAACATCTCTAATTCAGCCTCTCGATCAGGGGGTCATAAGAACCTTAAACACTCATTATACACGGTACTCTATAGAAAGGATGGTCAATGCTATGGAAGAGAACCCTGATTGAGAGAACATCATAAAAGTCTGGAAGGATTACAGCATTGAAAAAATGCCATTGTTGTTACAGAAAAAGCTGTGAAAGCCATCAATCCGGAAACAATAAAGAAAGAAAACTGTGAGAGAAAACTGTGGCCAGATGTTGTCCATGACTTCACAGAATTTACGACAGAGCCAATCAAGGAAATCGTGAAAGAGATCATAGATACGGCCAAAAAAAAAAAAAAATGTGGGGTGAAGGGTTTCAAGATATGAATCTTGGAGAAGTTCAAGAGCTGAGACAGCACACCAGAGGAATTAACAGATTTCCTGATGGAGATGAGTGTTTCTAAACCAGTGTCAGATGATACGGAAGAAGATATAGAAGAAGCAGTGCCAGAAAACAAATTGACGTTAGACAATCTGGTAGAAGGGTGCTGATTTCAAGACTGCTTTTGACTTGTTTTACAACATGGACCCTTCTATGACATGGGCACTGAAACTAAAGCAAACAATGAAAAAAGGATTGGTATCATATAGAAACATTTTTAGAGAAATGAAAAAGCAAAAGCGGCAGACAGAAAGGACAATGTATTTCCATAAAGTTACACCAGTGTGCCTGCCTCTCCTGCCTCCCCTTCCATCTCCTGCGTCTCTTCCACCACTGCCACCCCGGAGACAGCGAGACCAAGCCCTCGTCCTCCTCAGCCAACTCAACATGAAGATGACAAGGATGAAGACCTTTACATGACCCACTTCCACTTAATGAATAGCAAATAATCATCATGCCATACAGTTAATAAACTTATCTGTTGTGTATGTGTGTGTTTTCGTGTGAAAACTGAATAACTGTACAGCAAGAACTATATGAGATGCTTTTGTCAGCATCATCACCAAAGTATTCATCGCGTTGAACATCATGTGCAAGATCTGTATTGAAGTAGTCTATCCTGACATAGGCATAAGGTGAATGATATTTAATATAAAAATAATAATGTGTTAGTTCTCTGTTTTATAACTTTGCCTTCGAGGATTCACATTGCCATATCGTACATCTCTCTCTAATAATTGGAGAAACTGAGTATTAGCCCATGATCACAGGTAAGTGGTTTTTTTAATTTAACGATGTTTCCAATACTGTATTATGGAAAGACTGTAATACTGGATGCCATAAAAATTTTATTTTATAAAAATTTTATAGGGCTTCCCTGGTGGCGCAGTGGTTGGGGGTCCGCCTGCCGATGCAGGGGACGCGGGTTCGTGCCCCGGTCCGGGAGGATCCCACATGCCGCGGGGCGGCTGCGCCCGTGGGCCATGGCCTCTGAGCCTGCGCGTCTGGAGCCTGTTGCTCCGCGGCGGGAGAGGCCGCAGCAGTAAGAGGCCCGCGTACCGCAAAAAAAAAAACGGTAAAAATTTTATAAGTTGAATATTAAGATATGATGTATAGCATGATGGCTATAGTTAACATTTCCATATTGTATATCTGAAAGTTACTAAGAGAGTAGATCTTAAAAGTTCTCATCTCAAGAAAAAAAAATCTGTAACTGTGTGAGGTAATGGAAGTTAACTAAACTCGTAATCATTTTGCAGTATATATATATATATCAAATCATTCATGTTGTACACCTTAAACTTACAGAGTATATATGTCAAGTATGTCTCAATAAAACTGGAAAGAAAAAAAAAAAAAGAACTGTAGCTATGAAACCCAGCACCCTAGCTGCTTTTAATACTAAAAAACATTCAGTAAAACCAGAGCTCAAATATGAGATGAAAAGTGAGACTCTAAGGTCTCAGAAGGTCATATGTAGAAAGAGCAGAAAGAGGGCACCACCAGTTAAACAGATTGGATCAAAGCTATCCAATCATCTCTGCTTGCTCCTGAAATCCCACTTAAATGAAGATAGAATAAAAATGAGTGGCAGAAAAGATGACAGCCAACAAGAAATGTCAAAAGCAAATTTGCAAGATGGAAAGTAAATGGACAAGTGATAAATGACAGGTTTCAGCTTTCTCAACTATGTTAAATACTCAAAAAGGGAAGAGCCTAATAGCAAGCTGAATTCATATCCATAAAAGATCAGAAATTGGAAGCAGCAATCATCCCTGAAGCCAAGCCATGGGGTAGCAATGAATACAGAACACTGTTGGAAGCCTCTGTAAGCAGCAGTTAGTTATATCCTCAGATCTCCTCTGCCAGCTCCCTCCCTGACAAAGTACCCTCTCCATCCTGGAAAAAGAGAAAGAGCTTATTTACTAACAAGAGAGGTTGCCCCAAAAAGGTTCTGAGGTCATGAAAACCAGACACGACTGAAGGTCAGGGTAAGACACCTTATTAAAAATTAGGAGATTGGGAAATAGTGGGCACTGAGACTTCACGGCTCCCTTTCTCTCTTCAGCTCCCAGAACATTGACTCCTACACTTAAGGTACTATAAGCACAAGGAGAAGACTAGAAGACTCCTTTGTGGGGAAACTACCAGTCCAAGGGAAAAGAGCTGCAGATCCTGGCATTTTTAAGGTTCCCCAATTAAATGGAAAGGCTCCACATACACAGAGCTTTCTCCCAGCTTTTTAGTGCTTCATTTTTAAACATGAACATACAGCCAAGGATCAGCAGACATTTGAGGAAAGCTTCTCATGTGAAACTCAGACAAATGGGGTCAAACACTCAGAAAAAACAAAGCCAATCTAGGGGGGAAGAATGAGGGGAACCACCTTCAAAACAAGTATGACTTCCATCCTCAGAGAGCTAAAATAAGGTATTACAAACATGAAATAAGAAGACTCTACTATAAAAAGGTATAGCCAAGAAACAAGAAACAGCTCTTGAAAATCAAAAACCCAAAAGCAGGGGCTTCCCTGGTGGCGCAGTGGTTGAGAGTCCACCTGCCGATTCAGGGGACACTGGTTCGTGCCCCGGTCCGGGAAGATCCCACATGCCGCGGAGCGGCTGGGCCCGTGAGCCATGGCCGCTGAGCCTGCGCGTCCGGAGCCTGTGCTCTGCAATGGGAGAGGCCGCAACAGTGAGAGGCCCGCATACCACACACACACACAAAAAAAAAACCCAAATGCAGAAATGAGAATTCAACAGAAAAGTTGCTATATAAAATTGAAGAAATCTCCTCAAAAATAGAACAAAAATATAAAAGGATGGAAAACAGAAGAAATTAAGGATGTCAATTTATGCCAAACTGACCTATAAATCCAATTCAATTCCAATCAAAATTACAGCAAGGTTTCTTGGTGGAATGTAACAAGCCAATTCTCAAACTTATATGGAATATTAAAAGGATAAGAATAACTCTCCTCCCCACCCCCCCAAAAAAATATTAAGAATATGGAGGAGGGAACTTGCCCTATCTGATTTACTCTAAAGCCATGGTAAATAAAACAATTTAGTATTGGTTCAGAAATAGACCAACATGTAAGTGAAACAGAACAGAGCACCAGAAACCAAACCTTAGATATAAAGGAACTTGATATATGACACAGATGACATTTTAAATCAATAAGTGGTAACAGAATAGACAAGTGAATAACTAGTACAGGGACATTTGGTTATCCATTTGGAAAAAATAAAATTAGACCCTCCCTCATGCTCTATACAGAAAAATATATTTTTCTTTATGACTTTAGATTATACGAGACATAAAAAGCACTATCATTAAAGGAAAAAACTGATACATTCAACTACATTAAAATTTTAAAGTACACATCAAACACAATGTGGATTGTCTCCATGTCTCCCCAAAGAGGAAAAAGATGTTTGCCATGGAGATTCAAGTAACCAAGCAACCAAATATATTAAAAACTCTTGTAAGTCAGTAAGAATATACAAACAATCCAAAAGGAAAAGGGGAAAAAATATAAAACTGCAGTTCACAGAAGAAGAAACATGAATGGCCAATAAACATAACATGCTCCACGTCGGGGAAATAGAAATTTAAGCAAGAGCGAGAGACAATTTCACATGCATCCTATTGCAAAAGAAATTAAATCTAGGGACTTCCCCGGTGGTCCAGTGGTAAAGAGTCTGCCTTCCAGTGCAGAGGATCCAGGTTCGATCCCTGGTTGGGGAACTAAGATCCCACCTATGCCGCGGGGCAACTAAGCCCGAGCGCCACTACTGAGCCCACTCTCCTCAACTAGAGAGCCCACGTGCAGCAAACTACAGAGCCCACGCTCTCTGGAGCCTGCGCACAACTAGAGAGAGGAAAAATCCCGCATGCCACAACTAGAGAGAAGCCCACATGCCCCAACGAAAGATCCCGCATGCCGCAACTAAGACCAGACGCAGACAAAAATAAATTTAAATAGAAATTAAATCTGAAAAATACCAAGTGTTCAAGAGACTGCAAGGGAAGAGAAACTCTTCTCTCAAATTGATACAACTCCTTGGGAGAATAATTTAGCATATATTTTACCTCTTAATAATTGCATACACACTAAATACATCCCACATAAACAAAAATATTTGATGTTCATGGAAGCATTGTCTGCAATAATTGAAACTTGGAAAGAACTTGAATCTCAATCAATCCAGTAATGGATAAACTAATTATGACATATGCATAGGATAAAATATTATAGATCAGTTAAATTGAATGAACCAGAGATCGTTTATTAACTTGGCTAAGTCTCAAAAACACAAGTGAGAAAGACAAGTTGGACAGAGACTCATACTGTGTGATACTGTATGTATATTTAAAAATATATAAAATACTAAAAAAAATGATGTATCATCAATGTTTACAGACAGAAAATTAAACACCAACTTCAGAATGATGGTTATCTTTTGGCGGTGAGATGGTGGTGGGATGGTGAAGTGATTCAGTCTTCAGTGATATGAAATTCGTTATGAATTCTTAAGCAAATATGACAAACACATGATCTAGATGGTAAGTGTTGGCTATATTAATGGTATTGGTTGGTTATATTGAGTATTAATTATATATTATATATTAACCCCTGTTATTTTTTGTATGTTCAAATATTTATAATAGGTGTATGGTTTAATCAACGCAATCCATGTCTGGAGTACATTATAACATAAAAGAAAATTCCAAAAGAACTATAAAATACCTCATGCAGTTATACATCAAGATTAACTTGCCTGCTCCAAAATAATTTTTTTTAATTTTTGTCACAGAATTTATTTTCTCATCAAACCAAAGCTACCTGGATCCTTACAGTGAAGTGTGTGTGTGTGTGTCTGTAACAAAAAAAAATCACATTAAGGATAGAGGAAACTGAGTGAGTTTTTCTTTTCTCCACTAGAGGGAGGTGTTGAACTTACAATATTTTAAAATGGAGCTTGTTTTTGAACTGACATTTAACATCAAAGTAAACCACACGGTGCTCTTAGAAAATAAACTTGCTTTCTTTCCACACCTTCCAGAAACATAGCCCCAAAAGTATAATTCTTTATACTTACTCATATAAACACTATTTCTTGAACTCCAAAATATGGTTTCAAGTCTGAAGGATTAAAGTAATTAGAAACATATCAGAGCCAAAGTACTCCCCCTTCCTAACTTATGAAATATATCAATATAGATATAGTTACAACCTTAGTCTAGTACATGGTTATCTCTCTAAATCCCCAAAGCCAGCATAGTTCTACAATCAAAAATAGTGTTTACTACTGTAGAGTATAAACTAGTACTAACTTTATGTAATACCTATCACAAATTATAAATCCATAAACTTGAAGACCAAGCAATTATACTTCTAGGCATTTACACAGCTAAATCACATGTACAACAGCGCAAAGATATGGACAAGAATGTTAGTGAATCATTTTAAATTAAAGCAAAAACTTTTGAAGGAAATAAAATGTCTATCAATAAGGGATTTGTTAAATGTATTAGGAACTTCCACATGACAGAAAAGCTCTCAAACACTACAAGAATAGTGTAAGAATATCAAAAGATGGATGCCAAATATTACTGAGGCATATTTATGTAAATATACTAATATATGTTTATACACCCTTAGATGAGGAGTAGGACTGGAGCATGCAGGCCTGCAGGGGAGGGGGGGATTCCTTCACTTTGTGCTTTTAACTTTCCCTAAATTCGGGGCATTTTTACAATAAGAACAATATTATGTAATTTTATAAACTGAATATTAAGATATTTCCTGTTTGGAAACAACAGGCAGTACCAGTGCCAGACTCACTTTCTATGCCATTTGCTTACAAAGGGCACCAGCAGACAGTTTCCCTGGAAGCTACCAAGAAAAGCTCCTTGCTACCCTAGCTCATTTAAGGCAAAACTCAGAAATACTTCCTTTTCATACAACTTACTCCAAGCTGTCCCTAGATCACAACTGTGCTTACCAGGTCAATCTCTGACATGTTGTACCCCAATCCCTAGCTGCTGTCTTATCATACAGCCAATGATTGATGCCCAGACCTAGTCTGATACCTTCCTTTACCCCCTCGCCCCCCCACTCTTCCTCCTCCTTCTTCAGTCTGCGGTATTATTTTCAGTCTACAATTCCCACGCTCTTTTGCCATCACAAACTCTCCCACCCCTTGATCACTAGATATATAAACCAAATTCAGTCAGTGAATGAGGAAAGGGCACTTTGTTCCCTGGCTTAGTTACAGAATTTTGGAAATAAATTAAATATGAAAAACATACCTTCATCTTCTAAATGCTTTCAATCCTACGGATGAGTTATACATTGAAATGAACTATAAAAATGACAAAGGAAAGAGTATGATGGTTTACCACTGCACGTCCCACACTGCCTACAATAGAAAAGCTCATGGCTAATAAGCATCCTCAAAGTTCACATTGCTATTGCAGAAAACAAAGAAATAAATAAAAACAAATGTTCATTTTAAATAAAAATTTTAAATAAATAGAGATAAAAAATAACATTTTTTCCAAGATCAATATAAACACATCATTCTAAAATTACCATGGCTTTGCTTTGGTTTGAAATTTCAAATAATGCTAAAGACATGGAATTTTTATGTTTATCAAAAGAGGACAGGCATTTAAAAAATGAAAAACACTTTCTTAAAATGAGGTAACTCCATTAATATTCCAGAGAAGTACACCTCTATTCAGCACTTCAATTACTGGGAAAGAAAGGAGACATGGCACAAAATTAAGATTTGCTTTTTATAGTGAGCCTGAATTCTGAAGCCCAGATGAGAGAAATATTATACCAGCTTTGTCTGTTAAAGATGGAGCTTCATGTAGGTTTATTTAAAACTTATTTTAAAAACTGAATTCCCTTAGAGAGCTACACAAAAGAACACTATGTGATACTAACACCTAATTATAGGATGGAAACCTGAACCCATCAACAGCCAATAGAGAGAGAATTTCCATCTATCCCTCAAGTTGTTTTAAAAAAGACTTTTTTAAAATATAAAAGGTTTCTAAGCTTGCTTTATAAAAGGAAAAGCAGTTTTCTTTTGTTAAAATAAAAAGGACAAGAAATTAAGAGACAGTGTTCTGAACATTTTGGTTACAGAGTACAATAAAATCTATTTCACAGAAGGTGGTAGTAACTAAGGAGTATATTCCCCTATTCTTCCCACACATAATAATTAAAGATTCATACAGAATTTCAAATTATCTTAACACTTCATAATACAAAGTCTGATGTAACCACATATATTTCATGTGAGATTTACAGGACTGACCAGGAAACTGTTATCAAAATCACATCATCCACACATTTAAATACAGGTCTCTGCAGCATATTTTATAAGTTCTGGGCTTCTGACTGGTAGTGCTGGAAATTTCTGAGTATTTAAAAAAAAGGGGGGGGGGGTTGGGACTTCCCTGGTGGTGCAGTGGTTAAGAATCCACCTGCCAATAAAGGGGACACGGGTTCGATCCCTGGTCCACGAAGATCCCACATGCCATGGAGCAACTAAGCCCGCGTGCCACAACTACTGAGCCTGCACTCTAGGGCCCACATGCTGCAACTACTGAGCCCATGTGCTGCAACTACTGAAGCCCACGTGCCTAGAGCCCGTGCTCCACAATGAGAAGCCACAATGAGACGCCTGCACGCCAGAACAAAGAGTAGCCCCCACTAGCTGCAACTAAAGAAAGCCCGCGCACAGCAATGAAGACCCAACGCAGCCAATAAATAATAAATAATAAAAGGGTTATTTTCATTTACTTACGTGTACTTGTTTGTTCTAGGTAACCCTGAAGACAATTATCAACAACAGCTCAAATGTCCTCTGCTCTGTGGTGATCTCCCCAATCTCCCAGGCAATTAATTCATTTCTCTTTTATGATCCCATAGCATTTTGTTCAAAATGTTATTATATTACAATGTATTTTCTCTCTTTACATGTCTCTCCATGTTGAGATATCTTTTAGGACAGAAATCATATCTTAATCAATTTTATATCTTCAGGACCCACAGCAGGAACTCAGAAAGTACTTATGGAATGAATAAATGAACGAGTGACTGAATGAATGAGAGAACTAACTATACAAATTACAAGCAGACTCTAAAAATAACAGGAGCTAAAAATAGAGCTATCATATGATCCTACAATCCCACTCCTGGGCATATACTGGGAGAAAAACATGGTCCGAAAGGATTCATGCACCCCAGTGTTCACTGCAGTGCTGCTTACAATAGCCAAGACATGGAAGCAACCTAAATAAATGTCCATCGATGAAAGAATGGATAAAGAAGATGTGGTACATATATACAATGGAATATTACTCAGCCATTAAAAAGAATGAAACTTGGAAAGAACGTTGCAGCAACATGGATGGACCTAGAGACTGTCATACTGAGTGAAGTAAGTCAGACAGAGAGAAATACCGTGTGTGATATCGCTTATGTGTGGAATTTTTTTTTAAAAAGATAGAAATGAACTTATTTACGGAAGAGATACAGACTCACAGACTTTGTTGTATACCTGAAACTAACACAACATTGTTAATCAACTATACTCCAACATAAAATAAAAAGTTAAAGAAGCAAATAAATAAATAAATGGGGTTACTAATAAAGCATAAGTTATTCATGTTAGACAAATTTGAAGTCATGGCCTTAGAGAGTTCAAGTCTGCTAATAAAGAGTATAATTAGCTTTATATCATAAGAAAATCTGAAAATATATTTACCATTACCTCTGCTTAATTTATTTCCAGTGGTTGGCGCATGTATGACAAATAAAGCCTTTATAAAATCTCAAAAACAAATAAAATAAAATAAAAAAAATACTAAGAGGTCTAAAGAGTGACTGTCTTTCCAAATTCCACAGAAGGAGAGACTGGGAAGAAAAGGATTGCCCAAGGACCAAAGGTTTGGTAAAGATATGATTTTGTTGGTATTCTGAACACTTACATATACAACAAATTCAGTATTTCCACTGTTTACTGCCAGCTTTCACTCTTAAAGAAATAAGGTGCTTTCTATTCTCTGCAGGTTTGGGGCCGCCTTCATCTCACAAAATTGTTCGTAACACAAAGCAACTCTAAAATTTATTTTAGATGGATATTTTTCATTCTGTAAAGAATGCATCTCTTTGACATCTATATAAAGACTATATTTCAATTTGTCATTTTGTGTAGAAAAAATGTTGTCTTACCACAAAATAAGTAAGAGAAGAAATGATGGAAATTTATTTGAAATTTTAAATTAGTTGGTTAATGAATGAACAGTTTTCATTTCTCCTACCTCTCCTTCAAAATAATTTACATATAATCTCCTGAAAGAATGCAAAGTGAACAGGAGTAAAAATCTGGAGACTTGTAGTCCTTTCCCACACTAATCACTCAGTCTATGATGTGAGTAAATCACAGATTGCCATCTGCTCATCTATAATGGGGATTAGATGTAATCAGTGATTTTCAAATTGGACTACTCGAAACCTGGGGGATTCTGTGATTTTGCAGGGAAGAGGTTAAAAGAACATGATTAAGAATTTGCACTTCTTAAAAAGAGTTCCAAAAAAATCACTATATTATATGATTTATAAGCATCCTCTAATATCCAAAATCTGATTATTCTATTTCTTTATGTTGTTAAAGACTGCTAACAGTCTCATATTTTAAATTGGAAAACTAAATGCCAAATGTATAGGTGTCCTTTAAAAATCAAATAATTTATGCAGAAGTCACCCAACTCTAATTCTAATAGTATCTTTTGGAAGCAGTTGCCCATATTGTCATGTAACTACAAATGAAACATGGCCTCCCAGAGAGCAAAGACTAGGAATTATTTTTTCCTTGAGTAAGCGAGTCAATTATCACACTAATGTAATTTTTAATTTCATAAGCATTAAAAAGACATATTTATTATTATTTTTAAAATACCTGTACTATAAATTGTAACTCTCTTCTTTCTGCTTCCCATTGTTCTGTTTGTAATCTAAACTCCTCCAATGCTGTCTCCCTGATATGAGACTCCATCTCATTCTTCTCCTGCTGATGTTTTTCCAACGCTTCCTTTACGTGAATAAAATCTTGTTTTAGTATTAGATCAATAAAAGTTATCTTTCTTCCTTTATCCACAATTTAAATATACATAGGGCTCTCCTTACCTATACAGACTGTTAAAACTCATTATAATTTATGTTAAAATCATTAATTAATAGAATAATTATATTTTGGTCATCAGAATGTATATGTGAATAAGAAGCTATGGTTACCCATTTAAGCAACATTTCATATATATATATAGATATAGATAGATAGATATAAATAGATATAGATATTTAACCCAATTTTTCCAAAAAATTTAACTGCAGGGGATTGAACAAAATGCATCATATGATAGAGACAAAACAAAGTAGATTGTTTGGCAAATATGTAATCTATATGTAAAGGAGATAATATGGAAAGCTCTAATTAGCTATAGAAACACTATTTGGATTATCCCTGATAATTTATATATAAATCTGACAAAGAACACTGTATTTACCAAAGGGGATTTATACTTATACTGATTTGTGCAACAAATCAGTATAAGGAAACTCTAGAATGTTAAAAATTTGAAAAGTTAAAAAAATTTTTTTAGGTTTAGACTATTAACTAATTTCTAGTTCTACAGATAAACAATATTTGCAAGAGGTTTTTCTTCTGGGGTTTTCCGAGTTGTACTACATTTACAAGATCTAATCTGGTTCAAAATCTCAAAAGTATAAAATGCAGGTTTCCCAAGAAGCCCAATCTTCTAAACTATAGGGTTTTAAACTAAGTCTGCAGTAACACAAGGAGAAAGATTCTGTGGTTTATATGAGACAGAGGGAAAGCCTCCTGTGTCCTTATAAACTATAGCGTGGTTCTGCTTAATAAAGACTGCCCTCCCAACTTTCACTAATGGAAAGCCAACAGGAGGAGCCTTGAGGTTTTTTCCCCTTAGGGCAAAAGAGTGACTCCTCTTCACCCCCAAAGGTCTCTGTGCAGATTAGTTCAAAGCCAATTGTATAAAATCAAAGCAAAGTTCTCCTACCAAATAGGTGATGAAGATCACATCAAGATCTATAAAAGAGATCTTGAGATGCAGGCTGATTGACTATAAGGATTGCTGCCACCATTACCCTCTTTCCCCATAGCTCGAGACATTTCATGTGGAGAAGTTTATACAAAGCAGTTCAGGGACTTGTAGTTCCAGGTGCCACCTAAACTCTCCCCATTCAAATACTAATGGAGCCCTTGTATATGCCAGGCACTGTTCCAGGGTCTAGGAATATTACAATAAAGAGAAGAGAAAACTGTGACTGTTGACATGCAGGAAATCAAAAGGAGATATGCTGACAAGGTCAGGGAACCTTTGTGCTGAAACTTTTACATTTAACAAATGCTTTTGTAAAATATTTTTAGTGAAGATTTATTTCCAATATTCTGAAAAGCCATTTACACCAGTGGTAAATGTAGAGCATTTTTATCATGTAATTTTTTTTTTTTTTTTTTTTAATTTTTGGCTGAGTTGGGTCTTTGTTGCTGCACACAGGCTCTCTCTAGTTGCAGCGAGAGGGGGCTACTCTTAGTTGTGGTGCATGGGCTTCTCACTGCGGTGGCTTCTCTTATTGCGGAGCACGGGCTCTAGGCGCAGCACGAGCTTCAGTAGTTGTGGCTCACAGGCTCTAGAGCACAGTCTCAGTAGTTGTGGCACACGGGCTTAGTTGCTCCACAGCATGGGGGATCTTCCTGGACCAGGGCTCGAACCTGTGTCCCCTGCATTGGCAGGCAGATTCTTGACCACTGCACCACCAGGGAAGCCCTATCATGTATTTTTAAATTTAAATTGGTACTTCCAAAAAGTGGCAAATACAGACAATTCAAAATCTGTCTTTTAAGTGGGTGGCAACTTCAACATTAAACCATACTTTTACTTTAGAGACTAAAAAGGAACCAAAAATGGGAGAATAAATAGCTCATAATAATTTCAATAAAAGGTCATCAAATATTTATATACCGTGCCTATATAGAATGTACCCTACACAGATAATGAAGTTTACATCAGATATATAAAAATTTTTCTATATTTATTGCATATTCAGGTCAAAATCTGGGGCCCACATTTTTAAAATTACAATTTTTCATGTTGCTGGACCAAAAGGGTTGTGGGTTCTTATCTTCTTACAGTATTCCCATATAAGTGAGTTGGCGTTTTTTTTGATCAGAGATCTCAAACTGTTTTTCACAAAAGAAACAATATATATATTAATATATTGCTAAAGCATATAAAAAATAGACCTGCAAAAATGCCCCTAAAAAGGAAAGAAGACAGGGAGAAAGGAAGGGAGTTGCGGGGGGGCGGTGGGGAAGAAATTAGATTTTCTTGCTTTCTGGTATTTTCCTTTCCAAAAATAACTTTAAATAATGTATAATACATATAATGAATATTAAATATAAAAAAATTCCTTCATAAAATATTTACCTGTACAGTTTTCTCTAGTCTGCTTTTTTCTTTCATAAGTAAATCATATTTTTGATCACAGTTTTGAATTATATTGTCTCTTTCCTCCAAATCACATTCAAATCTTCTGCATTCTTCTTTCCATTTCTGCTGGGAAGTCTGGAATGCTTTCTCCATCCCACTTGCCTTTCCCTGAAGTTCTGCATTCTGAGCTATTAAAAATATAAAATAATAGGTACATTTACAACCATAAATTAAAACCGTAGGAGTTCAGAAACCTAGGCATTGGAGCTGATTTCAATTACAGCATGATATTAAGACAAAACATTTAACCACTTCATACCAGTGAACTCTTGAAAAGTTCCTGTCCCAAAACCAATCTATTCTACAATTTCTCAATCTCTTCTTCCCCTCCAGACAGAGGTGATTTTGCTGTGAAATGGTTATGACATATTCCTAGAGGCACGCCCAAGTTTAGATGCACCAGCTGCAACTCAAATGCTTTTTCTCCTATTCAAGAAAATAAAAATTTTTTAAGTGTGACATATAATAGGGCTACTTTTTAAAAAGACTTCATAGATTACAAATTTTGATTTTTGACTTGGCAACAAGTTAGTTGTGGCATATCTTAACTTGATACTGTCACAAAATTGAGGTTGGGAACCCTAGAACTATAGCTCTTTACTCCCCCAAAGTTAGGCTCGATTCACCTCTCATCCTAGTATTACCTCAACAATAACCATCACTTCCCAACTCACTATGGCTGCTGTTCGCCTCAGCACCTAGAAAGAAGTGATGAAAGGCTTCCAGGTCTGGCTCCATCACCTATCACCTGATTAAACCTCCCTGACTCTCTAACCCTCAGTGGGAATAAAGTTGTTGTAAAGATAAAAATGAGGAAATATGTACAAACGTACTTGTTAAACAAACCAAAAAAAAAAAAAAAGCCAGTTAGTAGTATTATTTTTAAATTATATTTGTGTTTTGAATGGATCGTATGTTCAAAATACAAGTTATTATCAAAGGTACAAAAAGTCTCCCTCCCATCCAGTTACTCTCTCTACAAGACATTATTGTATGGTTTAGTATCCTGTATTGCAGGTAAAAAGTTTGAGGCCATTTTGATTCCTGTTCCTTTGCATCTGGCTTGTTTTTCTTTCCTTTCCTTTTCTTTTCTCTTTGAAAGCTTTAGGATCTTTTTTTGGTCTCTATTTTTCTGGAATTTCATAATGCTATGCCTTCACATGGGTCTATTTTTTTCCACTGTGGTGAATATTCTGTGGACCCTTTCAATCTGGCAACTCATATCCTTCAGCTCTGAGATATTTTTAAAGTAATTTCATTGATCATTTATCCCTCTCTGTTTTCTCTCTTATCTCTTTCTTTCAATATTACCTATTATTCAGATTGGCCCTCAAAGTTTCTTGCCTTTTCTCTCCTATTTTTCCACCTTTGCCTTTTTCACTCTAATTTTGGGATATTTCTACCATCTTCATCTTCCAATGCTTCTACTGATATTTTTCATTGCTGATTTCACATTTTTTTTACATCTTTATTGGAGTATAATTGCTTTACAATGGTGTGTTAGTTTCTGCTTTATAACTAAGTGAATCAGTTATACACATACATATGTTCCCATATCTCTTCCCTCTTGTGTTTCTGTCCCTCCCACTCTCCCTATCCCACCCTTCTAGGTGGTCACAAAGCACCGAGCTGATCTCCCTGTGCTATGTGGCTGCTTCCCACTAGCTATCTATTTTACGTTTGGTAGTGTATATATGTCCATGCCACTCTCTCGCTTTGTCACAGCTTACCCTTCCCCCTCCCCATATCCTCAAGTCCATTCTCTAGTAGGTCTGTGTCTTTATTCCTATCTTATCCCTAGGTTCTTCATGACATTTTTATTTCTTAAATTTCATATATATGTGTTAGCATACAGTATTTGTCTTTCTCTTTCTGACTTACTTCACTCTGTATGACAGACTCTAGGCCCATCCACCTCATTACAAATAGCTCAATTTCGTTTCTTTTTATGGCTGAGTAATATTCCATTGTATATATGTGCCACATCTTCTTTACCCATTCATCCGATGATGGACACTTAGGTTGTTTCCAAAAATATGGAACGCTTCACGAATTTGTGTATCATACTTGCGCAGGGGCCATGCTAATCTTCTCTGTATCGTTCCAATTTTAGTATATGTGCTGCCGAAGTGAGCACCTGATTTCACATTTTTAATTTCTAAGAGCTTTCTTTTTTTTATACCACCTGGTTCTTGCATCATGGATGGAATATATTCTTTTTCAGCTCTGAGGATATTAATAATGCTTATTTGTTAAATCTTCTCCTTGCAGAGTTTCTGATTCTTCCAAATTATTTTTTTCTCTCCATTTTAGAGGCTTTCCACAAGTATCTGCTAATTCTTGGCTGCCTGCTCCCAATTAAGTGTAACTATAAGGATGACATACCTTTTATACATCCACATAACCACTACCTAGATTCTGAGCTTCAGGATGAAACTTGATAACTGTGGTCTGATAAAAGTAGGCCATTTATTAGGAAATCCCCAACATCAGCATCATTAGGTTTTTCCTCTTGGCTTGGTCAGATGACCCATGGAAGAGTTTTCCAAGCTCCCACGTGAAGTGTAGAAATCTCAGTGCTAGCTTTTGGGAAACTCAATAGAAAAAAGGAAGCTGGAAGGAATAGTTCCTCAATATTTAACATTGAGTATGTTATCTTCCTGTTTTTGCCAGTCTGAAGACCCTGTATTTTATCATCTCCAGATATTAAGCCCCCCGAATTACACTAGGAAGTGGGAGCAATCCCAGAATATCATACTCTTGGGAAGGGGATCTAAGAACCTAAGTGCCTCTAGAGCAAACAGATTTCATCTAACCCTCTTTATTTTACTTCTGCTATTCCAATTCCTAATTCCAAAGGTAGCTGGTGCTTCCAGTTCATAAAAGCCTTTGATTATCTAGCAAGTTGTGTGCCAGCTTTCCCAACCCCTGGCTTAGGATTCTGACGTCTCAGGTCTGCTAAGTCAGTTATCCCTCATCCATTCATTTTCCAGCTTCGAAAATTTTCTCTCTTATCTTGTCTCCTCTCTCAATCATTATGAGATTATCTCTTTTAATATCCCATAACTCCATCAGGTTGTTTTTTATTCTACCCTCAATATTTTATCATATATATAAAGTTTAAAGTATTGTAAAATGAACACCTGTAAACCTCAGACTAGACTCTATGATTGTTAACATTTTGCCATATGTATTTTCTTTACCACACATTCATCCATCTATCCATGCATCCACTCATTTTTTTCATCCATCAGACCATACTTTTTTATGCATTTCAAAACAAGTTGCAAATAAAAGTACATTTCACTGCTGAATAATTAAGCATTCATATCAATATTATAGAATTCAATTTTTTTTTGCAGGTAAAATTTACATATAGTGAAACAAACAAATCTTAAGTGCTCCATTCAAAGAGACTTGACAAATGCATACACTCATGTAACCAAAACCCCTATCAAAATACAGAAAATTTCCTTCAATCAGAAAAGTTTCCCCCTACTTTTCCTAGTTAGTCCTCACTGCCAACCCATCCTAGAGGTAACCGTTGTTCTGATTTTTTTTTCACCAACGACTAGTTTTTTCTGTCATAGAATTTCATATAATGGAATCATACAGGAAGTCCTCTTCTGTGTAAAGTTTCACTCAGCATAATGTTTTTGAGATTCACTCATGTTATTGAATGTATCAGTAGTTGGTTCATTTTTATTGCTTAGTAATATTTCATTGAGTGAATATACAAAATTTGTTTCTTCATTCTTCTGTCAATGGACATTTGGGGTTTTTCTCCAATTTGGGGCTGCCATGAATAGAGCTGCTATGAAATTCTTATACAAGTCTTTTGTGGACAAATGTTTCTCAGAGAAACTACCAAAGAGTGAAACTCCTGGGTCACTGGATAAATATATGTTTATTTTAAAAGAAATTGCCAAGTTTTTTTCCAAAGTAGTTGTACCATTTCACTTTCTCACTAACAAAGTATAAGAGTTCCAGTTCCTCTACATCCTAACTAACATTTGGTATTGACAGTCCTTTCAATGAGAGCCATCAGATGGGTATGCAGTGACAGTCACTGTGGTTTTAGTTTGCATTTCTCTGATGACAAATGAAGGTAAGCATTTTTCATGTGATTAACGGCCATTCTTCTATGTTCCTCTGTAAAGTGTCTTGAAATCATTTGACTTTAGGCAAGTAACTTCCCATCGTCCCTAGACTTCAACTTCCTCATAATTAAATAAAAGTCATTAACTTGTACATCTAGTGCCTTTCAAGTCTTATAATCCTAAGTTCCAGATAGTAGTTTAGTAATTAAATGCCAAAGGTAATCCAAAGTATTTTTGACCAATGGCCAGGCCAAGACTAGGGATCGTAACCTTTATAATATTATAACGTGACATTCGCTTGGCCCCATGCAGTTAACAAAGCACTTTTATTTTCTCATCTCATCCTTAAAACAACCTAGGTTCAAGTATCAGTAAGTGGCAGAATCAGGACCTAAATCTAAATCTTCAGAATTCACGTTCAGTGTTCTCTTCATTAAAACCTGCTGAGTATAAGAATGTTCAGGGCAACACTATTCTTAATAAACAAAAACCAGACACTACCCACTACCAATAGAAATGGATGAATATAAGTGTGGTATGTTCACACTATATAATACTAAACATCAATATGAAGTTCATATGACAATAGGAATGAACTCACAAGCACAAAGTTGAAGAAAAGAAGCCAGATACAAAAGAGTACATACTATATGATTCCTTTCATATAAAGTACGAAAAAGAGGCAAAATTAATTATTACTATTAAAAATCAGGATAGCAGTTATCTATGTGGAGGACTTCTGGTAATTTTCCATTTCATGACCCAGGTGCTGGTTATAAGTCATACACTTATCTAGGCACACTTCTTTATATATATTATACTCTGTGGTTCCTAAACCTAGCTAATCAACAAATCACCTGCAGTGCTTCTTGAACATACAGATTTTCTCAAGCTAGAGATTCTGTTTCAGATTACATGTGATAGGAGGCCTATGAATTTTTTTTAAATCTCTATATGATTCTGCTGATTATTCATGAAACAAGTGCTCTAAAAAGTGATTAACAGAATTTTGAAACCATTTTTCTATACTTGTACCAAAAAAATAATGTAAGGTAAAGTACATGAATGTTCACATAATTGCCAGAAGACATATACACACACAGCAAAGTCTGTCCATCAAAGGCCAGTCAAAGAAATCAAAACCCTACCTCTGATCCTATATGGAATGCATACACAACAGGGAGCAACGATATACAATGACGTTACAAACAGGGAAAGAAATAGAAATAGTTTTACCACAGAGTTTTTCTTGGATCCTATGTGCCTCAGCTAATCTTTCTTCAGCAGCCCGCCTTCCAAGTCCAGCTTCCTTTCTAGCAACAGCCAGGTCATATTCCAGACTTTGTCGCAATGCCTCTCCTTTTTCAACCTCGGATCGTAGCTTGGCAATCTGGCTCTCGTAGCTTGCCAGCTAAAAACAGACTTCTGATATCATGAACCAATATAAAAATATGTCTCCAAGATTATGAGATCATGCACCCAAACAATTTTCTTAGAGAAATTTGTTTCTATAATATTTATAAGACAAGAATTTACACATTTATACTTTCTAAAAGACTGGAAAAGAAGCACTAGCCTTACTCAGCAAATAACATTAATTTTCTTATTTTAGAGAATCCACTAGAGAAAAAAAATTTTTAATTCTTATATGCACTTATTAAAAGTAAAGAGAAATCACAGGTTTTAATCAGAAAAAGTCATACCTAAGAAGTGAAAAAAATGCATGACATATAGTAAGAACTTAAAAATTCATTCTCGGGCTTCCCTCGTGGCGCAGTGGTTGAGAGTCCGCCTGCCGAGGCAAGGGACATGGGTTCGTGCTCCGGTCCGGAAAGATCCCACATGCCGCGGAGCGGCTGGGCCCGTGGGCCACAGCCGCTGAGCCTGCGCGTCCGGACCCTGTGTTCCGCAACGGGAGAGGCCACAACAGTGAGAGGTCCGCGTACCGGGAAAAAAAAAAAAAATTCATTCTCTCCTCTACTCCTAAACCCTAATTGAAATCAAGAAGCAAATGGTGGACTTCCCTGGCAGTCCAGTGGTTAAGACTCCTCACTCCCAATGCAGGGAGCACAGGTTCGAACCCTGGCCAGGGAGCTAACGTCCCACATGCCGCACAGTGCGGCCAAAAAATAAAATAAAATAAAATAAAATGCCTTAAAAAAAGGAGCAAATAGTATCAAAATTTGGTAAATATTGTCTATATTATTTCTCTGGATTATGACATTACTCATAGAGCATAAAGTAATAAAAGTGCCTGTTTTACAGGGATTTTAATGAATTAATATCTAATTTATCTACTATTTAGATAACCAGATAGTTAATAACTAGATTTAATTTATCTAATATCCTTCCATGAAGCAGTGTGACAGGAGACAGGTCAGAGAGTTAGAACCAGATGATTTATAAAGTCCCTTCCCACTCTGAAATTCTATGATCTAATCAATGATCCATTAAATGATATTAAATACTTGCTACATGTCAAGTACAGTGAAAGATATAAAAACAAACATTATAGAGCCCCTGATCTCAAGTAATGAAATGCTATAGAAAGTCATAAGGGATTAGTTTTACAAAAGAGGTAAAAATGTTATGATAGTTCAAAGAAAAGCAAAATTACTTCTTGCTGGAGGGAGAGAAAGAAATGATGGATGAGAGAGAATGCTAGGAAGGTATCATACGGGAAAGCATCAAGCTACTATATCAGGCTAGAAATAGATGGTCCAATTACCATATAAGAAAAGACAAAAAGGATTTCTAAAGGGCAACATCAGAAATTACCATAAGTAGCAGTTAATATGTAGAGTGCAGCGGGAGTTACACTCTTTTTAACATATATAAAAAAAATAATTTCCATTTTTATAAATGTTAGAAAAGTAAATGTCTTCAGCACACTTATACTCACAAATAAGAATTTACAAATATCTTTTAATAAGTTAATGGAAAAAAACATAAAACCTTTATTACATCTTCAAGATAACTCCATTTATTTCAGAATCACGCCATCCCTCCCTGCCCAGGAATAAAGTTGTTAACATTTGGGCATTCCCAGTTGTGCCAGTCATTTACCTGTTTGCCCTCAGACACCCCCTCCCCCATCCTTCTCCAGCTCTACTCCATATTCTAGGAACTACATGTACCAGACTTCCCTGCGCACTGGCTTCTTGGGAGTTTGGATCAATGAGAGGCACTTGTGGTATATGTAAGGACAGGAAAGGAGAAGCCAGGGTATTTGTCCCTCTCTAGATCTACCCTGAGCAGCATCTGTCTTCCCTATGGCTGCAAATCCTTCTGGATAGCTAGCTTTTTTCAACCTTAGGAATGAAAGCAACTTCCTAATGTTGCTACCCTCTGGGTTGCCTTAACATCCCCTATTTGTCTTTTTACCTCTTCTGGTACTTGTGTAATCAATTCCACTTGGACACCAAATGATATTACTCTTGGTATCAGACATAGCCTCAAGATGGGTTTCTGATATTTTGTGGTAAACCTATATGAGCCTAAATACAATGAAGACCTTTTTGCAGGTAGAAATGAGATACTTTTGCAGTGATCCATGGCCTCCAGTGGGATCACAATTATTTACATTATCATGTGCAATTGTTTAAAATAAAGTGCCAGTTGAGTTCAAGCCTTTGGGAAATGAAGTAGCAACTGCACTTGACCAACATGGCAGTTTTGTTTACTACAAGACCCCATGGCATGGGAAGGCTAAATCTAACTATGCTAGAGAATTTACAAAAATGAAAAGGTAATCCCAGGGTTCTAGAATCTCAGCTCAAGACAGTCAGAAAGCCAGAGAGTTTCTACGTTGACTTTAAAGAATCTCTTATTTCTCATAGCCCCATGGCAAACAAGGCTAAAGACCAGATGGAAAATCAAATTATGGGGAATGCAGAATTAAAATACAAGTTGAATAAAGAGCCTCAACAAGTTTCTAATGTTAAGATGGTATATATCATCTGGGTATTAGGTAGAAAGGAAGGAGATGGATGAGGACTTTTGGAATTAGACAATCCTGAAAACTGCAAACTTCCAGTCTCCTCTGAACACCCCTTCTCCCAACAACAGCAGCCTCTTCTCCCTGTCTGAGCTACTTGACCTTCCCTTGCTTAAAGACTTAGTAAGGACCACAACTGAAATAGCTGTCTTGCAACAAGATGTGCAAGACCCACTTTCACCTCTTTGTCGCCATCGATAGACCCAGACCTCAGTAAGCCACAAGGGGAGAAATGCAGTCTTCTCTGGGAGAAGATAGTATCTATAGCAAAAGGACTGCAAAATCTTGCTAATCTTGTAATAGAAGGAACCCTATATAGGCTTGATTTGGATTTAATAAGCTAGCTGTAACAGTTTGCTTGGAATGTGTGACTGTAAATTGAATTCAACATCAGCCTGCATCACTTAATAAAGTCAAAATGCCAGTACTTTCCTGATATAATATGCAGACTTAAGAAGATGGGAGTGGTGGCTTCCCTTGTGGTCTGGTGGCTAAGACTCTACGCTCCCAATGCAAGGGGCCTGGGTTCAATCCCTGGTCAGGGAACTAGATCCCACATGCTGCAACTAAAAGAGCCCACATGCCGCAACTAAAGATCCCACATGGGGGTTTCCCTGGTGGTGCAGTGGTTAAGAATCCACCTGCCAATGCAAGGGGCACGGGTTCGAGCCCTGGCCCAGGAAGATCCCACATGCCACAGAGCAACTAAGCCCATGAGCCACAACTACTGAGCCTGAGCTCTAGAGCCCACAAGCCACAACTACTGAGCCCACGTGCCACAACTACTGAAGCCTGCGTGCCTAGAGCCCGGCTCCGCAGCAAGAGAAGCCACGACAGTGAGAAGCCCACGCACCACAACGAAGAGTAGCCCCTGCTCACCGCAACTAGTGAAAGCCCGCACGTAGCAATGAAGACCCAACACAGCCAAAAATAAAAATTAATTAATTAATTAATTTAAAAAAGATCTCACATGCCGCAATGAAGATCCCCCACGCGGCAATGAAGATCCCGTGTGCCGCAATTAAGACCCGACGCAGCCAAATAAATAAATAAATAAATATTTAAAAAATAAAATAAAATAAAAGAAGATGGGAGTGCTTTTTTTATGAGCAAACCAAAACCTCCCCTTTCGCTAACTGCATCCTCTTTGAGAGCCCAAAGGACATTATTTTCCTAATTAAAGTGCTCTAAAATACACTGGCCAGCAAAAGCACCCTTAGAAAGCTCTAGCGGCTAACCTCTATATACCAGAGATAATAGTAGATGGTAAAGATAATGGGGGGATATGTCATAATTGAGATGGACTCGCCAACCTCAATCAAAATGGAGAACTTCCAGAGCAGCAAAGGCCAAGTGGTCACAATTAACCAGTAGAGACAAGGTGAGCACAGTTTCTATAACGGACGGCTGGAGCACAACAGTCATCATAGCATTTGACCTCCAGGTATTTGTGGTGGTGTCTAATTGATTCTCGTGTACCCGGGAATTAAAGAGATGGGCAGTCTTCTAAAGCGGTGCTATGCAGTAGATATGTAATGCAAGAAATTTTAAATCTTGTGTAATTTTAAATTTTCTAGTAGCAATATTTTGAAAAGTAAAAATATGTGAAACTAATTTTAACATTTTACTTAACCCAATATATCCAAGATTCTTTATTTCAACATAAAATCAACATGAAAAATTATTAGTGAGCTATTTTACTTTTTTTAGATATTTTACACCTTTTTGTACCAAGTTTTTGAAATCCAGTGTGTATTTGTATCACATCTTAATTCAGACTAGTCACATTTCAAGTGCTCAAAAGATACATGTGGCTAATGGCCACCATATTGGAGAAGCGATTCTAAAGCATTATTTGGTCTAAACAACAACAAAAACAAACAAACCAAAAAAAACAAACTGATAAAAAAACAGAAAAACTCCAAGTCTGGTGAGCAGAATCCTTACTTAAGTCTCTAAAATATGAAGTCATACCCTCCCATCAGTTCCCAGACTCCCTGACTCCTTGAGGCACCACCACAAGTACACACTGTAAACTTCCCCGAGCCTTTCCCAATGCGCAAGGTACAAGCTCTGAACTGGAGACTAGCATTTGCTATATCTCGCATACACAGATCCAGGAACTAAAGGATGGAAGTGGAAGTGGCCTCTCTCTATTAACATAGCCTCTAATAACCTTACCACCTACCAACCCACTCACCGGGTTCCCCCCCACCCACCCAAACATGCAACTTTGGGCTTTGATATTTCAGAAGAGATCTTAATTTACAAAGGGTGAATACTTCCACCAGTTGACACAAAAATGATCCACATTGATACTGCAACATGGATTAACTTCGGAAACATTACGCCAAATGAAACAAAACAAACACAAAAGGACAAATATTCTATGCTGCCACTTATATAAGGTATATATCTAGAACATGAAAATGCATAGAAATATAAAGTAGATTAGAGGTTAGCAGGGGTGGGGATGGGGGAAGGAGGACGGGGCAGTTATTGCTTAATAGGTACAGTTTCTGTATGGGATGATAAAAATTTTTGAAAATAGATACTGGCGATGGTTGCACAGTGCTGTGAATATAAATATAACTGAATTGTACACTTAAAATGGTTAAAATTGTAAATGTTATATATTTTTTACTGCAGTAAAAAAAATTTTTTTTAAATCCATTATATCAGAAGCTGAGACTACCTCTAGGCTAGTTTTAGGCTCCTTGTACCAGTGAAACAAAAGGCAAAGAAAGATGATGTTACCAGAGTCTTGATTACCAAGACTGGCTGGGGTGACTGATCCTGATTACCAAGGGCATAGTGAGGCAGAGGAGACCATGGAAACCTGGGGATTCAACGGTATGATTCTCAGTATATCCATATCTACAGAGATCCAATAGATGTGGCACCATTAAGGAATCAAACTTTTCAAGAATGAAATGCAGTCACTCCACCAAGGAAAATGCTGGCAGAGGGTAAGGGGAACAGGAATCAGCTGTGACAGAAGTGAAGTGAAAAATATCAGCTTATAGGGCTTCCCTGGTGGCGCAGTAGTTGGGAGTCCGCCTGCCGATGCAGGGGACGTGGGTTCGTGCCCCGGTCCGGGAAGATCCCACATGCCGCGGAGCAGCTGGGCCCGTGAGCCATGGCTGCTGGGCCTGCGCATCCAGAGCCTGTGCTCCGCAGCAGGAGAGGCCACCGCAGTGAGAGGCCCGCATACCACAAAAAAAAAAGAAAAAGAAAAAATCAGCTTATAACCCTAGCACCAGTTCTAAGAATAAGAACTGCAGCAGCTCTGCATATCTGTTATATGTATATATTAGTGATTTTTTTCTTTGCTCCTCATATCTGGCATTATATGAAGAATGCTGGTACTATTGGTCTCCATTTAATTCATGAGACACAAAATCGTAAGATTCTGATGGTGAGGATACATATCATCTGTGAGATAGAAACAATGGCCTAATAAGTCTTTTTGTCTCCCATTGTGGAGTAGGTGAGAGCATCTTTGTATAGAGGATATTTGAGTTGCCTTGCAAGATTACGCAGGAACAAGATATTATTGCATGGGAGTTACACATGAGCAGAAGAGTGATAATGAATGCTGAAGAGCAAAAAGTGTGGAGTGTCAATTATTTGTCCATTTTATCCATTTCTCAACCCCCTTCTTTTGCTCTACTCTATAGCATAGGAACTGTAATTCCCATGCTCCATTGTTAAATGGCTCTACTTCCGGCAGTGTCTCTGGCAGTAGCTGCATCTCTTTTCAGGTTCCAGCTGCCTATCCTTCATTCCAACATCCCAACCTGACTGAACAGCCCCTACCATGGTTCTCCCTCCCACCAGACAGCTCCAACTTCTGGACTCTGGTAACATCATCTCCTCCCATTGGTCCTCTGGCCTAGAGGTGATGGTGGCTTCCTGATGTAACTAATCTCTACGTGGCCTCATCATTCCCTGTTTGAATTCCTAGGTATTTCATCACCTGTACAACCAATTCCATCTATTAATGTCCCTCTTTTAGCCTGACTGGGCCTTATTTGATTTCCAGAGCTACCCACAGAGCTGTGAAAAACATATCCTCTAGCTGTGAAAAACCACCATGAGGTTGTTTTCTCATTTAAGCTTCAACATGTGCACTACAACGTGAACAGCAACAAAATGGTATCTGCCTCCTTTTAAAAACAAGTCTTCATTCTTTTAGGTCTTATGCTCAACCAGGTGTCTTAGAACCTCCTCTCTGTGTCATCCTCCATGTCTTCCCTGATGCCCTCCTACAGCATGTCTCAGCCTCTAAAAGGTCTTTCACCATTTTTACGCCATGACCCTCTTTGGCAATCTGGCACAGCCTTTTCAAAATAATGTAATTACATGCATAAAATAAAATACACAAGATAACAAAAAGAATCAAAGTATAAAAATAAATATATGATATAACAACCGATTTGTGATGCTGTAATCTACGTTACTTCTTTAATAACACATTAAATAACAAGTTGTACTCACGAGTCTAATAACCATTTCAAAGTAATGACAAGTATAAACAATATTTCAATATATCTGCAGTAACTGAAGTATGGTATGTGTCTGCAATTTCTATTGGTGATAAATTCAAAAGTACTGCTAATCCTACTATAGCTTGCTTTTAAAAGGATGACAGGCTGGGCCAAGCCCTTCATAACTGAAGGAAATGCTTAACATGAGTTAGGGGTTATTAAAAATAAAAATATAATTTCTCCCTATCCAACTACATGGATTCCTTGATTTCTCAGTTTGTAAGGACCCCTGCTTAAGACCCCTACTCCTAAGAAATCTGACAGGATCAGTCAAACACCTTTAGGTCTTGAACCCTAGAAAGCCTACTGCTTCGTCCTAGGTATCCAGTAACTTTTGGCTAGAGAAAGTTACATTGCTTTTCCTTATTCTCTCCCATCCTCATTGCTCTAAAAGATTTTCTTGCTCTATCGTCACTATCGGGGCCACAGACCTCTTGTCCTACTTTGCACATCTGTATTATTGTGCTCAAATAATTTTAATAACCACTGCAAAAGTGAAAACCTTGTGGCATTTTCCCATCTCAATCACCCACATCAGTACAACTTAGTTTCATTCGGAAGCTGTGAGTCTGTAAGAAACTCCTCTCCCCCATACCCTCTGCCCACTAACAAATCTCAACAGTAACCTATTATTTCTATACCTAGGAAAGAAAACGGGGGCTCAGAAAAATGACATAAGTTGCCCAAGAACCCACAATAATGAAATTCCTAGATAAGTCATTTTAAAGATTTTTATTATTTTTTATTGTGGTATAATTGACATATTACGTTCAGGTGTACAACATAATGATTTAATATTTATATATATTACAAAATGATCACCACATAATTCTAGTTAACATCCATCACCATACATAGTTACAATTTTTTTCTTGTGATGAGAACTTTTAAGATCTACTCTCTTAGCAACTTTCAAAACCGCAATACAGTACATTATTAACTATAGTTGCCATGCTGTATATTACATACCCAGGACTTATTTTATAACTGGGAAGTGTGTACCTTTTGACCCCGTTCACCCATTTCATCTACCTCCACCCACCCCCTGCCTCTGACAACCACCAATTTATTCTCTGTATCTATGAGCTTGGGGTTTTCTTTAATTTTTAAATACCACCTATAAATGATATCATACAGTATTTGTCTTTTTTTTAACATCTTTATTGGAGTATAATTGCTTTACAATGTTGTGTTAGTTTCTGCTGTATAACAAAGTAAATCAGCTATACATATAAATTTATCCCCATTTCTCCTCCCTCTTGCGTCTCCTTCCCACCCTCCCTAACCCACCCCTCTACGTGGTCACAAATCACAGAGCTGATCTCCCTGTGCCATGCGGCTGCTTCCAACTAGCTATCTATTTTACATTTGGTAGTGTATATATGTCCATGCCACTCTCTCACTTCGTCCCAGCTTACCCTTCCCCCTCTCCAAGTCCTCAAGTCCATTCTCTACATCTGCGTCTTTATTCCTGTCCTGTCCCTAGGTTCTTCAGAACCACTTTATTTTTTTAAGATTCCATATATATGCGTCAGCATACAGTATTTGTTTTTCTCTTTCTGACTTACTTCACTCTGTATGACAGTCTCTAGGTCCATCCACCTCACTGCAAATAACTCAATGCTGTTTCTTTTTATGACAGAGTAATATTCCATTGTATATATGTACCACATCTTCTTTATCCATTCATCTGTTGATAGACATTTAGGTTGCTTCCACATCCTGGCTATTGTAAACAGTGCTGCAATGAACATTGTGGTACATGACTCTTTTTGAATTATGGTTTTCTCAGGGTATATGCCCAGTAGTGGGATTGCTGGGTCATATAGTAGTCCTGTTTTTAGTTTTTTAAGGAACCTCCATACTGTTCTCCATAGTGGCTGTATCAGTCTACATTCCCACCAACAGTACAAGAGGGTTTCCCTTTCTCCACACCCTCTCCAGCATATACTGTTTGTAGATTTTTTGATGACGGCCATTCTGACCGGTGTGAGGTGATATCTCATTGTACTTTTGATTTGCATTTCTCTAATGATTAGTGATGTTGATCATCCTTTCATGTGTTTGTTGGCAATCTGTATATCTTCTCTGGAGAAATATGTATTTGGGATTTCTGCCCATTTTTGGATTCGGTTGTTTGTTTAATTAATACTGAGCTGCATGAGCTGCTTGTATATTTTGGAGATTAATCCTTTGTCAGTTGCTTCATTTGCAAATATTTTCTCCAATTCTGAGGGTTGTTCTTTTTGTCTTGTTTAGTTTTCTTTGTTGTGCAAAAGCTTTTAAGTTTCATTACATCCCATTTGTTTCTTTTTGTTTTTATTTCCATTTCTCTAGGAGGTTGGCCAAAAAGGATCTTCCTGTGATTTATGTCACAGAGTGTTCTAGCTATGTTTTCCTCTAAGAGTTTTATAGTGTCTGGCCTTACATTTAGGTCTCTAATCCATTTTGAGTTTATTTTTCTGTATGGTCTTAGGGAGTGTTCTAATTTCATTCTTTTACATGTAGCTGTCCAGTGTTCCCAGCACCACTTATTGAAGAGGATACCTTTTCTCCATTGTATATTCTTCTCTCATTTATCAAAGATAAGGTAACCATATGTGCATGGGTTTATCTCCGGGCATTCTATCTGTTTCATTGATTTATATTTCTGTTTTTGTACCAGTACCATACTGTCTTCATTACTGCAGCTTTGTAATATAGTCTGAAGTCCGGGAGCCTGATTCCTCCAGCTCTATTTTTTCTTTCTCAAGATTGCTTTGGCTATTCGGGGTCTTTTGTGTTTCCATACAAATTGTGAAATCTTTTGTTCTAGTTCTGTGAAAAATGCCATTGGTAGTTTGATAGGGATTGCATTGAACCTATAGATTGCTTTGGGTAGTATAGTCATTTTCACAATGTTGATTCTTCCAATCCAAGAACATGGTATATCTCTCCATCTGTTTATATCATCTTTAATTTCTTTCATCAGTGTCTTACAGTTTTCTGCAGACAGGTCTTTTGTCTCCTTAGGTAGTTTTATTCCTAGGTATTTTATTCTGTTTGTTGCAATGGTAAATGGGAGTGTTTCCTTAATTTCTCTTTCAGATTTTTCATCATTAGTGCATAGGAATGAAAGAGATTTGTGTGCATTAATTTTGTATCCTGCTACATTACTAAATTTATTGACTAGCTCTAGTAGTTTTCTGGTAGCATCTTTAGGATTCTATATGTATAGTACCATATCATCTGCAAACAGTGACAGCTTTACTTCTTCTTTTCTGATTTGGATTCCTTTTATTTCTTTTTCTTCTCTGACTGCTGTGGCTAAACTTCCAAAACTATGTTGAATAAGAGTGGTGAGAGTGGGCAGCCTTGTCTTGTTCCTGATCTTAGTGGAAATGGTTTCAGCTTTTCAACACTGAGAACGATGGTAGCTATGGGCTTGTCATATATGGCCTGTATTATGTTGAAGTAAGTTCCCTCTATGCTTACTTTCTGGAGGGTTTTTATCATAAATGGGTGTTGAATTTTATCAAAAGCTTTTTTTGTGTCTATTGAAATGATCATATGGATTTTATCCTTCAGTTTGTTAATATGGTGCATCACCCTGATTGCTTTGCATATATTGAAGAATCCTTACATTCCTAGGATAAACCCCACTTGATCGTGGTGTATGATCCCTTTAATGTGCTGCCAAATTCTGTTTGTTGAGGATTTTTGCATCTATGTTCATCAGGGATACCGGCCTGTAGTTTTCTTTTTCCGTGACATCTTTGTCTGGTTTTGGTATCAGGGTGATGGTGGGTTCGCAGAATGAGTCTGGGAGTGTTCCTCCCTCTGCTATATTTTGGAAGAGTTTGAGAAGGATATGTGTTAGCTCTTCTCTCAATGTTTGATAGAATTCACCTGTGAAGCCATCTGGTTCTGGTTTGGATGATTTTTTTTTTTTTTTTTTTTTGCAGTGTGTGGGCCTCTCACTGTTGTGGCCTCTCCCGTTGCAGAGCACAGGCTCCGGACGCACAGGCCCAGCGGCCATGGCTCACAGGCCCAGCCACTCCACGGCATGTGGGATCCTCCCAGACCGGAGCACGAACCCGTGTCCCCTGCATCTGCAGGCAGACTCTCAACCACTGCACCACCAGGGAAGCCCTGTTGGATGATTTTTAATCACAGTTTCAATTTCAGTGCTTGTGACTGGTCTGTTTGTATTTTCTATTTCTTCCTGGTTCAGTCTTGGAATGTTGTGCTTTTCCAAGAATTTGTCCATTTCTTCCAGGTTGTCCATTTTATTTGCATATAGTTGCTTATAGTAATTTCTCATGATCCTTTGTATTTCTACAGTGTCAGTTGTTATTTCTCCTTTTTCATTTTTAATTCTATTGATTTGAGCCTTCTCCCTTTTTTCTTTAGGAGTCTGGCCAATGGTTTAATCAATTATTCTTATCTTCTCAAAGAACCAGGTTTCAGTTTTATTGATCTTTGCTATCGTTTCCTTCATTTCTTTTTCATTTATTTCAGACCTGATCTTTATGATTTCTTTCCTTCTACTAACTTTGGGGTTTTTTTTTTGTTCTTTCTCTAATTGCTTTAGGTGTAAGGTTAGGTTGTTTATTTGAGGTTTTTCTTGTTTCTTGAGATAGGACTGTATTGCTATAAACTTCCCTCTTAGAACTGCTTCTGCTGCATCCCATAGGTTTTGGGTCATGGTGTTTTCATTGGCATTTGTTTCTAGGTATTTTTTGATTTCCTCTTTGATTTCTTCAGTGATCTCTTGGTTATTTAGTAGTGTATTGCTTAGCCTCCATGTGTTTGTATGTTTTACAGTTTTTTTTCCTGTAATTGATATGTAGTCTCATAGCGTTGTGGTCAGAAAAGATACTTGATATGATTTCAATTTTCTTAAATTTACCAAGCCTTGATTTGTGACCCAAGATATGATCTATCCTGGAGAATGTTCCATGAGCACTTAAGAAGAAAGTGTATTCTGTTGTTTTTGGATGGAATGTCCTATAAATATCAACTAAGTCCATCTTGTGTAATGTGTCATTTAAAGCTTGTGTTTCCTTACTTATTTTCATTTTGGATGATCTGTCCATTGGTGAAAGTGGGGTGTTAAAGTCCCCTACTATGAATGTGTTACTGTCGATTTCCCATTTTATGGCTGTTAGTATTTGCCTTATGTATTGAGGCGCTCCTATGTTGGGTGCATAAATATTTACAATTGTTATATCTTCTTCTTGGATCGATCCCTTGATCATTATGTAGTGTCCTTCTTTATCCCTTTTAATAGTCCTTATTTTAAAGTCTATTTTGTCTGATATGAGAATTGCTACTCCAGCTTTCTTTTGGTTTCCATTTGCATGGAATATCTTTTTCCATCCCCTTACTTTCAGTCTGTATGTGTCCCTAGGTCTGAAGTGGGTCTCTTGTAGACAGCATGTATACGGGTCTTGTTTTTGTACCCATTCAGTCAGTCTATATCTTTTGGTTGGTGCATTTAATCCTTTTACATTTAAGGTAATTATCAATATGTATGTTCCTATTACCATTTTCTTAATTGTTTTGGGGTTTTTTTTTTGTAGGTCTTTTCCTTCTCTTGTGTTTCCTGCCTAGAGAAGTTCCTTTAGCATTTGTTGTACAGCTGGTTTGGTGGTGCTGAACTCTCTTAGCTTTTGCTTGTCTGTAAAGGTTTTAATTTCTCTGTCAAATCTGAATGAGATCCTTGCTGGGAAGAGTAACCTTGGTTGTAGGTTTTCCCCTTTCATCACATTAAATATGTGCTGCCACTGCCTTCTGACTTGCAGAGTTTCTGCTAAAAGATCAACTGCTAACCTTATGAGGATTCCCTTGTATGTTATTTGCTGCTTTTCTCTTGCTGCTTTTAATATTTTTCCTTCGTATTTTATTTTTGATAGTTTGATTAATATATGTGTTGGTGTGTTTCTCCTTGGATTTATCCTGTATGGGACTCTATCTGCTTCCTGGACTTGATTGACTATTTCCTTTCCCATGTTAGGGAAGTTTTCAACTATAATCTCTTTAAATATTTTTGCATTCCCTTTCTTTTTCTCTTCTTCTTCTGGGACCCCTATAATTCAAATGGTGCATTTAGTGTTGTCCCAGAGGTCTCTGAGACTGTCCTCAATTCTTTTCATTCTTTTTCCTTTATTCTGCTCTGCAGTAGTTATTTCTACCATTTTATCTTCCAGGTCATTTATCCGTTCTACTGCCTCAGTTATTCTGCTATTGATTCCTTCTAGAGAACTTTTAATTTCATTTATTGTGTTTTTCATCATTGTTTGTTTGCCCTTTAGTTCTTCTAGGTCCTTGTTAAAAATTTCTTGTATTTTCTCCATTCTATTTCCAAGATTTGGGATCATCTTTACTATCATTTTTCTGAATTCTTTTTCAGGTAGGCTGCCTATTTCCTCTTCATTTGTCTGATCCGGTGGGTTTTTACTTTGCTCTTTCATCTGCTGGGTATTTCTCTGTCTTCTCATTTTGCTTATCTTACTGTGCTTGGGGTCTCCTTTTGCAGGCTGTAGGTTCATAGTTCCCATTGTTTTTGGTGTCTGCCCCCAGTTGGTAAGGTTGGTTCAGTGGGTTGTGTAGGCTTCCTGCTGGAGGGGACTGGTGCCTGTGTTTTGGTGGGTGGGGATGGATCTTTTCTTTCTGGTGGGCAGGACCATGTCCGGTGGTGTGTTTTGGGGTATCTGTGAACTGATTATGATTTTAGGCAGTCTCTCTGCTAACAGGTGGGGTTGTGTTCCTGTCTTGCTAGTTGTTTGGCACAGGGTGTCCCACACTGTAGCTTGCTGGTTGTTGAGTGGAGCTGGGTCTTAGCATTGAGATGGAGATCTCTGTGAGAGCTCTCACCATTTGATTTTACATGGGGCTGGGAGGTTTCTGGTGGTCCAATGTCCTGAATTCAGCTCTCCCACCTCAGAGGTTCAGGCCTAACACCCGGCCAGAGCACCAAGACCCTGTCAGCCACTCAGCTCAGAAGAAAAGGGAGGAAAAAGAGAGAAAGAAAGAAAATAATAAAATAAAAGATAAATTATTAAAAATAAAAAAGTAATAAAAAAAAGAAAGAAGAGAACAACCAAACTAAAAAACAAATCCACCAATGATAACAAGCGCTAAAAACTATCCCAGAAAAATGGAAAGACTGAACCCTAGGACAAATGGTAAAAGCAAAGCCATAGAGACAAAATCACACAGAGAAGCATACACATACACAGTCACAAAAACAGAAAAAGAAAATTATATATTTTTTTTAAAAAAGCAATTATGAGAGCAACCAAATCAATAAACAAATTTACCAGTGATAATAAGCTCTAAATACTAAACTAAAATAAACATAAAACCAGAAACAAATTAGATGCAGAAAGCAAACCCCAAGTCTACAGTTGCTCCCAAAGTCCACTGCCCCAATTTTGGGATGATTCATTGCCTATTCAGTTATTCCACAGATGCAGGGTAAATCAGGTTGACTGTGGAGATTTAATCCGCTGCTCCTGAGGCTGCTGGGAGAGATTTCCCTTTCTCTTCTTTGTTCGCACAGCTCCTGGGGTTCAGCTTTGGATTTGGCCCCGCCTCTGCATGTAGGTCGCCTGAGGGCATCTGTTCCCCACCCAGACCGGATGGGGTTAAAGCAGCAGCTGATTCGGGGGCTCTGGCTCACTCAGGCCAGAGGGAAGGAGGGGTACAGAATGCAGGGTGAGCCTGCAGCAGCAGAGGCCAGCATGACGTTTTCACAGCCTGAGGCACAATGTGTGTTCTCCCAGGGAAGTTGTCCATGGATCACGGGACCCTGGCAGTGGCAGGCTGCATAGGCTCCCGGGAGGGGAGGTGTGGATAGTGACCTGTGCTTGCACACAGGCGTCTTGGTGGCTGCAGCAGCAGCTTTAGCATTTCATGTCCGTCTCCGGTATCCGCGCTGATAGCCACAACTGGTGCCCATCTCTGGAGCTCGTTTAGGCAGTGCTCTTGATCCCCTCTCCTCATGCACCCCAAAACAATGGTCTCTTGCCTCTTAGGCAGGTCTAGACATTTTCCCAGATTCGCTCACCAATAGCTGTGGTGCACTAGCCCCCTTCAGGCTGTGTTCACGCAGCCAACCCCAGTCCTCTCCCTGGGATATGACCTCTGAAGCTGGAGCCTCGTCTCCCAGCCCACACCCATCCCAGCGGGTGAGCAGACAAGCCTCTCAGGCTGGTGAGTGCTGGTCGGAACCAATCCTCTGTGCGGGAATCTCTCTGCTTTACCCTCTGCACCCCTGTTGCTGTGCTCTTCTCCATGGCTCCAAAGCTTCCCCCCTATCCACCCCTCGTCTCCGCCAGTGAAGGGGCTTCCAAGTGTGTGGCAACTTTTCCTCCTTCACAGCTCCCTCCCAGAGGGGCAGGTCCTGTCTCTATTCTTCTGTCTCTGGTTTTCCTTTTTTCTTTTGCCCTGCCCAGGTACATGGGGAGTTTCCTGCCTTTTGGGAGGTCTGAGGTCTTCTGCCAGCGTTCAGTAGGTGTTCTGTAGGAGTTGTTCCACATGTAGATGTATTTCTGATGTATTTGTGGGAAGGAAGGTGATCTCCACATCTTACTCCTCCGCCATCTTGAAGATCCCTCCAGTATTTGTTTTTCTCTGTCTGACTTATTTCACTTACCATAATGGCCCCAAGGTCCATCTATATTGTCACAAATGGCAAGATGTCACTCTTTTTTCGTGTGAATAATATTCCATTGTATATACACACACACACACACATACACACACACACACACACACACACGGACTTCCCTGGTGGTGCATCGCACCACAACGAAGAGTAGCCCCCGCTCACTGCAACTAGAGAAAGCCCACACACAGCAACAAAGACCTAATGCAGCCAAAAATAAAGAAATAATTTTTTTTAAATAATATATATATATTCATTTATATGTGTATATATATATATATATATATATATATATATATACACATATTTGAAACATTTTCTTTATCCACTCATCTATTGATAGGACACTTAGATTTTAAAGAAATTTTGTGCCAATAAGCCAGTGTGTTAGCATTAGGAGTACCTGATAAGGCAAATATCTGGCCTTAGTTTTTAGATAGTTTCATTCCTCTCTGCCTTGCTTTATAATGGACATATTTAGAAATTACATGGCTAAAAATTTTACTATATGAGTAAAATCAGCTAAACAAATAATTGAAACAGTAAAACTGAACAGTAATACAAACCTGGAGTTGAACCAACTATAACTACCTATTTCGAGAAAATTCTTTTTTCCGTGAGATAATTTCCAATCTCTTTAATGTGAACACATAATTCAAAATATTTTGATCAAATAAAAGATAATAAATGTATGTTCTGGTAAGAGAAATGTGATAACTATAAATATATGTGAAAGAATCTATTTAATGGATGAATGATTATCATGATACTAATATTCTCAAGTAAAATGTACATTTGGTTTATAAAATAAGTTTTGGGGATTATGAACAATTAGCACCCATTTAACAAATACTACTTTATATTCAGTATGTAATAGTACAACATAAATAAAAGCAATTACTACTTCAATTATCACTTTAAAATTACCTCAATTGCCCTTAAAAATACAAATAAAACAGTCATAGATTGATCGCTTGTTATTTTAATCATAAACCACTGTTCCTTAGAGAACCTGAAAAAGATCATTTTTCCAAACGTTTATTCAACACACAGCTACTGAGGGCCTACTACGTGCCAATAAGCAACTCGACAGGTACAGGGACAAAGCATGGTCACTACTTTCAGCTCTCACGAAGCTTAAGGACTAAAGAAACGCAGGTAAGCATGAAATAAATGTTTTAGCTCTAAAATATCTGTAACAGCAACATGTTATGGGAGAGGAAAGAAAGGAGTAATCATTTTCACCTAGCAAGGCTTTAAAAGGTTTCCTGACAGAACAGCGTCGGATTTTAGCAAAAAGGGAAGGAAAATACACTGTTTATGCTTAACTGTCAATAAATTACAACTACTATTACAGTGCACAGACACTTCTCAAATTCTATTTCATTTAATTATCTCAACAACCCTTTGGGACCAGCATTTCACAATGAGAAACCAAAGATGTACAGGATAAATAACTCGCCCAAGGTCACATATGTTGTAAATGGAAGGGCCAAGAATGAGTCCAGGTCTCTGTAACTCAATATTCTTTCCACTACATCGGGCTGCCTAGGCTGAGCTTTAAGAATGAGTAAGACTTAAATAAAGAAAAAGAAGAAAACAGAGAAGAACGACGACAGAAGAGACATAAACATATAATTCATGAATTATCCTAGAGTAAAAATTAACTTCTGTCCTTGGAATATACACATATACATATGAAATACAGATATTTATATATATACACACACATACTAATAAAAGATATAATGATACAATTGAAAAACAAACTAAGATAATTCATGAATTACACTGATCAAAAATTCCATACTCAAATCTAATTGTTTAAGAGACTGCTCTATGACTGAGACCATAAGGAAACTACATTAAGATTTCCAAAATGCCTAATTTACAAATCCCTTAGTCACCAAACGCATTCATCAATTAACATTTTTGAGCAAATATAATTCATTAATTAAAATAAAATTAAGGCAACATACCAATAAATACAATACTTCATTAAATTTCTACTTTAACACTCCTATACAATTCCACTGTATTTAAAAAAACCATCTGTTCTATTAATGTCCTTTTTAAGCACAAGAATGTTACAGTGATAAATGTTAAAACAAGTAGTTTCTAATATGAAATGAATCTAAAATAATCAAACTCTACTTTTAACATTATTTGAGAAGAAAATAAATTCTACCTCTGCATTGTGCTTAGTTGTTATTTCTAATTTTTCTTTCTTAGCCCGATGGAGTTTCTTTCTGAGATCAGCAGTAATATCCAAGTCTGTTTCATTTTTAACCATTTGTTTTATATCAGATGAGGCATTCTTCAACCTATAAAATGAGATCAAAATAAAATATAATTATTATTAAGTAAATTTCCAGCATTTCCCGTATTTCTGATAACTTATTTTTCAAAAAAAACAGGGAACATGTTATGGTCCTTACCCTAAAGAAACTTACATTCCAGTAAAAGATATTGATTGCAAAAGCTAGATAGAATTGCAAAGCAGTATATGACTAGAAACAAACCACTGTCCACTGGCAAACCACCATATTGTTCAAGATAGGCAATAAAGGTTATCTGATCCTATCACAAGCTGGCAAGTTTTAGAGAAGACTGAGTTCTTTCCTTTTAACCTTTTTAAATAATATATTTTACTTATTGCAAATATAACACATATTACAAAAAGAGAAAGTATAAGAGAATACAGACTCATGCTTTTAAATGGCAGAGTAAAGTTCTACTCTCTCCCCAAAAGTAAAATTAAAATTTTAACTAATTTAACAGCAAAGAGAATTTAGAGATATAAACTCACAAGGAGAATTAGTACCAGAGATGAGACAATAGCAATAAAATACTGGAAGTTGGAACGCAGGTGGATAAGTGGTAAGTGATTTATATAAGAGAGCTGAATTCAAAGCCAACAGTAAGAAAAGCAACCTGATTTACACCAGAGTCCCAAAAAGCTCAGTTCACTGGCAACACCTTTTAAAATGGGGGTAAAAGCAGAGCAGAAAACAGGAGAATTGGTTGAAAGTCTGCCAAAGAAATAATAAGATCCTCAGATCCTCTACCCTATACACCACACAACTGGGTATTGATTTCTTCCCCACTCTGGCAGAACACTAGGGGTTTATCCCCTGGAGAGGATAAAACAGAACGTCTCTGGATTGGAGACATCAGATACAAATCGGGTAAGTGTTCCATACCAAAAGCAAGAGACTCGAGTAAAAAGTTATATAATAAATTATATCCCTGGTCTTCTAATACTTATTGTCTAACAGAACAATGTCAGCCAAAGCAGAGACTAGAAGGATCTTCCCTGGAGAATCTAACCAACAAGGTGAAAAAAACCTAAAGATGCCAATGTTACGGGTTCTCCAGCAAAACAGCTTAACCAGATCACCCTACACAGAATGCCTCATACACTGAGCTTCCAATCATCTTTTTAGGACTCTACTTTTAAATATGAATAGAGATCCAAGGATCACCAGAAGTTAAGCAACATCTGATAAGAAAGACAGAGACTACAAGGGGCAGGGAAGAAGTCAAAGATGATGCAGGGAAAAGATAACTTTAAAAAAAGATTAAGAAAAAACCCTTAACATTAAAATCCTCAGAAAAATAGGAGAGGATAAAAAAATCCATAAAACAAAAACTGGATGTAATTAAAAATGAAATATTCATAGAACAAAAAAAGAGCTCTTGGAAATCAAAAACACAAACTAAGAAATGAAAAACTAAATAAATAAATTTAAAACAGAAATCTCCCAGATGCCTCAAAAAATTACAAGAGAAAATAATTTCCAATTTAGAATTTTATGCTCAACAAGTACCATTCAAAGAGTATGGGGAAGGGAAGATGAAACGTGCACGCTTTCATACCTATAATCAGAGTGTAAACTGGCAGAAAAGTTTTTAGAAGTTTGGTAATAAATGTCTAAAACTTTCAAAAACAAAAAAAGACAAGAGTATGAGAAACACTATTTCAGATCTACAAGACATCAAAACATTTATAAGGGGCTACTGGAAGACTTGTTTCACCAAAATAAGGACCCACACTGAGAAAGAGAAAGAAATGGGATCCCAGAAGTAGGGTATTCAAGATAAGAAAACAGCAAAGGGATGTCTAAGATAGTGATGAAAGGAAGCACCCAGTGAAATTTGTGCAGCAAATCACTTAAAGGGTAATCTGTTCCAACTGTACTGGCCAATGCCTCCAGGAGTAATTTCTTTAGGATGAAAAGAGAAAAGAACAGAATACATCAACTATGTGAACATATTGAGAGATTTATAAAACTTGGTGGGAGTATGAAGTTGAATTCATAAGTTCATGGAAATTAAACCAAGTAAACAACAAATGAGACAACTATTAATTAAATCCAAGAAAAACAAAATGTATACGACAGAAAAAATTGTCACTGAATACTACTACATAACTCAACTAGGAAGTTTTGATAATTATATGATAATGTAAACATTGATTAATCTAACCAAGATTATATATCAATAAATGAAGAGAGAATAGAAAAGGGAGGCAAGTATGAATGAAAACTAAATTATGAACTTCTATAGTGCAAAGTCAGTAGATAATGGCTAAACATGAAAAATCAAATAGCAATATATAAAAAATTTTTGAAGAGGTATGGATTTTAAAAAAACATCTCAGAGAGTTGAAAATGATTCTTTCTAGGGATAAAGAAAGTTATTTGTCTCAAGGTAATAAGCACTGCTATTTTTCCTAACAGCAGTAAGTAAGCCTTTTAGAACAATTAGTCTTTAAATAACATGCATACGTAATTTTTTTAAAATAAGACTAAAATAAAACAACAGAGAATCAATGAAACCAAAATTTGATTCTTTAAATAGATGAATAAACTTGATACACCTTTGGTTAGCTAGACAAAGAAAAAAGAGAAGAAACTCAAAGTATAAGCAAAATATAAAAAAGGGAATGGCACTACCAACATAGAAGGATTATAATGAATACCATGAACAACTTTACGCTAACAAATCAGGACAAATTTAGGACAAATTCCTAAAAAGATGGTAACTACTAAAACTAACTCAAAAAGAAAGAGAAAATCTGAACAGACCTATAACAGACAACAACATTGAATTAATAATTTTAAAAATCTAATCATAGAGAAAGTCCAAGTCCAGATTCTACCAAACTTTAAGGAAGAAATAATACCAATCCTCACATTAGAGGAGGAGGAAACATTTCTCCAAATCATTCTGAGTCCAGCATTACCTAATACCAAAATATGGCAGACATCTCAAGAAAGGAAGAGTACAGACCAATATCTTTCATGTATAGAGATACAAAAAATCCTCAACAAAACATTAGCAAACCAAATCCAGCAACATCTTGAAAGAATTAAATTACAACATGATTAATTAAATTCTATTTAATTAATCTATTAATTAATTCTATTAATTAAATTCTATTTTGGGGATTTATCCCCAAAATAGAAAATTGGTATAATGTCTGAAACTCAAGTGATGTAATATACCATTTTACTAAAACAAAGGATGAAAACTATATGATCATCTCAACAGATACAGAAAATGTATTTGACAAAATCCAACACCCATTCATGATTTAAAAAAATAAAAAATAACTCTCAACAAACTAGGAATACAAGGAAATTTCATCAATCTGATAAAGGGCCTCTATGAAAAACTGCAAAAAGTAGCATCAAACTTAATGGTGAAACATTGAAAGCTTCCCCTAAGACTGGGAACAAAACAAAGATGTCTGCTAGTAATACTTCTATTCAAGACTGTATTGGAGGTTCTAGACAGTGCAATCAGGAAAAAAAAAAAAAAAAAAGGAAAAGAAATAAAAGGCACATATACTGAAGGAAGAAGTAAAACTGTCTTTAATGGCAAAGAACATGATCCTGTAAGATTATCCTAAGAAATCCATTAAGAAGCAAAAAGACTAGAACTAAAAAACAATTTCAGCAAGGTCACAGACTATAAGATCAATATGCAAAACCAATCACATTTCTAAACACTAGCAATAAATAATCCAAAACTGAAATTTAAAAAATAATTCCACTTATAATAGCATCAAGTAAATTAAATAGATTTAGGATTAAATTTAACAAAAAAAGGGAAAGACTTCTACACTGAAAAGCATAAATTATTGTTGAACTAAATTGAAGACCTAAGTAAATGAAAAGACATTCCACATTCACATTCATGTATTTGAAGACTAGTATTTTAAGATGTCCACTTTCCCCAAACTGATCTATAGATTCAACATATTGCCTACCAAAATCCAAGCAGGCTTTTTTTTTGCAGAAATTGACAAGCTGACCCTAAAAATTATATGGAAAAGCAAAGGACTCAGAAAAACCAAAATAATCTTTAAGAAAAACTAATGGGAGGACTTGCACCTTCTAAATTCAAAACTTACCATAAAGCTACAGTAATCAAAACAGTGTAGAATTTGAATTAAGAATAAACATGTAGATCAGTGTACCAGAATTGAGACCACAGAAATAAAGTCATATATATATACAGTCAATTAATTTTCAACAAAGGTGCCAAGACAATTCAATGGGGGAAAAGATAGTCTTATCAACAAATGGTGCTAAAACAACTGATCTCCACAGGCAAAAAGATAAATTTAGACCCTTACCTCACACCATATACTACAAAGTAACTTAAAATGGAGCCCGGATCTAAATGCAAGAACTAAAATGATAAAAATTGTAGAAAAAAACTTAGGAGAAAAATCTTCATGACCTTAAGTTGGGCAAAATTTCTTAGATATGAAACCAAAAGCACAATCCATAAAGAAAAAGAATTGAACTTCATAAAAATTAATAACTTTTACACTTCAAAAGACATTATTAAGAAAATGAAGTCAAGCCAACAAATGGGAAAAGATATTTGCAAATTACATATCTGATAAAGGATTTGTATCCAGAATACATAAAGAACTCTTTTTTTTAATAAATTTATTTTATTTTTTATTTTTGGTTGTGTTGGGTCTTCATTGCTGCACACAGGCTTTTCTCTAGTTGTGGCGAGCGGGCGCTACTCTTCGTTGCAGTGCACGGGTTTCTCATTGCGGTGTCTTCTCTTGTTGCAGAGCATGGGCTCCAGGTGCGTGGGCTTCAGTAGTTGTGGCAAACGGGCTTAGTTGCTTAGTGGCATGTGGGATCTTCCCGGACCAGGGCTCGAACCCGTGTCTCCTGCATTGGCAGGCGGATTCTTAACCACTGCGCCACCAGGGAAGCCCTCAGAATATATAAAGAACTCTTGAAGCTCAATAACAAAAAGATGAATAACTCGATTTAAAATCAGGCAAAAGATCTGAATAGGCTTTTCACCAATGAAGATACACAAATGGGCGAAAAAAAGCACATGCAAAGATGTTCAACATCATTGCTCACTAGGAAAACACAAAATAAAATCACAATGACGTATTACTTTACTCTCACTGAAATGGCTATAATCAAAAAGTCAGAAAACAACAAGTGTTGGGGAGGATATGGAAATGTATAAAACCCTTATACACTGCTGGTGGAAATGTAAAATGCTTCAATCACTTTAGAATACAATTTGGAAGTTTCTTAAAAATTTTAACATAAATTTACTATATGATGAAGTAATGGTGCTCCTAAGAATCTATCCAAGAGAAATAAAATATGTCTACACAAAGACTTGCACACAAGTGTTTATAGCAGAGTTATTCATAATAGGCAAAATGTGGAAACAACCCAAATGTCCATCAACTGGTGAATGGTTAACTAAAATGTATATATCCATAAAATGGAATAATATTCAGCAATAAGAAGAAACAAAGTACTGACACATGTTACAATATAATAAATCTGAAGAACATGCCTACTGAAAAGAAGCCAGACACAAATGACCATATATTGTATGACCCCAGTTATATGAATTGTTCAAAAAAGGCAAATCTATAGAAACAGAAAGTACGTTCGTGGTAAATAGCAGAGTTTAAATAACTTCATCGGTCCAGATTCTAGAAGTCTGAAGAGTAATTAAACCATTAAAAATTATGACAGATGTATATTAATTTGGCAAGATGTTCCCCCCAAAATTGAAAAAGCAAGATACTAATGTAAAATATTATTCTAATTTTTGAAATATATATTTATATGTTCAAAAGAAAAGGTCTGGGCAAGTAAATACCAAAATACTGTCAGTAGTTAACTCTAAGTGGTAGCATTATAAGCAGTTTCATCGTTTTATTCATTTGTATTTCTTAAATTATTCTAAAAACACATGCATTATCTGCATTAAAATATACATATCTCTGTGTATATATACATATGCACATATATAAGACAGGATATCAGAGCAAAAAAGAACCTTAAAACACTCCCTTTAGCAGTTTTTGAACCATCTTCCTCACCATAGTGGTGGAGAACCAGCTGATGAGACCTCACTCTTAACCCTTGGAACATCTAAAAGAAAAAATTCTTTTTAAGATAAAATTTTAGTAAAGAAAAATATTAATATTTTACTCATTTATTCTCTGTCTTGCTCCAGAAAGGATTTCAGGTAGCTCCTAAAGACAGGTAGGAAACGTTTACATTGCAAATCCTATTTATAAAGCAAAGTACATGTTAGTCATGGTACTCACCCCACCCACACATCCTTGCTGAAAAGGTGCTCAAGATCAGTTCTTCTCAAACTAAACGTGAGCAAGGACTATCCCCACCCCACTCCCATTGCTTCCGTAAAATATATTTAAAAGGGATAACTACGGGACTTCCCTGGTGGCACAGTGGTTAATACTCCATACTCCCAATGCAGAGGACTCGGGTTCAATTCCTGGTCAGGGAACTAGATCCCACATGCATACCGAAACTAAGAGTTTCCATGCCACAACTAAGGAGCCCGCCTGCCACAACTAAGACCCGGTGCAACCAAATACTTTAAAAAAAAAAAAAAAAAGGGATAACTAAAAAAGAAAATCTAAAAACAGATAAAATTCAACTCTAAGTGTTTTATTATTAGATTCAACAAATAGAAAATTACTCTGTTACATGATTATAAGTTTCTAAACACTTGCTTTCAATTTCTGTACTTATTTCTTCGTAAACCACACTTTGAGTTGCACTCTCCGAAATGGCTCCATTTCGCATTATGGACTCAGAGTTTTTATATTATTCACATGAGATATGAATAAACCAAAGGTAGGCACCTCACCCAAAGGCATATATGAATGGTACAAAAAAGATGAGCAACAGCAATTCTTAGAATGTAAACTCCAAGAAAAGAAGCAGTTAGCAACAGGAGCTAAAACTAACAGAACGCTTAAGTAGAGTGATGAATCAGAGTTGGGGCAATGAGGAAATAAGAGGAAACACAGCAACACAGATTGTGGCAAGCCAAGTAATAATGAATAAGCAGAAGAAAAGACTTAGAGAAGTGGAAAAGAATAAGCAAGTCTCTAGGGACTGGAGAAAGTACAGACACTGACTTTTGTACACTGAGTTAACAAAGGAGCATAAAGAGCCACACAGAGTCTCCAGACCCAGTTCTGGTTTCTATGAGGCATCATTCTTGCTCCTCCAGTCCCATGAAATTTCCACTTCCCTTACCATCCCATGAGAATTCTTACAATCAGCCTCTCCAACCACTTATTTCTCCCTGCTCCCTGCAACCAAAAGCATTCCTCAACTAGAAGAAGAGACTGGAGGCTTACCTTTGGATATCACCAGGGGCATTATTTGAAGTGTTCAAACTCATGATGAGTCTTCCAACTCTTTGAAAATACCCCACTGTTGCTTAATGATATACTTCGTTATTAATGATTAAAACAGTCCAAGACGTCTGTGGCTTACAGGTTACATGGGCTGAAGTCTGTTAAAATAGTAAACAATATAACAGCAGTTATTTATATGAGCTCTGAGACTAGAGGTGATTTTTCTTTTGTTTTTTGACTTATCTGTATTTTTAAGATTATTCTTTAAAAAACATGTAAATACTTGTATTTTTAAAAGCCACAGTGTTTGGGGACTTCCCTGGTGGTCCAGTGGGTAAGACTCCATGCTCCCAATGCAGGGGGCCCAGGTTCAATCCCTGGCCAGGGAACTAGATCCCGCATGCATGGCACAACTAAGAGTTCACATGCCACAACTAAGAGTCTGCATGCCGCAACAAAAGGATTCCACGTGCCGCAATGAAGACCCCGCGTGCCACAACTAAGACCCAACACAGCCTAAATAAATAAATAAACTTTTTTTTAAGTTATAAAAAATAAAATAAAAGCCAGTGTTTTATTTCTTTTTAAATAAGATTAGAAACAAAAATGACAAAACATTAGAAAGAAATTCCTTCTTATAAGAATATGCTAATACTATTAGATTATTTTAATTTCTCAAATAAAAAGTAATAAAATAGTGACTAATTGTTCTTAAACTGGAAGAGGAATAGGTAGTGCCTATCTCGGGGGCACAGAATTCAGTATGAAAGAAAATGCAGTCCAGGGATGTTGTGGGGTCCCAAAAGACTTTTTCATAAATGAAATATTTTTAATGCAATGTTACAATCAAAGAGGCCAAGGCACTCCCACATAAAAGATCTTACAGTAATTTTCAAAGGCCTTCTCCCAAGGGATTGAAGAGGAAAAAGGAAAGGAGAGAGCATTTGTCACTTACCCTGGCTTCTCTCCAGAACACTCTTCTACCAGAGATACTCCAAATTATACAGAGTCAACAACTGTAAGTTACTTTACTACAGTATGAAGGAATCTTTGGGTAAACATCTCGATAACTAACTAACTCCAAATAGACACAAATATGAAGATCTCACAAGGTCTCTTGGTATCCCCAGCAGAAGTCCAATATCCTAAGAAAGACCATGAGATTTGGTCTCAGAGAGATCTGAGCTAGGATTCCAATAAGCATCAAGTATGTGGTCATAGGCAAGCCACTTAAACTCTCTGAGCTTGTTTCCTCAACCATAAGGAGATAACTATATCAAGCTCATATATTTGATATTTAAGTAATATACACAACACATATACAGTACACAGTCACTGTCAGTTTCTATTACTGTAACACAAACCCTCTGAGATCTCTGATGAAGGAAAGGAGTAGGTGACACTTGGGGTGATTTGGTCTGGTTAAAGATGTAATAAAAGAAGGCTTCCCTGGTGGCGCAGTGGTTGAGAGTCCACCTGCCTATGCAGGGGACACGGGTTCGTGCCCCAGTCCGGGAAGATCCCACATGCCGTGGAGCGGCTGGGCCCATGAGCCATGGCTGCTGAGCCTGCGTGTCCAGAGCCTGTGCTCCGCAATGGGAGAGGCCACAACAGTGAGAGGCCTGCGTACCGCAAAAAAAAAAAAAAAAAAGATGTAATAGAAGAATTGTTTAGTGGGAATTCCCTAATGGTCCAGTGGTTAGGACTTGAAGCTCTCACTGCCAGGGGCCTGGGTTCAATCCCTGGTGGGGAACTAAGATCACACAAGTCATGTGGCGCAACCAAAAAAATAAAAATTAAAAGGCCAGGACACTGAGTGATAAATGACCCACCAAGGCACACCATTATGAAAATAAAAGAATTGTTTAGTAAAACTGTAGGTATACAGGGATAGCTAGAAGATGCCCCCCCCCACACCAAAAAAATCGAAACTGATCTGTCCCTGCTCGCAATAAACAACCCTGAGAGAGATCACTGAAAGAAAAGAGACTCAAATAAGCCAACTGAGATGTAGACTCAAACACTGTACTGGGAACTGACTAATGGCTCCTACAGCCAAACACTAAGGGATCTTCAAAATAGTCAGTGACTCACACAGCTGATGCAGAATAGTTTGACCTAGGACAAAGAAGACAAAAATTTTACCAAGATGGGGTGGGGGGGAGGGAATCCCATTTCTCCAGGGACCTAAATACTAAGTTTGGGAATAGTGGTAGACAAACAAACACCACTATCATTAATCTATTGAGCACCTAGTAAAATGTCAAGCACTGTGTTTGGTATTTTATTTATACATAGAACTATAGAACTCCAATCCTTACAACACTGCAATGTAAAGATTATCCTTTTCAACAGAGAAAACTAAGAGATTAGAAGTAATTTGTCAAAAGACAAATAGTTACAGAACCAAAATTCCAACTCGTTACTATCTATCTAACTCTAAAGCCAAAGCTCTTTCTACAAGGTCATTGTTGATACAGTTAAGCTATAAATTACCTTACCTGAGGTTCATTATTCTCATTTCAATTACAGAAACTCATCTAATTCAGAAAGTCTTAAATGACTTGCCTAAGGCCAGTCAGCTACTAAGTAGGGGACACCAACGACTCAATCAAGCTCTTCTGATACTGAGTCCCAAAATCTTTTCATCTTACCACCATGCCCCCAAAGCTCAGACTCCAGAGGAAGTGCCTTCAGAATGGAAGTTTAAGAGTTAGAAGGAACTCTTCCATACTTAAGAGTAATGTACAAGGCTCAAAAGTATATACAAAATGTTTCTATTTTTAAAGTGAAAAAGATGGGGCTTCCCTGGTGGCGCAGTGGTTGGGAGTCCGGCTGCCGATGCAGGGGACGCCCGTTCGTGCCCCTGTCTGGGAGGATCCCACATGCCGTGGAGCGGCTAGGCCTGTGAGCCATGGCCGCTGGGCCTGCACATCCGGAGCCTGTGCTCCGCGACTGGAGAGGCCACAACAGTGAGAGGCCCGCATACCGCAAAAAAATAAAAATAAAAAAATAAAGTGAAAAGGATGAAACACACACACATATGCATATGTGTCACAACAGGCACAAACAGAACCTCTATTTACCTCACAGGAAAAGAATTTATATACTTAGGGCCTTAATAATGTCTGCGTTTTTTATTTTGTTTTGATCTTGGGCAGAGAAGTGTGGGAAGAGGTAGTTGACCAAATTTTAACATAGTTGTTTCAATAAAGCTAAATTGAAGGCAACCACCATTTTTCACTGTATTATTTCGCTATGTAACATCTTCAAATCTGAACGGTCTTCTAGAGAGAAAATGGTCTTCTATAGCTCAGGTGCAAGTTTCATTAACTTCCAGATCACTGAAACAGATAACGTAGTAGGCAGATTGTCCCCATGATCTCTGCCCCCTGGTGTTTCTCTCTTGTATAATACCCTCCCCTTTACTGCGGGCAGAACCTGTGACTTGCCTCTAACCAACAGAATATGGCAAAGGTGACAGGCTGCACTCCCATGATTATATTATGTTATATAAGACTCTACCCTAGCAGAGTGAAGTGACAGGCAACCTCTAGCTGGTCGTGAAGAAGCACACTGTCACGCTGTGAACTGCCTACGGAGAGGGCCACATGGCAGGGAACTGCAGGCAGCTCCAACCCACAGGCAGTAAAAAGCCAGATCCCTCGGTCATACAGATGCCAACAGGAAATATATTCTGCCAACAACCTGAATGAACTGGGTAGCAAATTCTTTCCAGTCAAGCCTCCAGATGAGAACACAGCCAGCAGCACCTTGACAGCAACTTAGTGAAACTCTGAACAGAGGGCACATCTAAGCAGTGCCCAGATTCCTGACCTACAGAGACTGAGAAATAATAAATGAGGGCTGTTTGAAGCCACTAAGTTTTTGGTAACTTGTTACACAACAGAAGAAAACTAATATGTATAAGAAGCTTGAAAATGCTTTTACAGGGTTAAATAGAAAAAAAAAAGAGTGACATGTAAACTACAAAATGGGTTCTTACACCATCCCTGCCTGTGTGTGTCTTTTATAAAGTCTCTTTGTTTTTCTATAGTTTAATTTCCTAATTAATTTACATAACAGAGTTTATAAAAATCCTATCTAAGGTAACTAGATAGAGAAACTAGAAAATCATGGGCAATATTTACAAAAAACAAATAATTACAAAATACAAATGAATAAGGGCAAACCACCAACAGCCACAAAACCTGCACAGAGTGGAGGTATCTACAGAGAAACAAGCAGAGGAAAATAACAAGTATGCATCTGAAAGGACCCCCAAAGGGTCAACAGACAGTTAATGGGAAGAGCTGTAGTACAACCTGAGAGCAGCAGCTGAAACTGGCATATGAAACAGGCGTATGGTAAGAGAGTCCTGAAAGGGTTGGTACAGTCCAGCCTCACACACCTTCATAACTGACCGTCAAGTTACTTCCTGGACAGGGGCCCACACTAATGAGAATCAGTAGAGGCTGTTATCAAAACTGAGCAGGGGCTTCCCTTCCCTGGTGGCGCAGTGGTTGAGAGTCCGCCTGCCGATGCAAGGGTCACGGGTTCGTGCCCCAATCCGGTAAGATCCCACATGCCGCGGAGCAGCTGTGCCCCGTGAGCCATGGCTGCTGAGCCTGCGCGTCCGGAGCCTGTGCTCCGCAACGGGAGAGGCCACAACAATGAGAGGCCCGCATACCGCAAAAAAAAAAAAAAACTGAGCAGGATAGGGGCAATGAAGACAAAGTAAAGACATGGCCCAGACCAAACTGTAGGAGGAAAGAGGACCAGGAAATCTCAGAACCAAGCGACCATAGTTTTTAACACTCACAACAAACAAAAGACAGGGTTCTGTGAAGTTAGAAAAGCTTTCCTGAACCTTGCTCAAAGTTCAGGTCAACTAACCTTTCATAAAAATAAGCAACAGAAGGTCTTCCCTGGTGGCGCAGTGGTTGAGAGTCCGCCTGCTGATGCAGGGGACGCAGGTTCGTGCCCCGGTCCGGGAAGATCCCACATGCCGCAGAGCGGCTGGGCCTGTAAGCCATGGCCGCTGAGCCTGCACGTCCAGAGCCTGTGCTCCGCAACAGGAGAGACCACAACAGTGAGAGGCCCGCGTACCGGAAAAAAAATAATAATAATAAGCAACAGAAAAGCAGAGTGGTCAAATCCCATATAAACATAAGGAAATAGAGAGTAAGGAACAGAATGGACTCCTATAAATGAAAGAATGACAGAAACACATACCCACAAAACAGATGAAAATCATAACTTACTACTTCAAAATGAGCTACAAGACATTAACAAAATGGTATAAGGCATGAAAGAATAGGAATCAGAATTAGAGACTGAATAAGGCACTTAAATACCGAACTGACTTCTCTTAAATAAATAAATAAATATCAGAAAAATTAAAATAAAATTTTAAAAAAACCTCAGAAATAAGGTGAAAAAGATCAGAAAGAATTAGAAATTAAAAATCATTTCTGCAAGGAACATTAAATTAGAGGGAACAAGAGTAAATACACATGATCAAAAAAATGCCTTTAAGGACGTATGAAACAAAAAAGAAGTAAAATTTTTAAATAAAAATTTAAGAAAGAGATCAAAATGATTCAAGAGAAAATGAAAAAATACTGAAAATAGGCAAAGAATAACCAACATGCGGACAGCAGGAGTCCCTGAATAAGAAGATCAAAGCAAGGGAAACAGAACAAACACTAAAAACTGTAATTCAAGAAAACTGTCCTGAAATACAAAGATTTTAATCCACACTTTCAACAAACAAACTGCATATCTGAGAATACTGACCCAGCACAACCAACAACAAGACACATTCTAAGATAATTACTGGACTTTAACAAAAACTTGTATACAAATGTTCATAGCACCATTGTTCATAAATAGCCAAAAAGTGAAAACAACCCAAATATCCATCAATTGGCCAATATATAAACAAAATATGAAATATTATTCAACGATAAAAAGAAATGAAGTACTGATATATGCCACAACATGGATGAACGTTGAAAATATTATGCTAAGTGAAAGAAGCCAGATGTAAAAGGCCATATATTGTATAACTCCATTTATGTGAAATTTCCAGAATAGGTAAATCTATAGAAATAGAAAATAGACTTGTGGTTATCAGAGAGTAGAGAGAGGGGGAATTGGGTCTGACTTCTAGCAGGTGTGATGGAAATGTTCTGGAATTAGATAATGGTGATTGCTGTACAGCTTAGTGAATATAGTGAAAACCATCAAGTTGTATACTTTAAAATGGTGAATTTTATGTTAGGTGAATTATATCCTAATTTTTTACATTCATCATCATAAAAAATATATCCTGTCTATAGTCTCCTTTGGCAAACTCTTATTTTCTTCCTCTCGTTGATATCAGTGCTTGATGACACTAGGGCTCAAGGTCCTACCTGTATTTTAGGAAAACTAAATAAACAAAGGGCCAAATGTAGGTTCGTGGTTGAATTTAAACTATGATGGGACTTCTATGCTATTGAATATAGCAGAAATGTAGCAAAATCTCCCTTTTCTTTCACCAGAATGGAAAGAGGAAATGATGACGTAGCTAAAGTAGCTAGGTACAGTTATGAAAGTATCAGTGGAATATTTTCATTTAGCTAAGCCAAAGAAATGCAGGGTCCCCACATAATGTTCCTAGCTTTACCTGAAACTTTCCTATGAAATGTTACAAATTAAGATAAACAATAATTTGGCTAATCTATATGTGTAATTAAAAATTTCTTATGATATGCCATCAATGTTAGCCTTTCTCTTCAGCCTCGGTATCTGTGCAACTCTCTAAATAATGCTTTCCATTTGAAAATATCAAATTCATCATTATCTATAAACAAACTGATACCCCAAAGCCACTCCCTGCTGTCGTCATTCCTACTGTGGCAAACAACCCTTCTCCAGGTATCATGCTCAAGACTCTATGGATTATCTCATTTCACTCTACACCAACCCCAAGGGAAGATACCATTAATACCCCCATTTTATACCAGGGGGAAACTGGGGCTTAAAGATATTCAGTCACTTGTCCAAAGTCACATCTCCAGGAAGTGACAATGTCACGATTCAAAGCCCCATCAATCCACCTAGATTGAGAAATCCCTGACTCCAGAGCTCTGCTGTGTGCCTTGCTATTGACCTTCAAGACATGGCTCACCCCATGGCTTCCCTTGCTTGTCAGGGAAGCACTCTGCTCGATACTGCAGATATCTTAAACACAGATCATTCTTTCACACTTCCAAACTAACTACAAGTCAGGGTCTTCTTAATGAGAGATGACTCAGACTTCCAGTGGATTTCTCAATCCAGATGGAATTTCCACTGGGCTGGGCCAGAACCAGGGCATCCTTTGGGCAGTGATGGATAACAGCAAAGTTTAAATCAGCTTTTTATGTTAATGTATTAATATCTTAATCTTCTCCTGGTAGTGAAGTTGGACTATTCTCACCATTCCCACTGAAATAGATGAGGGGATGTTATGTATATCATTCTCCAATAAGTTTTTAGAAATAGGTAATAGGGCAACTGAGGCCAAGAGATCAATGGTCTGGACATCCCAAGAGTAAGTAAGACAATTCTGCTTTTAGATTTCACAGCCACCACTGGTGCTAAGTTTTCCTACCTCACATCTGAGTCCTGTGGGTCATCCAGAATGTACTCATCTCTCTCAATGTGTCTGCACAGATCAGGGGAAAGGGGAGGGGCGGGGAGGATGAAAAGATAAAAGCTATTATTGAGCACTTCCTACCTGCCAGACACTACATTAAACATACCTGATCTCAGTGAATCTTCCCGATAAACCTAGAGATTATTATGCACATTTCACAGATGAGGACACTGAGGCTTGGAGAGGTGGAGTAACTTGTGTAAAGATATCCAGTGGGAGGGTTAGAATTCAAGCTCATACTCTGGCTGACTCCTAAATCCATCCTCTTTCATAACTCAGCGCTGTCTTCAACAGTAACCACAACTGTGTTGTGGGTGTCTGTCAGCAAACTTACACATTTCACCTTTAAAAAAGATGTTTGGTTCTTTCATGAAAACAAGACCAAGACAAATGGGCTGAGGCAATCAAAGTATTTTAGAATTAAATGCGACTTTAGAGACCAAGTCCATCCTCCTTATCTGACAGATAAGGCATCTTAATGCCCAGGGAGCTTAGGTGATTTGGCTGAGGTCACAGAGCTAATAAAAGCCTCCACCAGACTAATACAGAAAGCTCCAGACTAAAATTACTGCCTTCATCTTTCCTTTTAGAAGGTTGCACTGCCTTTGTTTCCTCTTCATTTCAAGGGAAACCAAGTGCATCTCCGACTCTAGGCTTTTGTTATTAGGCACTAACTGTTCAATAAAACAAGTGACAAAAACTGGTAGGTTCTTTTCACCAAGGTTATGAAAACAACTATAAAACATCCATGTGTAATGTCTTCAAAGGAGTCGGACACCTAATGAAATTGCTTCTCAAGTAAACTTACGCAGTTATCATTGGAGATCTGCTTAAAACGAAAAAAAAAGTGTATTTGCCTAGGATAAATATCACATGGAATAAATAAAGAACAGTCAAAAGTAGGCTCCACTTCTGCAGAAATTGCACAGCCCGGGAAAAACTCACAGCCCTCTCTTCTGTCTCCTAAGAGTCCTGGCGTAGAAGCTACAGAAGACAGCCTAGCATAAACGCTTTCTTTGGTTTACCGAGCATTTACAGAATGTCTAGGGCGTGGCTGGCATTTTTATTAAAAAGGGATGAAAAAGACCTGGTCCTTGTCCTCGAAGGACTTATTGATTCTTGAGAGGGAAAGAGCCCAGCAGTCCGGAGTTGTAAACCTAAGAAGCTCCAAGTCCAGGCCCTCTGGGTCCTGCCCTCTGGTCCCTACCCAGTCCTCTGGGTATTGAGGCAGCGGTCTTTGGCTAGAATGCTCCAGGAAGATCTTCTTCAGGTGGGCGCAGAGGCCCGGCGCAAGGCGCTGGAGGTGTGTCCCCACAGACGACACGAACTGCCACAGAACAGCCTCAAACTAACTCGGGGTCCCCATAACCCTCACTGCAGCCCCCTATACCTCTCCTCTGAACACCTCCCCGCCCAAATCTTTCCCCTCCAAAACCCCACACCCGGTGGTTACCTCAGGGGTCTCCCGTTTTCCAGACTGCACACCCAAGACCCCTGGGGCAGCTTCGGATCTCAAAGGCAGAAAGAGGCCCAGGCAGGCCGTGGGGTCAGAGCAAAAACTGTTGGAACACGACGGACTCTAGGACCCAGGGAGAGGGAACAAAGAGCACAGGGGGAACAAGAAGGAGACCAGCCCCAGGGAGACGGTGTTTACAACTGCCACTTCCGGAGACTCGACTTCCCTGGCAGACCTCCGCAGACTTTCGCTGGCCGCGGCCCCGCCCGGGCCCGGGCGGCCCCTTTCCTCCCGCCTCCGGCAGCCGACAGCTCCAGGATACGCACTCGGAGAACGCCGGGCTCCGATTGGAAGATCCGGGCCCGCGAAGCTGCGCGGCTTTGCTGGAAGGCGACCGGCGCATGCGCTGTTGCTGGGGAGCGGCGCGCTCGCGACCGCGCGCCGTTCCGCGCCTGGCGCGGACCCTCCCCCCTTCTACCTCCGCCTGAGGACCCCTCGGCCCACGTTCCAGTGTGGTGGTCTCAGTGTGAGGTGCCCGGGTCACCGTCCCAGAATCCCCAGAGAGCCGACTGAAAAGGCAGGTTTCTAAGCCCTAGCTCCTTTTCCCCGCCTACTGAATAAAAATCTTAAGAGGTCTGATCCCAGATGCTGCATTTTTAAGCTGGCTCCCCTGCTGATCCGTAGGGTCAGGACAGCCCCTCGGGGTCCGTGGTCTGGTGCCAGAACCGGGGGAAATTCCCTGGGCTCGCTTCTGCACCAATGATTGGTTTCCCGCTGTTCAGACCGCTATCCGCCTGCCGGACGCTTCTAGTCCCCTCCTCCCATCCCCATTGTATCCCAGCTGGTGGTTGTAAACGGGGACGCAAAATGCGGGCCAGCGCGCTGATGCAGCTGCAGCGCCTTTCGTTATAAATATTACGTAACGAGGTACCTCACGAAAAAGCCCTCAGAGCCTTAGCAAGTGCCCAGCTCCCTTTCCTACCCTCGTCCTCTTCCCCACCCCCGACACACACACATATACACACGCACCCCACGCACGCTTTCCTCGTTGATAATTTATACTTTGGTTTCTCCTGGTAGCCGCTGCCGCCTCAGGGAGATTGGAAAACCAAATCCTCTTTTGTTCCTTGGCTTTTGAAAGCCTGTTCCCCAAAGAACAATGCAAATTGGCGGGATATTGACTCAGGATTTAATCTTCGACACCACCTCCTCCTCCTCCCGAAAAGGTGTTTAATACAAAAAGAACCTTTTATGCCAAAATAGTGCCTTGTGGTTTGTAATTAACCTGAAACCAGGTGTAGGGGCCGTCTTTCCACTGTCTCCCTGGAATTAAAACCTCCTTGATTCCTGTAACACTGAAACTCTGAAACTTTAATTGGCTTGAGTTTAGTCATTTAGATTAGGAAAGGAGGCACATCCCGCTTCAATAGTTTAGTCAGAAAGAGGATAATTTCTTCAAAGAAAAGAGTGTATGGAAAGAAAAGAGCCCACTCTAACACTTAGAAACGAAATGGACAATTACAACAGACTAATGATATTAGGACTTTTTTTACTTTACAAGTTTTAAATAATATAAAATTTTTATTTGTGTTTTAGCAAAATCACAAAATTGAATATTGTACAGCAAGAAATGCCAAATGTACTATACTGCATACTTTTTTAAAATGAAAAAAATGGATGCAGCATGAAGACTTGCAATCTTCATTTACTTGTTCATTCAGCATTTATTGAATACAGACTATATACCCAGCCCAGAACTAGGTGGTAGAAATGCAGGATACATGATACAGGTGCAGTGGGAGTCAGAAGAGGGAAGTATAATATCAACCCTGAACAACCAGAAAGGCTTTATAGAGAACTTTGAGTTCAGTCTGGGAAGGTAGTTATAGATTCACCAAGTTAAAAGGAATTGGAAGACATGGAAGCTGCAAACAGGGCAGGAAACAGCAAGAGGCATTTGGAAAACTGAACAAAGCTCTGTGTGCGGTCTTGGGGTAGCGGATGTGGGGAGTAAGATGTCAGGCTGGAGAAGTAAGCAGAACCCAGATCACAGAGGGCCGTCTAGGTCATACTTAGTTTACCAAGCAACAGAGCTAAATGAAGGATGTTGAGCAGAAAAGTTCTAATAATTAAACAATAAATCAGACTGTTATCAAATACTTGGAGGTTTTCTGTGTTTTTCTAGTAGTTACAAGGTCAATTCTTTGTTGTCTCTTGTTTGCCTAACATGCTATACTACTTAGGAAAGCTGTACAGAAAGATGCTGTCTAGCCCACTTCTCTTTTAGCCTCGAGTCACAATTCTCATCTCATTCTTTCTCTTATTATTCGATCCACCACCCCCACTCTTCCAAAACAGATTTCACAGTCAATAATGACCTCATTACCAGATCCCAGGCTCCTTGAGTTCGCTGACACTTTGATCACTCTCAGATTTCTCTCCAGCATAGGTGAGACTCAGGGTTTAGGCAGCTCTCTGACCTCTTTGCTACTGCTCAGGGAACCATTATCACCTTGCCCCTTAAGGGGATACTTTCTCAGTTTTGTCCTCAACCTTCACCATTTACCACAGTAGCTTTCTTGGTGATGTCATCCATTCCTGCAAGTGTGAACTCTGGGTCCACAACTTTCAATTCTTTATGTCCACCTCACATACCATAATATCATAAGCTGAACTCTGATCTTGAATTTTTAACTCTCATTTGAACAGTGTCATTTTAATGTCTGTCAGTATTGAGTTCAATATATCTAAAACTTAATGATCTTTCTCAGCTTCTCACTGGAGCCCCACAAACTGCTCTACCTATTTATAAAACTTATAATCTCAGACACCCAAACAAAAAAAAACTTAGAGAATCTTTCTTCTCTCTCAGGCTCTCAATTTCTTCATCTGAGAATTACTAAATCCTACTTAACTTTGTCTCTTGTGGCCTTTCTATGCCTCCTACTAATCATCTTCATTTATTTGTTTCCTTATTGTTTCATATCCAGACACTTGTAATCAGGACTTTTGCTGTGGCTGACGCAAGTCACCCACCTCCTCCTTCTGTGCAAATTCTCAACATTTTTACAAGTTGACAACTAATATCTAGGGCATTTTTAAACCGGGAAATATGAGAGGAGAAGATCAAAAAATAGAAAAAAATCAAAAGCAGGCCTAAGGGCACATATGCACCTTTCTGACACTAAGGGAGTGTTATGAGCTGATTGTGTACATGTGAGCCACAGGGTTTTTTTGTTTGTTTGTTTTTTATTGCGGTACGCGGGCCTCTCACTGCTGTGGCCTCTCCCATTGCAGAGTACAGGCTCCGGACGCTCAGGCTCAGCGGCCATGGCTCACGGGCCCAGCCGCTGCGCTGCATGTGGGATCCTCCCGGACCGGGGCACGAACCCGTGTCCCCTGCCTCGGCAGGCGGACTCTCAACCACTGCGCCACCAGGGAAGCCCCGCAGGGTTTTTTAACACCAGATACGCCACATCCTTTTGACCCTAGTAACCTCTCCCAGAAGGTTCAAACACCAGGTGCTTGATTATTACGCTGCTTTGGTATCAGTTATTAGAACTGGGAGCCCTGCCATAATTGTTGCTCTTGGTGGCCCTGGTTCTTTGCTCCTTCAATCCCCATACTGTGTGCTACAACGGAAATGATCCTTCTGAAGCATAACTCTGATTACATTACCCTTCATTAATTCTTTTAACGGCTCCTCAGTCCTTACTGGATAAAACCCATACTTTTTCTCCATCCATCAAGGGCCCTTATTCTCGTCCCTACCTGCCTTTCCAGCCATACCTTCTCTTATCTCACAATAAATCTTCCCTCTCATTCACATTAGCAACAGAAAACACAAATAAATGTAATAAGAGGTAGATATGGACTTATATTAAAAGGTTTAAGATATATAGGCTAATATAAAAGATAACATTATTTATTAAACATATGTGCCAAGCACTAAGCTAAGTGGTTTCACATGTATTCTAATTTTTTTCAAAAATGCATATGTCTTTATCCTTTGTTCCAATAGTAAATACATGGTCACTTAAGTCAGGGCAATTTTTTTTTTTTTTTTTTGCAGTACGCAGGCCTCTCACTGTTGTGGCCTCTCCCGTTGCGGAGCACAGGCTCTGGACGCGCAGGCTCAGCGGCCACGGCTCACGGGCCCAGCCGCTCCGCGGCATGTGGGATCTTCCCAGACCGGGGCACGAACCCGTGTCCCCTGCATCGGCAGGCGGACTCCCAACCACTGCGCCACCAGGGAAGCCCAAGTCAGGGCAATTTTAAAAGTAAAATTCTCCCCCAAGTCCTACCTTCCCAGTCTAGATTTAAAAACTGTTAGGAATGTATTACATTTCTAATATAACATTTTGATGCATAAATAAATACGTTTTAAAGAAGGCACATTTGTTCATTTATTTCTATATTTACGCAAGTGTGCATACACACAACAGTAGCAGACACTGCTTTTCCATTTCCTACACCATCCTTGCTGACAACCTTAATCTGTTTGCAGCAGTAATAGGTAGAACTTCAGGAGATGAATGGTCTGATCTATCCTATTTCCTCCTGCTAGCTACTGGATCTCCAAAGCTCCCTGGTAGCTAGGGTTGGCTGTGTTACCAGTTCTGAACAATGAAATGTAAGGGCACACCTACTGAGGTGAGAATAAAAAGAGCCTTGATTCTCCATGACACTCCTTAGTTTCTGATCCAATCCTGGACTTCCTTCTGACACAAACGATTAATGGTCTTAGAATTCAAGTCTGTGCTAGTCATGTTTTCTGTTATTTGAAGCCAGTGGTGTGCTGATTTCCTTGATGTATACTAAATACTGCCACTGTGGCTAATTTCAAGCAACCAACATGCAGTCTCTTGACTGCAGAGTTCAGAAGAAATATGTATATTTGGCTCTCAAGAGTCCTGTGGGAACCAGCTCCAGCACATCATTGCTATTGATAGGTAGATAAGTAGGTAGGTAGATAGATTTTTTTTTAACTTAACAATACAGCTTTAATACATTTCTATGTTAATATGAAAAAATATACCTTTTTATGGCTGTATTGTAATCCATTTTATGAATGCCCATAATTTATCCCATCATTTAAGTTGTTTCTGCTTTGTTTATTTACTTAAAAAATAAAAATAAAACACTGTCTCTAAAGGTATACTTTGCATATTTGTCTTTTTTTTTTTTTTTGGCCGCGCCATGCAGCATGTGGGATCTTAGTTCCCCAACCAGGGATTAAACCCACGCCCTCTGCAGTGGAAGCGTGGAGTCTTAACCACTGGACTGCCAGGGAAGTCCCACATATTTGTCTTTTTCAAGTCATAGTATAAATACCTAGAATAGAAATTGATGGATAAAAGGATAAGCATTGAAAACCAAAATCGATATAATTACCTTTCCCTATGTTAAATACAGTAAGTCCCCTACATACGAACCTTCGAACCTTCAAGTTTCAAACTTTCAAAGATGCGAACATGCATCTGGTTCCAACAAGGAACCAGAACCTGTGCCATCAACGTCAGGCATGAGTGAAATTGCAGCTTGCCCTCCATCTCCTATTGTTGATGAGCCTTCAGCTCTACCATCTCCCACCTCCTCTCCCTCCTCCAGTCAGTAACTCTTCTTGCCTCTCCACTCAGTGCCAGCCCCTGTATGCCAGCTGTTGTGCTGTACGACTGTACTTTTCAAGGTACTGTACTATATGATTAAAAAACGTTTTCTTTATTTTTTGTGTTTTTTTATGTATTATTTGTGTGAAAAGTATTATAAACCTATTAGAGTACAGTACTATATAGCTGATTGTGTTAGTTGGGTACCTAGGCTAACTTTGTTGAACTTACAAACAAATTGGGCTTACGAATGCGCTCTTGGAATGGAACTCATTCATGTGTAGGGGACTTACTATAATAGTGGGACTAGACATACTTTCCTGTACTTTTGTTAGACAATTCGGGGACCAAATAAAAATAACCTTGTTGCTTGCTCCAGTTGACACTTTTTCCTGGAAGATAAGGCTGTGAACTTACTAAACAGATTACTTATGAAGGCTAACAGTTTATTTACCAAGAAATTATTCAAAACCATTCCCTTGGGGCTTCCCAAGGCTTTACCAAGAAATTATTCAACACCATTGCCTTGGGGCTTCCCACTGCGGCGCAGTGGTTGAGAGTCCGCCTGCCGATGCAGGGGACACGGGTTCCTGCCCCCGTCCGGGAAGATCCCACATGCCGCGGAGCGGCTGGGCCCGTGAGCCACGGCCGCTGAGGCTGCGCATCTGGAGTCTGTGCTCCACAACGGGAGAGGCCACAACAGTGAGAGGCCCGCGTACTACAAAAAAAAAAAAAACATCAAAATATTGCCTTGCTGTGCCCACCAATCTAAGGCTATTGTATCATAAACTCTGCCTAATCCCAAACATTTCACTGACTTGCTTCTCTCCCTAAAACCCTAAAAATAACTGGCCCTAATTTTTCATTTTGAGTCACTACTAAGGCTCAGTCAAGGTAGTGTTCTTCCTTACTACAGTAATTCTAATAAACTTAACAGTTTTTATGATGAGCTTTTAAGGAGTCAACATTTGAGAGCTGTACTTTAATTTTTTATACATAGTACCAGGTTACTTTTCAGAAAGAGTATCAATTTAAAGAAATATCAACATTGTATGAGAGTATCTACTTCTCTCTGCCCTTGCCAGCAGTAGATATTTTTGCGGTATTGAAACGTTGCCAATCTGATAAGCAAAAAGTGATATGCCATTGTTCTAATGTTCTTTTAATTTGCATTTATCTGATTACTGATGAAGTTTAGTAACATGCAGAAATGCCACTTTTATCTTATGTAACTAGATGCATTAACTCACTAATACACCACTACTGCCATCAGAATTTAGAAAGTTTGTACCAAGTCTAAGAACTTAATTCATAACCTTAAAATGAATAATTATAAAGCTGCAGGGCTTCCCTGGTGGCGCAGTGGTTGAGAGTCCGCCTGCCAATGCAGGGGACACGGGTTCGTGCCCCGGTCCGGGAGGATCCCACGTGCCGCAGAGCAGCTGGGCCCGTGGGCCGTGGCCGCTGAGCCTGCGCGTCCGGAGCCTGTGCTCCGCAACGAGAGAGGCCACAGCAGTGAGAGGCCCGCGTACCGCAAAAAAAAAAAAAAATTATAAAGCTGCAGCCAAGTCATTGTAGATAAGGTAGCATCCTTTAAAGAAATTTAAATGAAATATTTAATTTAAACATTGAGCCTATTTATTATTATTCCTGGCCAATCTAAAAAGCACAATTTGAAAGTAGAAATGTTAAGGAGTGGGAGTGAGGGCAATAATGAAAGAAAGGAACCAAAGTCAGTTTGTATAACAGTGTGAAGTAATTATTCCAATATGACTAGTGGTGTTCTTGCAAATTATGGGCAATAGGAATGTGTTTTTCTTTTGCTTGTAAATTTAAACTAGCATTCTCCAATATTTATCCTTAAGTGATATGAATGATATCTATTTCTAGTCCCATATTTACTCACTCAATAGACTTCCAAAAAAAATAAAGAAGCTATGTGCATTTCTCTCTAGTGGGAAGTTCTGAAAGAGGTCCAGATTTCTTAACCTGCGTGGGACTGCTAGACTATCCTCTTTGGTTAGAAGTTAGGATTTCCCAAAAGGAAAAAGGAAGCCCTCTGGCCTCAATCTGAAGACTGAGGAGAGAAGAACTGAGGGAGTACGTAGTGGACCTCTAAGTTTATAACTTAGTGGGCGTCTTTGTCTCCAGCTTTGTAAAAAGGCACATTTAATGTATAGTCTTAAATGTTATAACTCTCACTAGAGAACAGCTTTATAGTTGGAGTTGTAGATGGAAGGAAGGTCCAATTAATGAAGCGAAGCTAGGCCTACCCCCATATTACCCTCTTCTTGCCTTCCGTAGAATCCCTTGTAGAGATGTCCGCATTGATGAAGGAGGAAAGTGCAGTTAATGAGCTCTAGGTCGTGAGCAACTCAAAGGAACACAGAAGCATTGAGGGGCTCACTAGCAGAGAAGCAGCGGCCAACTCAGAAGCAACTGTAAGACAAACCCCTCCCCTTTTAAAAAAATATACTTGAGAAGGATGGCTCTTTAAGAGGACTGAAAGTTTGGGAGATATCTATCTATACATATACTTATAGATAGATATGCTTATAGATAGATATACAGATATGTATACACACATATATCTATATGTCTGCATTTTCTATTCAGATCAATGTATCTATTTGTCTATGTCCCAATATCACCATGTTTTAATTATTATACCTTTATAGTACATTTTTAACGTCTAGGCCATCTCATTTTTCAAAACTTTCTATGCATTTAATTAATTAAGATTTGTTAACAAATATTTACTGAACGCTTACTATTTGCTAGATGTTGTAGGTTATAAAAATATAAAAGCAAACAACACACACAAAAATCTCTGCTCTCACGGAGCTTACATTTTAGTGAGGGGACACAGGGGAAACCAACATAATCCCTATCAATGAGTTACACCCTCATGAGACCAAGCATGCTTTCTTGTCCCTATGTTAAATAATACCGACACCAAGCAAAAATAATGTATTTGCTCCAGAAAATACCTATTCCTGTAAGATAATGCTGTGAACTAAAAAGTTTATTTATCAAGACCAAAAGCTTTCTCATTTAAGACTTGCCTCAAGACCTTTCTCCACACTTCGCCCAACAATTTAACCATCCCAGGGCGTTCCTTGCTAGCAAAACCCTTTAAAACCTCCCTAAAGAAGAGCCTTCCCTAATTTCCTCATTGTGAGTTACTTTGGAGGTGAGTTTAGGTAAGATAAGAAGGAAAGCTAGACACTCAGAGCTTTTAGCATGAGTTCAAAAGTCTTTTTTTTAAATGTTTTATATGTAAATATACAAGTTTACTTATAATTTTTTAAAGTCCATGTAATATTACTGATAAATAGATGATTCTTTGGATATATTAGTCGTAACACCTTTAGCTTAAAACAACTTTGTCCTCTCTCTGACTTTCTCACAATAAAAATGTTAGCTAAATATATATATATATATATTACATATTTTTTTAATACAGGCCTTGGGTTTAGTTTCTCATGATTTAAACCTTTTAAATTTATACATTAATTCTATGGGCCCAGTAAGTTATTATTTCCATGGATGGTTTAAGATTACAAACATAAGGGAATTCCCTGGGGGTCCAGTGGTTAGGACTCTGCGCTTTCACTGCTGTGGGCCCGGGGGTAGGTCCCTGGTCTGGGAACTAGGATCCTGCAGGCTGTGCCATGCAGCCAAAAAAGAAAAAAGATTACAAACATAAAACTGTGTTTGGCTAAATGAAATTGCAGTAATGGATATTTTTTTCTTTTTCTTTTTTTTTTTTTGGCTGTGCAGGGTCTTTGTTGCTGTGCACAGGCTTTCTCTAGTTGCAGGGAGTGGGGCTCCTCTTTGTTGTGGTGCACCGGCTTCTCATTGCGGTGGCTTTTCTTGTTGTAGAGCATGGGCTGTAGGCACACGGGCTTCAGTAGTTGCAGCATGTGGGCTCAGCAGTTGCAGCATGTGGGCCCCAGAGCACGCAGGCTTCCGTAGTTGCAGTGCATGGGCTCATTAGTTGCAGTGCGTGGGCTCTAGCGTGCATAGGCTTCAGTAGTTGTGGTGCACGGGGTCAGTAGTTGTGGCTCGGAGGCTCTCAAGCGCAGGCTCAGTAGTTGCGGCACACAGGCTTAGCTGCTCTGTGGCATGTGGGATCTTCCCAGACCAGGAATCGAACCTGTGTCCCTTGCATCGGCAGGAAGATTCCCAACCATTGCACCACCAGGGAAATTCCAGTAATGGATATTTTTAAAGGATATAATCTCATGGATTCTTACAATACTGTGCGTGATAAGGATTCAATGAGTTAACACAAATTGTAATTTCCAGATTTTTAAGTCAATCTTAAGACCTTAAATTTATATTAAAATAAGTTTGTTAACAAATATACTGTGGTTACTCAAATAATTTTTATGTAAAAAAGACCACTAAAGATAATTTTAAACTACTCTTGATCCTAATTTTTATATATGGAATGGCTATAGAATATCAATAGCAAGATGTGCAAATGTTTTTAAATTATTATATACACACATATATAATTCTGCCTACTTAAAATGTATTAACGTAGTATAATCTATATATCTATACCTATATCCATGCTCAGTGGAAAAAATTAGCAAGATAGTTCTTGGTTTCCTACCTTCTAATTTCTCTTATGTTTTAAAAATCCAAAATTTGTAATAATGAGAATCATTAAACAGAAAGAGGAGTATGCAATCAAAACCATAAATATGGCATGCCTGTTTGTTGTTTAAGGATATTGTTGCAGTATATAAAGATGTTATATTCAACAACATATATACATTGCTCTGTTAATGCTAAATATATTTTAAAGTTAGTTAAAACCATTAATTTAATCATCTATTAGTGTACAGTAAGTTCCCTACATACGAACCTTCAAGTTGCGAACTTTCAAAGATGCGAACACGCATTCCATCAACATCAGGCATGGGTGAAACTGCAGCTTGCCCTCCATCTCCTATTGCTGATGATCCTTCAGCTCTACCATCTCCCACCGCCTGTCCCTCCTCCAGTCAGTAACTCTTCTTGCCTGTTCACTTGATGCCAGCCCCTGTATGCCAGCTGTTGTACTGTACAACTGTACTTTTCAAGGTACTGTACGGTATGATTAAAAATGTTTTCTTTATTTCTTGTGTTTGCTTGTTTTCTATGTATTATTTGTGTGAAAAGTATGGTAAACGTATTACAGTACAGTACTATATAGCCGATTGTGTTAGTTGGGTACCTAGGCTAACTTTGTTGGGACTTACGAACAAACGGGACTTACGAACACACTCTCAGAGAAGAATTCGTTCGTGTGTAGGAGACTTACTGTATTTATATATTTGTATATGTCTAAGTGCATGCATAAAAAGGTATACAAAGATAAATTCAAAAAGTTTATTTAAAATAAGAGCAATAATAAAAGACAAAGTTGAGATCCTATGTATTCTTTAGTGTTAATTTTAATATGGATGGAAAACAAAAAGTAATTAGAATCTGATTTTTTTTCCCTGTAAAGTAACCTGATGATTTTGGCTCAAATAAATAAAAGTTCTTTTTTATTCCCAAAATAGTCTAATTCTCTAGACTTTTGGCATATTTCTGAATCATTTTGACAAGAAGTTAAAAAAGAAGTTAAGTTCAGGAATTCCCTAGCAGTCCAGTGGTTAGGGCTCCACACTTTCACTGCCAAGGGCACGGGTTCAATCCCTGCGGGGAACTAAGATCCCACAAGCTGCGCGGTGTGGCCAAAAAGAAAAGTTAAGTTTCTAATAACATTATTACATATTGTTGTGTATTTCCTATTTATTACCTGTAACTATTTCTTGACTTTGAATAAGATACCTCATGTTTGTATCTTATCTCCTCTGACAACTCTTCTTGATTTTTTCTGTCCCAAATTCAGAATAGTCAGACTGTTAAGCTTTCTTGTAAATCAAAACTTTCTTCAAGTTTACTGGAATAGCCACCAGCACAGCCAAAGACTTAAAAAAGAAAAATAGTAAAAATACTTAGGCTTGTTTGACATTCTCCAAATTTTAATCAACTTAAAACTGTTGTGAGAACTCTTTATCAAATTTAGGATAAAAACAAAATTATAAAAAATTTTCAGTAACCAAGAACTTCTTATGCACAAGTCATCAATTTGATATCATTACTCTGCTCCAAATCTATGCTTTTCTGCCCTGATTCATGATACCAGTGCTGGTCCCCACAATCATATCTCTGTGGCCAGCAAATGAAATGTTATGGTTTTTCAGTGGAATGACACTGCATGGCCACAGCTGCAGGAAGACATTTTTCCTTTAGGCTGTAGATCTCCATTATCATTCTCCAACAGAGGAGCTCCAGCTTTATTCTCAGGCTATTCTTTCTCTTCTTAACGCTACTTTAGATCAGGTCCAGCCAACTTACATCCTCTGGCGGCAGCTGGCCACTTCTACTGACTGATCCAGGCTGCCCACACTCTCCAGCAATGGTGAACCAATTCTAGAGACCACTCTAGTGAGTTTCTTCACTCCTGGCAGCCTGAGTGGCTGTGTATGTGGTAGGTATGTCCTCTTTGAAGAGGTCTGAATCTCAGCCTTGGGGGAGTGTTTGGTGAGAGGAGGTTCTTCGCCTAGTCTCCAGTAATTTTATTGCTTATTCCTCCTCAACCTAGAGGTAGGAGCTGCTTTTTGTCACCTGATATTCTAGATCCCTTAGACTCTTCTTTTATCTCTATCTCCTATTAGTTATTAATTATTTTTATTAAATTTTCCCTGTTCAAAAAACTGATGTAGTTTCTGTCTCTCGTCTAGTCCCTGACTGACATATCTCAGAAATATACTTTTGATCATGTCCAAAGACTGGTACAATAAATATCTCCAAAAAGTTTTTATTTCTAGGCTATTAAGTTCCAATGTCTCTGTCAATCAGGGACCATGATAATACACTTTGTGATACAAATCAAAAAGCCTTGGAGTCTCCTTTCTTTTCATAATATGCTTCAGTCACTGTAAAAAACAGACACTACAGCAAAATTCTAGAATGATGATCCTTAGAACCACTTCTTTTAAGCAGAGAGATTTAACTCATTTAAATTACTGGAAAACTGTACTGACCAAAAATGACAAGATCAGGAGGAGACAGCTTCCACCTAGGACTCTTAGATCAAGAAGATGACTGCATGAAGTAGATAGTTTCCAACCAAGACTTGTGAAATAAGCTCTAAAGTCACATGGAGTCACAGACTGCCATGTGTCAATAAGCATGCTTTTGCTACTTGCCAAGCTGTTTTCTTTCCTCTTGGTTGCCTTAAGATTTTGGATTATTAACTATGATATTTACAAGATCTTTAATCTTAACAATGCTTTTTGCATCCCTAGTCACTCCTTGGTAAAAGTCTAATGCTTGGCTACAATTTTGTTGTGATTTGGCTAAAACACAAAATCAAATAAACTCTTGAGTTTATATTCTCTCTCCTTGGGGTGCCATTCATTTTCCTTTTATATTAGCTCCCTATAATAAATCAGTTGATTTCCTGGGTAACTGGATTCAACCACTAAGTGACTTTTTTTCAGAGTAACACGACAGGTCAGACAGCCAGAAATGCCCTATCATGTTCCCCCTCTAAAGAAAGAACACTTGGGGACTGTGTAATAAGTCATTTGACTGGCCTTTGTCCCTAGTTCTTAGGAGATAATCTCTAAACCCTTAAAACCTACTGGGTGATAGGGGAGTCTTTGTTATTCGTGGTGGACTCCTCAGACCAAACCAGACAGTTTATGCTAATGAGGTGACTCAGATGGGGGCCAGACCACAAGGACAAACCATGTGATTAGAGGGTTGGGACTGTGAGCCATGTGATATCAGCTTGACCTCTGGGGAAGAAAGAGAGCCTGAAGTTTAAGTTCAACCAGATGCGTAATGATGAAATCAATCATGCCTAAGTAATGAAACTTCAATAAAAACTCTGGACACTAAAGCTCAGGTGAGCTTCCCTGGTTGGCCATACTCATTGAGTATTTTCACACTTTGATGCTGGAAAGGTAACACATCCCTGAGGATGATAGGAACTTCATGTTTGAAACTCTCCCTGACTTCATCCTATGTGTCTCTTCTTTTGGCTGGTTCTAATTTGTAGCCTTTTGCTATAATAAAACTGTAACCATAAGTGTAGCACTTTTACTAAATTCTGTGAGTCTTTTTAGTGAGTTATCAAACCTGAGGGTGGTCATGGGAAACCCTGAATTTGCAGGCAACTGGTCAAAAGTGAGGGTCACCCTGGGGACCCCCACAATTTTGGCTAGTATCTGAATTGAGAGCAGTTTTATGGAGGACTCTATTCTCAGAATTTTCAGCTTGACAAACTTATTACAGGAAACTTTTGTAGGAGCTAGCCTTTGTAACCAATAGAAATAGAGCTTGAAAAGGGTTTAAAAACAGATGGAGCATATTCAAAGACTATATCACTTTTATAAGAAAAGAACGCTAGTGCACTTAACCCCAAGCTCTTTCCCTTGAACCAACTAATGATCTCTTTATTACAAATATAATTTCCTGACACCAACAATACTTATATAATGTTGAAAAACATTACCGTACCATTTGACAACTCCATAGAGATATTATCACAAAAAATATACCATTGGTTGTCCTCTTGCTACTGGTATTAAATTTGTGGCACAAAAACTGACTGCTACTAGCAGATTGAGTAGAGATAAGTTATCTTGGTTAATTGATGCCTGCTTTCAAGATAGATTCCAATATCACCCAGGTTTCATTTTAGCCCACAAAATTCCCTTCACAGAAAAAAAAAATCTTTAAACAATTTATTCAACATAGGAAAACTTGGATTTGATTTGAGTTCAAATCAAATATCAGCTATTATGATATAATAGCTTTGGATCAGTGGACTCAGTAAAGCAAGAATTTTGAAGCAAGTCTTGATGAGCTAGCAGTTTTGATAAACAAATTAGTTAGTTCACGTTATATTCCCCAACCAGAAGCCAATATTTTTGCTTTGTTATTATTTAACACAGGGACTTGAGAATTATGTCCCTGAATATTTACCAGATGCGTAATGATGAAAACTGAATATTTGGGGGACTGAAAACTGAATATTTGGGGGACTGCCTTCTCCTATACCCAAGGCTTTTCATTTTATGCTTTCCAAGAGGTCTGAAAAGTAGGAGTAATCCTACATGCTTATGGTTCAGAAAATAGTAAAACTAGATAAGGTGTCTAAGACTATGGAACTCCTCACCTAAAATTTCATGAGGTTGGACAAACAATGGTTCAAAAGAGTCATTAGATGTTGTATTGGCTTCTTGAAGGAGAGCATGTGCTAAGGGAAATAATGTACTTAGATTTCTGCAGATTTCTCTGGGATCTTTAATAGTACTAAAAAGATCTGGAAAAAACAAATATCATGAGACTAAATAATCTGGCTAATACCCAAATCTCTGGTTCTGAGAGCTCTTCATATTTGAAATGGAAACTATTCTATTAATTTAATCTTTATCCAAATTAGGTTAGCATTTGTTTGTGTCACCCTGCTCAAATGCAAAAGTCAAGAATCTTAAGGCAGTTGAGCAGTCACTCTGCCTACTGATGAACTTCCACCAAAAACAAACAAACAAACAAAACAAGAACAGTTGACACTTGTAGAAGTTAGAACAACTAATATCAGAAGTTACACTCAGTCACCGCATATCAAACATGGTGTGGATCCGGTTTGATTATGTCCCCAAATGATAATACTCCTCCACATTAGCCTAGAGAATGATAAAAGAGGGGGACTGGGAATTTAAACCAACATAATTCTCAAGTCCCTGTGTTAAATAATAACAAAGCAAAAATATTGGCTTCTGGTTGGGGAATATAACGTGAACTAACTAATTTGTTTATCAAAACTGCTAGCTCATCAAGACTTGCTTCAAAATTCTTGCTTTACTGAGTCCACTGATCCAAAGCTATTATATCATAAACTCTGCTCACCCTCAACCAGTTCCCCAGCTTGCAAGACCTGTCTTTAAATTGCCCAGCCCAGGTCCTAAATCTCTATAAATGCCTCTCCCTAATTTCCTCATTTGGAGGCACCCCTTAGACACTGTCAGGGTGATGCTTTCCCTTAAGTAAAAGCAAACTAAATTTAGCTTTTTTGATCAATGTGTTTTCTGTGTGCATGTGTGTGTTTTCTGTTAGAAGGGGTCAACAGTTGATGCAAGCAATAAACAAGTAAGTAAAAAATATATAGCATGCCAGATGAGGATAAGTGCCGTGAAAAAATAAGCAAAGAAGTGGGGAAGGAAATGCATGTGGGTGGTGGCGGGTAGGTCGGGTGTTCTAATTTTAGATCAGGTAATCAGGGAAGGCCTCCCTAAGTGGATAACATTTGAGCAAAGACCTGTAGGCGTTGAGGGAGTAAGCATGCAGCTATTTAGAGAAAGAGCATTCCAGAAAGAGGGACTAGCAATTGCAAAGGGTGTGAGGCAGGAACTTGCCTGGAATGTTGAAGAAGTAACAAGGAGGCCAGTATGGCTAGAGAAGAGAGAGCAAATGGCAGAGAGATTGGATATGGGGAATAAAAGCTAATGGGAGGGAAAGAGTTTGTATAGGGCCTTTTCTTTAAATGACATGGGCAACCATTCAGGTGAACTTTACAATCAGTTTATCAAGGAATTACTAGAAATGTTTAGATAATCGACATTTTTATGGTATTGAATCCTCCCATCCAAGAATATATCTCTCCATTTATTCTAGATTTTCTTTTATATCCTTCAGTAAACCCTATACAGTTTTGCCCCATGAATCTTATAAATTTGTGTTAAATTTATTACTAGGCTTTTAAAAATATATATATATATTTTTTTGGCTGTGCCAGGTTCTAGTTGCCGCACGCTGGATCTTGTTGTGGCATGCGGGATGTTTAGTTGCAGGATGCAGGATCCTTTTTTTAGTTGCAGCACGCAGACTCTTAGTTGAGGCATGTGGGATCTAGTTCCCTGACCAGGGATCGAACCCAGGCCCCCTGCATTGGGAGCACGGAGTCTTACCCACTGCACCACCAGGAAAATCCCTATTACTAGGTTTTAAAGGTTTGTTTTTGTTTGTTTGCTTGTTTTTTATTGGAGTATAATTGCTTTACAATGTTGTGTTAGTCTCTGCTGTACAATGAAGCTATATGTATACCTATATCCCCTACCTGTTGGACCTCCCTCCCATCCCCCCATCCCACCCATCTAGGTCGTCACAGAACACCAAGCTGAGCTTCCTGCACTTTACAGCATGTTCCTGCTAGCTATCTATTTTACACACGGTAGTGTTTATATGTCAATCTTAATCTCCCAATTTGTCCCACCCTCTCCTTCTCCCTCCGTATCCACATGTCCATTCTCTACATCTGTGTCTATTCCTGCCCTGGAAATAGGTTCATCTGTACCATTTTCTAGATTCCACATGTATGCATTAATACATGATAATTGTTTTTCTCTTTCTGGTTTACTTCACTCTGTATGACAGACTCTAGGTCCGTCCACATCTCTACAAATGACCCAATTTCCTTCCTTTTTACAGCTGAGTAATATTCCATTGTATATATGTACCACACCTTCTTTAACCATTCATCTGTTATTGGACATTTAGGTTGTTTCCATGTCCTGGCATTGTAAGTAGTGCTGCAATGAAAACTGGGGTACATGTGTCCTTTTGAGTTATTGTTTTCTCAGGGTGTATGCCCAGTAGTGGGATTGCTGGGTCATATGGTAGTTCTATTTGTAGTTTTTTAAGGAACCTCCATACTGTTCTCCACAGTGGCTGTATCAATTACATTCCCACCAACAGTGCACGAGGGTTCCCTTTTCTCCACACCCTCTCCAGCATTTATTGTTTGTAGGATTTTTGATGATGGCCATCCTGACCTCATTGTAGTTTTGATTTGCATTTCTCTAATAATTAGTGATGCTGAGCACCTTTCACGTGCCCCTTGGCCATCTGTATGTGAAAGGTTTGTTTTTGTTTGGATTAGTGCTTTGCTTTGGGGGTTTTCCCTCCAGTACATTCTCTAACTGGACCACATCTCAGTTACTACTGTTACTCTAAGCTCAACTACTACTCTGACCTCTATCAAGACAGGTTAGTTTTGCCTATTTTCACCTTTATGTAATTATTAGGATATTTTTTAAAACTACTAATTTTTAATATATTCCTCTTAAAGACAGTTAAGACAGTTCAGAATTAATTCTAACATCCATTTAGCACATTTTCTTGGCATATTTTGGTAATAGTTATAGTGTCTCCAAATAGTGACAATTTTTTCTCTTCAGTCTTGGTAGTTATAACTTACTTCTGTTACCTAGCTTACTGCATTGGATAGAATTCTCAGGACAATTTGAATAAATCAGGCCATTAATGTGAAATAATTCTTACATTTAATCCCTTTAAATATAATTCTGACTGATTAGATTAGAAATTGTTTTATATTAAGAAGGTATCTTTCTCTCACTAATTTCCTTTTTTTTTTAACCAAAAGTCTATTTTTGCATCTGTAGAGAGCACTATAAGTAGTATATTGAACAAGAAAACTAGTGGGATGTGATCAAAATGCACCTATACGTTGTTTCCCATGGTCTCTTTAACATGTATTCAAAGGGCAAGGTTTATTGCTTCCCCTTGGAAGAAACTCAAGTTTCACTATTTTTTTTTTTTTTGGCTGCAGCGCAGCTTGTAGGATCTTAGTTCCCTGACCAGGGATTGAACCTGGGCCCTCAGCAGTGAAAGTGCACAATGACTGCCAGAGAATTCCCAAGTTCGACTATTCTGATTACTCTTAGGTGATTGGAAGTCCAGACATCATTGTAGGAGGCAAAATGTATTTTTAATTCAGTAATTAGAATGTCTTGTCCAATATATGAATCGAAATATACTAACGCTTCAATCTGCATTCAAAGGTGAGATTTCTCCACCCACACACTTTTAGGTGGGCCTGGTTTCAGGTGGGATGCCTGTTTTTATGGAAGGAAATAAAGTCAATCTCTTCTCTCTTTTCCACTCACTCCCTTGGAGGAGGAAGTGAAAGGGAAATAGACAACTTATACTTAACTTCTACTATTGTAAGATGACCTCATATTCTCTGAGCCTAGAAAATTTGCTTGTGAGTAAATTTTAAAATAAAATATCACAAACATATAGAGAGGAGCATACATGACACAGCTCAATGAAATTTTGCAAAATGAGATTATCCATGTAACTAGGACCCAAATCAAGAAACGGACTATTGCCAGACTCCAGAATTCTCTCTTGTACCACCTTTCAGCAACATGCTTACTCTAAATTCAACCACTATGCTGACCTCTATTAATATGGGTTAGTTTTGCCTATTTTTTGACTTCTCTGTAAATGGCATTATAGAAATGTAATATTTTATATCTCATTTCTTTCACTCAACATCTGTGAGATTCATTCATATCATCTGTGAGTAAGTCATTCTTTCACTTACTACTGGATAATATTCCATTGTCTGAATATACCACATTTACTTGTCCATTCTACACTTGGGAAGCCTTCAGTCTGGGCTAATACAAATAATTCTGCTATAAACATCTTGTACATGTCTTTGATATACAAAAGTCTATAATTTTGTTAGGCACATACCTATGATTGGAATTGCTGGATCAAAGGGACCATCAAATGTTTAAAGCTATCTTTTTCTGCATTGAGACTTTTGTGAACACTTCCTGAGGCTCCTTGCTGCTATCCTCCGTCTACAACTCCCATGACATGGGCAACAGAATGGTCTGCCGCTCTCCACTCAGCTCCTGGGTTTCCAACGGTATTCCATATGGTTTCTCTTTTGGAGTCTTGTTGCTCTTTGCATGAGTCTTCTTGGTCAGGAGTCAACAAGGCTCCAGTCTGCCCCACCTTCTCTGTTCCCCCACCAGAGGGAGGTATGTTCGTTCTCTAAGAGATCTTATTAAAGCCCCTGACTTGGGAATCGGGAGGAACCTTCTACCTCTGCTGCTTGGGGCATTTGAGACACAAAATATACCTTAAATTTTCTCTAAAAAAATCTCTTCAGAATTGTTCTTGAATCCCCCCCCACGCTGTATCTGGTTCTTTTTAATGTTCTTAGAGTGGGAATGGGATCCAAGATGAGTTATCATTCGTTTGAAAATCTGAGGATTGATCTGTCTCATGACTCACTTTGAAATTAATACATCATTGCTCAGTACCTCAGTCAAGTATCATACTTCAAGTATAATATCCTACCACATAATCACTTTTTCCACTTTTCCTTATTAATATGTTATTTAAGTATTGTCTAAAAGAATCTGCCTGCCAATGCAGGGAACATGGGTTCGATCCCTGCTCCAGGAAGATCCCACATGCTGCGGAGTAAGTAAGCCCATGCACCACAGCTAGTGAGCCTGCACTCTAGAGCCCGTGCACCACAACTACTGAAGCCCATGAGCTACAGCTACCAAGCCCATGTGCCACAACTACTGAAGCCTGCGCGCCTAGAGTCCGTGCTCTGCAACAAGAGAAGCCACTGCAATGAGAAGCCTGCTCACCACAACGAAGAGTAGACCCTGATCACCACAACTAGAGAAAGCCCGGGTGCAGCAACAAAGACCCAATGCAGCCATAAACAAATAAATAAATTTATTTTTTAAAATATATTGTCTAACACTGAGTCATCTCTGCAATTCTGAAACTACTTGATCATCACGTTCAAGTTTGTATTTATTGTATTTGTAATAACTGTTGGATTTGAGTTGCCATTTTTTCTTGAATTGAAGTGTAGCTGATTTACAATGCTGTGTTAGTTTCTGGTGTACAGCAAAGTGATTCAGTTATTCTTTTTCATATTCTTTTCCATTATGGTTTATTACAGGATATTGAATATAGTTCTTATGCTATACAATAGGACCTTGTTTATCTAGTCTATATATAATAGTTTGCATTTGCTAGTCCCAAACTCCCAGTCTATCCCTCTCCCACTTCCCCTCCCACTTGGCAACCACAAGTCTGTTCTCTATGTCTGTGAGTCTGTTTCTGTTTCATAGAGAAGTTCATTTGTGTCATATTTTAGATCTCACATATACCTGATATAATATGGTATTTGTCTTTCTTGTTCTGACTTACTTCACTTAGGGTGGTGATCTCTAGGTCCATCCGTGTAGCTGCCAATGGCATTATTTCATTCTTTTTTGTGGCTGAGTAATATTCCATTGTACACATGTACACATCTTCTTTATCCATTCATCTGTGGATGGTCATTTAGGTTATTTCCATGTCTTGGCTATCGTGAATAGTACTGTTATGAACATAAGGGTGTATGTATCTTTTTGAATTATAGTTTTGCCTGGATATATGCCCAGGAGTGGGATTGCTGGATGATATGACAACTCTATTTTGAGCTGCCATTTTTAAAAGTTTGTAATTATATTCATAAATGAGATTGGACTATAAGTTTTTTTAATGTTATCTTTTATATGTTTTAGTGTTAGCATTATATTGGATTTGTAAAATGAATAAGGGATCTTTTCATACTCATCTTTAAATACTATAAGAATAACCTTTCTTTGAAAGGTTGAAAAACTCAACTTTAAACTTCTATGCTTGATGTCTTTTAGGGAGGAAGAATTTGACTTGAAAAAACCACAAGGGCCCCTAAAAATAATTGTGGAAGAATTGGGGGAACCATATTGGAATTTGAATAATCACATGAAGGGGTAAGAAGAAGAGAAATAAACTTGCTACTGTTATTGGGATCTTTTTTTTCTTTAATCATAGAGAAAATATTTGCATTGAGAATTTGCTACAGTCAACAGAATCTTACTCTAGATATTCCAAGCAGAAAGGTATTTGTTATATTTAATGCAAGAGTTTACTGAATAATCTGAAAGACTGGAGAAGAAGGCTTTAGGTTGAGTGTAGTAAATAGTTAACATTGGTGGCCTGTAATGAACCATGCTTCTTGGTTGTCAAACCCTTGTGGAGACCCCGTCCCTTGAAACTAGAATGGCCTTGTATCTTATCGTGACTTATTTTAACCAAAAGAATGCAATGAGGTGACACTGTGCTAGTTCTGAGCCTAAGCTTTGGGAAGGCCTAGCAGCATTTGCTCTTATGCTCTGTCTATAAGAAGCCCAGCTACTCTGTGGGAGAAACCAGATGCAGAAACCACATGGAGAGTTGAGGGCACAAGACTAGATCGTGAAGACCTGAGGAACCCAACCAAATGTGAGAAACAAGGCCCCCTGTTTTCTGTGACCTATGTTGAGCTCTTCCAGCCAGCCTCTAGCAGCCTGAGTTACCCAACGTGAGGCACCAGACGTGTAAGTTTCACTTACATCTTGGATGGACCAGCCTCCTGCAGGCACCACGTGGAATAGATATGAACTTTGCCTCTGTGCCCTGTTCAAATTCCTGACCCACAGAATTATGAGAAATAATAACACAGTTGTTGTTTGAAGCTCCTAAGTCTTGAAGTAGTTTGTTACACAGCAATAAATAAACAGAAAACGCTCCCAAACCCCAAGGGAAAAAACCTTCCAAAACCAAATTGACCTGGTAAGAAAGTTTCCACCACCACCCATCTTGGAAACATTCTGCCTCCTGTCCTCTGCCAGACAAACAACTGCTTTCCACCCTACCCGTGTCCTCACCTCTGAAACAAAGTTTCATGCAAATGCTTGTGCCTGGTGCAACTTAGGTCACAAGTCCTAAGCCTCTCACAATGAACAGAGAGCCTGGGAAACATAAGTTTGGGGATTCTAATTTGAGAAAGGAGATTCTTACTACAAAAAGTTAACAAACTTTGAGGGAGCTGTTCAAGAGATTTTAAGCAGGCAAAAAATGTTTACGTGTAAAGAATTGTCTTACAAAGCTAAAGTTTGATGGTCATATCCAAAGCTATTATTTCTATTTCTGTTGTAGTTTATTTTATTATTATTATTTTTTTTTTGCGGTACGCGGGCCTCTAACTGCTGCGGCCCCTCCTGTTGCTTAGCACAGGCTCCGGATGCGCAGGCCCAGCGGCCATGGCCCACGGGCCCAGCCGCTCTGCGGCATATGGGATCTTCCCAGATTGGGGCACGAACCCGCGTTCCCTGCATCAGCAGGCAGACTCTCAACCACTGTGCCACCAGGGAAGCCCTATTTTATTATTTTTATCTCATAATTCATAGTGCATTTTTCTTATATTTTGCCCATACCACTACTACCTTTCACTTCAACTCCTAATAGATTAAGAGCAGCTTGAAGCAGCAGACATAGGTCGTTCTGCAAAAAGGTACAAGTTTGGCTAAAGTTTTAAGGTCCTTTATAGGTTCCAGAACAACTTAACTTTTATTTTGCCTTCTGTGGGTGGTTTATTTTGTCTCTGGTTTTAGAAATCATCCCATGTTTGTATTCACTTCCATTTTTTCAGATTTATCAAGGTCTATTCTACATGCCAGAAAATTTACCCATTGTATGTGTACAATTACATTTGTTTGTTTTTTATAAATTTACAGATCTGGGCAACCATCATCATAATCCAGTTTTACAGCATTTTCATCACCAGAAGTTTCCCTCATGCCTGTTTCCAGTCCCTTCCCACTCCCACCCAAACTCCAGGAAACCACTGATGTTCCTTCTGTTTCTGTAGATTTGCCATTGATGGACATTTCATATAAATGAAAATATATAATATCACATCAATTTTTAAAAGAAAAAAGATTTATGTTTTTTACATAAGTAATATATGTTTGTTCTAAAAACTTCAGAAATACAGGTTAAAAAAAGAAGATAAATATAAAAACCAATTGTAACCCCAGTACCAGGAACCAACAGCAGTTAGTATATCAGTATACATAAAAAAGAAAGAGTAAAGCCCAAAGTCTTTATTGTGGTCTACAAGACCCACATGATCTAGACTCTTTCAATGTCATCTAATGCCTTATTCCCACGCCCCTCTTCACACTCCAGCCAAATAGGTTTTATTTCAGTTTTAGGAATATTCCAAGCTCTTTGCATATGCAATTCATCTTGCCTGGAATTCTTCCTTCATCCTTTGAATGATTAGCTCTTTCTCTTCCTTCAAGGGACTGTTTAAAACTCATCTCTAAGGACATCATCCCTCACTACCCTGCCTAAATTAGTCTCAGACTCACCCTCTTCTTCATATGTTTCCTTCATAACACTTGATTCAATCTGAAATTATTTTATTCAGTTGCCTGTTTGCCTTTTTGTTTGTCTCCTCCAATTGACTATAAATTCCATGAGGGCAGAATGGCCATATCAATTATATTTAGTGTTGTATCCATAGTACCTCTCCTCAAACAGGTAAGTATTAGTGGAATGAATGAGTTGAATACAGTTACTTATCCTCTCCATGCCTTCGTTTTTTCATTAAAAATGGGGGGACAGCGGCTTCCCTGGTGGCGCAGTGGTTGAGAGTCCGCCTGCTGACACAGGGGACATGGGTTCCTGATCCGGTGCGGGAAGATCCCACATGCCGCGGAGCGGCTGGGCCCGTGAGCCATGGCCGCTGAGCCTGCGCGTCCGGAGCCTGTGCTCCGCAACGGGAGAGGCCACAGCAGTGGGAGGCCCACGTACTGCAAAAAATAATAATAATAATAATTTTAAAATGGGGGGACAAATTGCACCTTCCTCATAGGATTTTTTTATAAGCATATAGTAAATTATTATTATTATATCATTATCATTATTTTAGAATCTTTGGGGAGGACTTTTTTGATTTCTTCATTCCCTTTGGACTTTTCAGTTTTCTTTCAGCTTTGCGATTTCCTTCCCTTGAAATGTCCTATTGCTTTGGGTTGTTTGATCCTATTCCCTTCAATGTAGCTGGTATAGTAAAAAGGCCTAGAGTCTTATCCTCCCACCATCTATCCTGTCTAGAAGACCAAGGAGAATTCAGAGTGGGGCCCAAGAGTAACAAGGCAGTGAGTGTGTAGATAGATGTCTGAAACCAATTGCTCTGTGCCTTTAAGAGAACGCCTTCCTTTTCCTTATCACTCTTTTTCTTGGCTTCATCTTCATGAGCCTCTTCTTAACTGTAGAGAAAAGTTTTCATGGCCCCAAGGAATGGCCAAGTTTGAGATGTGAGGCTATAGGGATTAAAAATACGCTGTAAGATCACCTGAGATTCAACCCAGCGCAACAGATCCAAGGGTTACACCTATGGGATCAAAGACATGATGCCATAGCAAAGAAAAGTGTGCATTATCTGAGCTGTTCTCTACACATGTCTGTTCAGGATGTCTGGTGGCAGACTGTTAACCATGGTCAAGATCCTCCTGTTCACACTCTCTTTCTATCAGGGACATGACTAACACATAGAATATACTATTTTTTTCTAATTTCCTCTCTACCCCAATAACCCTACTCTCCTACGAGTAAGTTAGGACAAAAAGTGTTCATTTTAGGATGAGGAAAGAGTTCTGGAGATGCAGAGTGGTGATGGTTGCACAACAATGTAAATTTACTTAATGCCAGCGAACTGTACACTTTAAGATGGTTAAAGTGGTAAAATTTATGTTACATGTTAACACACAAAAAAAGAAGTGTTTTTCTTGTTTGTTTGTTTTGAGGTTTTTTTTGGCTGTGAGCCTTGCAGGATTTTCCCCGACCAGGGATTGAACCCGTGCCCCCTGCCATGGAAGCACAGAGTCCTAACCACCGGACAGCCAGGGATTGCCCAAGAAGTGTTATTCTAAATGTAGCTATGCTGGCTTTTGTTAGGTAACCCAAAACAGGAAGAAAAATCCCTTGAAAGATTTATGGCACTATATTGGTAGTAAGTTAGAACAGCAGATAAGGATAAAAATTCAGTACATCTCTTTCCCTTTTTTTGTTCTACTCTAACCAGGGGGCAAGAAGTAGGAGCGGGTAAAAGGGTACTGAATTGAACTTGAGAGGCCTGACCAATCTAAGCTGGACTGAAGAGACTAGACTGAATAAGAAGCTGAGTTTGCCCCCTTCACAACTAATTCTACGTCTTAATTTTCCCTTTACCTAAAATGTCAGTGAAGAAAACACATGACAGCTTCTCAGCATCACTCCTGGGCAGCATTTCTGACCATTTCCTCAGCCTTGCAGCTGTTTGGAAAACTGTACCTTAGGTATGTATAAATACACACTTGAACTTTATAATGAGCATGGTCATGCTTCCTTTCTCGATCATATATACTAATGTGAAATTATAACTATAGACTAAGTAGTTTATGGTATTTAATTTTTATACAAAGAGGAAATGTATAACTGCATTTAAAAGATGAAATTTTATATATCTGCATAGTCCTCAAAAAAGTATTCTGGCATTCAACAGTGATGATGTTGCATATGGTTAAAATGTTCTAAAACCTCTACCAGTGTACTCATGCTGTTAAACTACAAATGTTATGATGAGAAAAGTAAGCTCAACTAAATTCATGCAAAACTAAATAATTCTGAATCCCAGACGTCCATGTCTTTGAAACATTGCATAAAGGAAAACAATTTCTGAATAGAGTTAGTAGAAATAACATTATAGCCTAGCTTTCTAAGTTCTGCATTTATATTTTCACAGCCAGTTTCTTCTATCTTTATGTAGTTTAAAATTATTATCTTCCTTTACGAATATGTTTATATAGCTTTTCCCAACACTGTTTATTTAACATTGCTTAAATCCTGTGCTCTAAAACAACTAATTTTACTGTTCCTAGCTATACAGATGGTCCCCAACTTATGATGGTTCCACTTACAATTTTTGACTTTATGGTGGTGTGAAAGTGATCCAAATTCAGTAGAAGTGGTACTTCAGATTTTGAATTTTGATTTTTTTTTCCTGGGCTAGTAATATGTGCTTTGGATTTTCTCATGATGCTGGGCAGTGGTACCGAGCTTCTGTTCACCAGTGTAAACAACCATTCTGTGACTATATAACCAGTCTATTTTTCATTTTCATTACAGTATTCAGTAGATTACATGAGACTTTCAACATTTCATTATAAAATAGGCTGTGTATTAGATGACTTTGCACAACTGTAGGCTGATGTAAGGGTTCTGAGCATGCTTGAGGTAGACTAGGCTAAGCTACAATATTCAGTAGGTTATGTGTATTAAATGCATCTCTGACAGGATATTTTCAACTTACAATGGGTTTATCGGGATGTTGCCCCATCGTAAGTCAGACAGATCTGTAATATAAACACTGGGGCAATGTTATGAAGGTCTGGAAATCTTATACAAAGTTTCTTGATTGGAAAAGGTAAATAAAGAGCCCATGGGGAGGCAGAACCCAATTCTCTTCTCTGAACTCTGAGAGTTGTTTATTTGTTGCTCTATGGTGGTATTTTTTACTTCCTCTCTTGTTTTATAGATATTTTTGTACTTTGAGCTCCTATGGAGGCTAGGATGATATCTTAGATGTTCAATAAATATCTGCAGTTGAATATATATTAGTTAGTTAAAATAAAAATGGGCGAACTACATTACCCAAAGATAAATTACTAGCTAGAAGTAATGGTTCATAAACATGTTAAGGCAGGAGAGGAGCTGGATATACTAGAGAAAGTTCAAGAATTATACCCAGAATAGAGAAATAGAAGAGGAATGCCAACATAAATTTAAGAACAAAGAGAAAAATAAAAAAAAAAAGACTAGTAGAAGTTAAGAGACAAGACTGCCTGGGCAGCCTGCTATAGCCTAATTCCAAAGAAGGGACTCCTTTTTCCCTTGAGGAGATAGGTACCAGGGCAGAAGAAAACTATCTTGCATAGTGAGACCAATGGAACAACATATAATTTAGGAATCAAATTATTGGCTAGGACTAAAGGGACAGAATAAATGAATTTAGATACAGTCCCAGCCCTCCAGGCAACACAATTTTTTAAAATTAATTAATTAATTTATTTATTTTTGGCTGCGTTGGGTCTTCATTGCTGCATGCAGGCTTTCTCTAGTGATGATGTTGCATATGGTTAAAATGTTCTAAAACCTCTACCAGTGTACTCATGCTGTTAAACTACAAATGTTATGATGAGAAAAGTAAGCTCAACTAAATTCATGCAAAACTAAATAATTCTGAATCCCAGACGTCCATGTCTTTGAAACATTGCATAAAGGAAAACAATTTCTGAATAGAGTTAGTAGAAATAACATTATAGCCTAGCTTTCTAAGTTCTGCATTTATATTTTCACAGCCAGTTTCTTCTATCTTTATGTAGTTTAAAATTATTATCTTCCTTTACGAATATGTTTATATAGCTTTTCCCAACACTGTTTATTTAACATTGCTTAAATCCTGTGCTCTAAAACAACTAATTTTACTGTTCCTAGCTATACAGATGGTCCCCAACTTATGATGGTTCCACTTACAATTTTTGACTTTATGGTGGTGTGAAAGTGATCCAAATTCAATAGAAGTGGTACTTCAGATTTTGAATTTTGATTTTTTTTTCCTGGGCTAGTAATATGTGCTTTGGATTTTCTCATGATGCTGGGCAGTGGTACCGAGCTTCTGTTCACCAGTGTAAACAACCATTCTGTGACTATATAACCAGTCTATTTTTCATTTTCATTACAGTATTCAGTAGATTACATGAGACTTTCAACATTTCATTATAAAATAGGCTGTGTATTAGATGACTTTGCACAACTGTAGGCTGATGTAAGGGTTCTGAGCATGCTTGAGGTAGACTAGGCTAAGCTACAATATTCAGTAGGTTATGTGTATTAAATGCATCTCTGACAGGATATTTTCAACTTACAATGGGTTTATCGGGATGTTGCCCCATCGTAAGTCAGACAGATCTGTAATATAAACACTGGGGCAATGTTATGAAGGTCTGGAAATCTTATACAAAGTTTCTTGATTGGAAAAGGTAAATAAAGAGCCCATGGGGAGGCAGAACCCAATTCTCTTCTCTGAACTCTGAGAGTTGTTTATTTGTTGCTCTATGGTGGTATTTTTTACTTCCTCTCTTGTTTTATAGATATTTTTGTACTTTGAGCTCCTATGGAGGCTAGGATGATATCTTAGATGTTCAATAAATATCTGCAGTTGAATATATATTAGTTAGTTAAAATAAAAATGGGCGAACTACATTACCCAAAGATAAATTACTAGCTAGAAGTAATGGTTCATAAACATGTTAAGGCAGGAGAGGAGCTGGATATACTAGAGAAAGTTCAAGAATTATACCCAGAATAGAGAAATAGAAGAGGAATGCCAACATAAATTTAAGAACAAAGAGAAAAATAAAAAAAAAAAGACTAGTAGAAGTTAAGAGACAAGACTGCCTGGGCAGCCTGCTATAGCCTAATTCCAAAGAAGGGACTCCTTTTTCCCTTGAGGAGATAGGTACCAGGGCAGAAGAAAACTATCTTGCATAGTGAGACCAATGGAACAACATATAATTTAGGAATCAAATTATTGGCTAGGACTAAAGGGACAGAATAAATGAATTTAGATACAGTCCCAGCCCTCCAGGCAACACAATTTTTTAAAATTAATTAATTAATTTATTTATTTTTGGCTGCGTTGGGTCTTCATTGCTGCATGCAGGCTTTCTCCAGTTGTGGCGAGCAGGGGCTACTCTTCGTTGCAGTGCGCGGGCTTCTCGCTGTGGTGGCCTCTCTTGTTGCAGAGCACGGGCTCTAGGCATGCAGGCTTCAGTAGGTGTGGCACACGGGCTTAGTTGCTCTGTGGCATGTGGTATCTTCCTGGACCAGTGCTCAAACCCGTGTCCCCTGCATTGGCAGGCAGATTCTTAACCACTGTACCACCAGGGAAGTTCCGATAATTTTAATGCACTAGAGATTGAAGATTCAACTTCCATTTATGAAATTAACTTAGTCGTGGTGATTTGATTAAGCTAGTTTACATTTCCCCAAATCTCCTTCCCTGGAGGGTTCCAAATTAGAGTTGGCCAAAAGAAGAATTTGAGATAGATTTGGAAGGTGGAAGTGAAGCAGCAGCCATTACTCTGAAGTTCATTGTGGTTAGATGCAGGAAGAGACAGATATAGAGGACCAGAAGGGTCTAGCTTGTCCTCACTTTCCTTCAGTCCACACCTGGATCTTCTTCCCAGCTCCTGACCCCATTGACCAACACTGGTCTCAGGCTCAACACCAGATGCTTGAGAGATGATCCACAGAGGTGGTAGGTGAATAGAGGCACAACTTCCCATAGATCTCCCCATAAGCCTTCCACATACAAGTCTATTTTGGCAGCTGGACTTGCTTGATTTCTCAGATTGACTTGCTGGTTACTGTCTCTCTAATCTTCCAGTATACCTCTTGGACCTTCACTTCTCCAGTTCTTCCCACAAGAATTTCTACTTGCTATTAAAAAAGAAAAAGAGGGCTTCCCTGGTGGCGCAGTGGTTGAGAGTCTGCCTGCTGATGCAGGGGACACGGGTTCGTGCCCCGGTCCGGGAGGATCCCACATGCCACGGAGCGGCTGGGCCTGTGAGCCATGGCCGCTGGTAAAAAAAAAAAAAAAAAAAAAAAAAAAAAAAAGGAAAAAGAAACTCTTGTCCTATATCTCATAGTAGTTCTCCTTCCCTGACTGAAGAAGCTATTAATTTCAGAAGAAACTGAGCTCACTGAAAAATTCTGAAATAATTATGTTTGGTTTTAAACCCCCATTTAAGAACCCTATTTGTTGTTTGTAGCAGAGATATATGAAACTAGGAGGACACTTACAGTTGTCTGGTATGAAGTACAAAATGACAAACTCTGATTAGATCTCTGATCTTAAATACCTTACAAACTAATTAGGGAGACATAAGATTTACCCAAATGGATTACATAGATACTTATGCATATGTACGTCAGACATCATTGTTTTGTTAATTGAATTCCTATTCACAACCCCTTTCTCACTTGTACTTTCCAGCCAGGAGTAGATATGAATTCTGTCCAATGAGACAAAATAAGTCTGCTGGGTGTGACTTTTGGGAGAGCTTCTGTTTTCTAACTAAAAAGAGATGGACCTGGTTAGCCTATCCCTTCATCCTATGCCCTTTCTTCCTATCTAAAATTCAGATGTGGTTCCCAGACAGCAATCATCTGCTTATAAGTAGACCAGCCAATATAAGGAAAAGGTCAAGTGAATTGAAGACACATTGGTCCTAAAGTCATCCAGCTGCAGTGTCAGCATCTATCTCTTAACTTCTTTTGTATAAGCTACTACAACAGAGTTTCTGTCAACTAAGTCTGAAAGCATTTTAAACTCAGACAATATGTTAATTTAAAAGTGAGTACTACAGAAAGTAGTAAATATGGGATTTTAGAATAGATGACGAGGCTAAAAATGAGACCTAAGAGGTATAACAAGGTTTGGACTTTCAAGAGAAGGAGAATGGTGAATAAGCAGAGAGTTATTGAAGGACACTTCTTAGGGAGACAATGGTGTGGAGAAAGGCACGGGGACAATCATATAATAAATGGTGGACAGCAAAGGAACTTTTCTATACTTCACTCAAACTGGTAGCATGTCAACAGAAGTAGTCTGTGATAAATTACGTACATATAATGTAATAACTAGAACAAAAACTAAAAAATTTATACAAAGAAATATACTCAAAAACACTATGGGTAAATCAAAATGGAATTGTAACAAAAGTTAAAAGAAACTACAGGAAGGTATAGAAAAGGAAACAAAGAGGACAAAAAACAAAAAATATGTAAAATGTCAGGATTAAGCCCTAACCTATCAATAGTTACATTAAATGTAAGTGATCTAAATACTGTAATTAAAAGACAGAGATTGGCAGCATGGATTAAAAAACATGACCCAACTATCTGCTGCCTATAAGAAACACACTTCAAATATAAAAACATGTTAGCAAAAAGCTGGAAAATTCATACCATGAAAACATTTATTAAAAGAAAGCAGGAATAGCTATATTAATATCAGATAAAGTAGACTTCTAAGCAAAAAAATAATAATAATAATAATACCAGAGACAGGAAGAATCATTAAACAATAATAAAAGGGTCTGGGACTTCCCTGGTGGTACAGTGGTTAAGACTCCATGCTCCCAATGCAGGGCACCTGGGTTTGATCCCTGGTCAGGAAACTAGATCCCACATGCATGCTTCAACTAATGAGCCTGCTGGTTGCAACTAGGACCCAGCACATCCAAATAAGTAAATTAATTAATTTAATTTATATTTTTAAAAGTAATAATAAAAGGGTCCATCAATCAGGAAAACATAGCAATGCTAAATGTATAGTCACCAAACAACAGAGCTATAAAATATATGAAGCAGAAACTGATAGAACTGAAAAAAGAAAGAAAGCCACAACTATCATTGGCGACTTCATTTCTCTCTCAACAATTGTTAGGACAACTAGACAGAAAATAATGAAGTATATACAAGAACTCAACAATGCCATCAACCAGCAGGATATAATGGACATTTATTGAATATTCTACCTAACAAAAGCAGAATATACAGTCTTTTCAAGCACCCTTGGAACATATACAAGTTAGACCATATCCTGTACCATAAAACAATCCTCAAAAAATGTAAAAGAACTGAAATCATATGAAGTGCATTCTTTGTCCCTATTTACAGGTAACATAATTGTTTATGTAGAAAATCCATCGAAATCTATCACAATTTTTTTTTCCTAAAACTAATAAGTGAGTTCAGGAAGGTCTCAAAATATAGGATAAACATACAAAAATCAATTCTATATACCAGCAATGAACACATGGACAGTGAAATTAAAATTACAATAGCACCAAAAAATTAAATACTTAACTGTAAATCTAACAAACCATATATGGGGTTTGTAGGCTGAAAATGAAAAATGCTAATGAAAAAATTAAAGATGATCTAAATTAGTGGAGAGACATACTGTGTTCATGGATTAGAAGACTCAACTTACTGAAGATATCAAATCTCCCCAAATTGATGTATAAATTTAACATAATTCTTATCAAATACCAGGAAGATTTTTAAATAGATAGAGACAAGCTTATTCTAAAATTCTTATGGAAAAGCAAGAAACCAGAATTGCCAGAAAAAAAAACTTAAGAAACAAGAAGAAAGTAGAAGGAATCATTCTACCTGATTGTATGATTTATTATAGAGCATCAGTAATCATGACAGTGTGTTAGCATTTCAGTAATCAAGATTGTGGCTCAGACAGAAAGACACGATGATCAGTTAAACAAAATAGAGAAATAAGCCCACACTAGTATGGCAAAGTGATTTTCAACAGAGGTAAAAAGGCAAGTCAATGAAACAAGGGTAGTTTCAGCAAAGGTGCTGGAAGATTTGGATATCCATAGACAAAAAAAGAAAAAAAAAGAAAAGAAAAGCCTCAAACCTTACCTAAAAATTAACTCAAATGGATCATAGATTTAAATATAAGATGTTAAATTATAAAACTTTTACAAGAAAACACAGGAGAAAAATCTTGGGAACCTAAGGCTTGGTAAAGACACGACAGCAAAAGCATCATCCACGAAAGAAAAAAAGTTGATAAATAAAAAATTGATAAACCAAAATTAACAACTTTTAGTTGGTAAAAGATCTGGTAAAGTTGAAAAGACAAGCTACTGACTGGAAGAAAATATTTGCAAATCACATCTGACAAAGGATTCTTATCTGGAATATATAAAGAATGCTCAAAATTCAACAGTGAAAAAAGCAATCCACTTAGAAGATGGGCAAAGGACATGAAGAGACATTTCACCAAACAGATAACGCAGATGGTAAATAAGCACATGAAAAGATGCTTAATATCACTAATTATTAGAGAGCTGGAAATTAAGACCATTGACCTATTAGAACAGTGAAAAGAAAAAATAGTGACAATTCCAAATGGTGGAAAAGGTGTGAAAAAACTAGATCTCTTATGCATTTATTATTGGTGGGAATATAAAATGATATAGCCACCCTGGAAAAGAGTTTCTTAAAAAACTAAGTATAGAGACTTCCCTGGTGGTCCAGTGGTTAAGACTCCGTGCTCCCAATGCAGGGGGCCCCGGTTCTATCCCTGGTCAGGGAACTAGATCCTGCATGCTGCAACTAAAGATGCCACGTGCTGCAACTAAGACCTGGTGCAGCCAAATAAATAATATAAGTGAATAAATAAATATTTTAAAAACCCCAAAAAACTAAGTATGCAACTACTTATGACCCAGTAATTGCACTCCTGGGCATGTATCCCAGAGGAATTAAAACTTATACCTACATAAAAACTACACATGCATGTTCATAACAGTTTTATTTGTAATGGCCACTATCTGGAAAAGCCAAAATATCTTTCAATAGGTGAATGTCTAAAAAAAACTGTGTACATCTACACAATGGAATCTACTCAGATATAAAAAGCAATGCACCACTGATACATGGAACAATGTTTTGAATGGATTTCAAAAACATTAACATGAATGGAAAAAGCCCATCTGAAAAGGTTACATACTGTATGATTCTGTGTATATAATGGAATGAAATGACAAAATTCTTTCCAGCTGTTCTAATGACCATCCAGACTCATTGATGCTTATCTTATCCTTTGTGTCTGAGAATGACTCTCCTCATTGATAAATCTAGTCACTACCTCACAAACTAGTACATCTTAGTTTTGCCCCTCTTAAGGACCAAAGTTCCAAATACTTTTGACTTCCAGAGAAAGCTAGGCTTAGACCAGATTTATGACATCTCTAACTGAACTAGCTCTTTGATTAATGTTCTTTATCTTCCCCATATTCTTGCTAACTTCCCCACCACGAGGCTTAAAATATCACATGTAAGGAAACAGTTCATACCATATGACCCAGCAATCCCACTACTGGGCATATACCCTGAGAAAACCACAATTCAAAAAGAGTCATGTACCACAATGTTCATTGCAGCACTATTTACAATAGCCAGGACATGGAAGCAACCTAAGTGTCCATCGACAGATGAATGGACAAAGAAGATGTGGCACATATGTACAATGGAATATTACTCAGCCATAAAAAGAAACAAAATTGAGTTATTTGTAGTGAGGTGGATGGACCTAGAGTCTGTCATACAGAGTGAAGTAAGTGAGAAAAAGGAAAACAAATACCGTATGCTAACACATATACATGGAATCTAAAAAAAAAGAAAGAAAAAATGGCTCTGACGAACCTAGCGGCAGGACAGGAATACAGACGCAGATGTAGAGGATGAACTTGATACGGGCAGGGGGAAGGGTAAGCTGGGACAAAGTGAGAGAGTAGCATTGATATATATATACACTACTAAATGTAAAATAGATAGCTAGTGGGAAGCAGCTGCATCACACCGGGTGATCAGCTCAGTGCTTTGTGACCATCTAGAGGGGTGGGAGGGAGACGCGAAAAGGAGGGGATATGGAGATATATGTATACATATAGCTGATTCACTTTGTTATACAGCAGAAACTAACACACCATTGTAAAGCAATTATACTCCAATAAAGATGTTAAAAAAACCCCAACAGTTCAGTAATTGCTGCTCATACCAATACGTTTAAGTTGTGTTACTAATACTGTGTATTAGTGTGGGGAATTATGCACATTATATGTAAAAGATGTGAAGGAAGGGATTATCATTGTTAAATTTGGGGGATAAGTATCAACTCTTACTTAGAATGATTTCCATTAAAATGGTTAGAATGAATGTATTTGTAGTCAATGAGAAATGTCAGTGCTTTTAAAGGGTTAGCCTTTAAGCACATGAAAATTTCACAAAGTCAAAACAAATTAAGTACTCTCAAGTGTCTTTGTATCTGCTTTCTCGGCTTAAAGGATAATGGAGACCCTGTCAGAGTTTTTCACCTGCCCCTTCCTCTCATTTATTTAACAAATATTTATTGAGACAAATTTTATTGAGTGCCTGCGAATGCCAGGCACTGATCACTAAGATAGTGCCTTCTTCTAAGTAGTTTAAAGACTAGTCAGAAAGATTGTAATTAAGAAATTATGTCACAGTGAGATGAGGTCAGAAGTCTTTCGAGAGGAGATTTTTGGGTTGAGTCCTCTAGGACTAGAAGGAGTTAAACAGAATGGTCTTGTGGTAGGACACGCTGTGAATCGGGTGGGGCAGAGGGAGGCGGTCAGGAAATTTGAAGCTGGGAATACTTTCAAGTGCAAAGACAGAAGGTGGAAGAGTGCTGGGCTGCTTTTACTTCCAGCATCTTTTTCTAATTACACAGTGCTGCTGGCCCCCTGCTCCACCTAGAGGTGGTGTGGGATCACACAAAGGCGGGGACTTGAGAACAGACTTGGGGGACCGTTGCCTTGGCCACTCGAGTAGATGTATGATTTGGGGCAAGTTGCTCAAATTCTGTGAGCCTGTTTTCTCTTTTGTAAAATGGGGATAGTAACACCTGGATTAAATGAGAGACTGTAAGTCAAGCTCCTCCCTCAATTCATTTAGATCTCCTTTCCCCCTCCCCCTTGCTTCAGTTGTTTTGGAAATTGTATTTTCTCCTTACAACTCCCTTCATTGCTCCTCTAATCTCTATCTTGCTATACTTTTCCTGGCATCCCCACTAAGAAGGCTGACTGTGGGGGAGGGGTGCTTCGAGCTTGGCTAGAGAAGAGCACAAGCTCACAGTAGTTCTGAAAAGCTCTCCAAGGGGCTCTGATGAGCCCAACACTCGCGCCTCCCTCTCCTCTCTCCTCTCCCCTCCCCCTCCGCTCTGGAACTGCTGCTCCCAGGGATCCTGGGCTTTTGTTCTCTAGAGGCTTAAACTACCACCTGTTTTGCTTTGACTTATTGTTTAAAGGGTATCGCCCATTGTCTACAGACTATCAAAAATAGAAACTGCCGAAACTTAAAGATAGCAAGAGCTAAGTTTGTACTTTTTTTCTTTTAAAATACTAACACTAAAACATCAATGCTTTTTCATTTTCCCTCTATTTCCATTCCTTTTCTGAGGACCTCCCCACTCCCAATAATTTTACATGTTGGTACCATCATTAAGCACTAATAAAAAGTTATCTTTTAACATTAATTATAATTTATCTATTAATATATATCTGTCTTCCCTACTTGATTTTGAGTTCCTATGGCCTGTAGTATCTTGTACAGCAGTAGTTTCTCAAACTTGAATATGCATAAGAATCATCTGGGGATCTTGTTAAAATGCAGATTCTGATTAGCAGTTCTGGCAAGGGGCTGCGTTTCTTCTAACAAGCTCCCAGGTGAAGCCCCTGGACCACACTTGGAGTTGCAAAGCTTTACTGGGTTTAGAACAAAGGAGGTACACAAGAAATGGTTGCTGGATGATGCCTTGGTCTCTCCTACTCAGTGCTTGGAATTTTCTTCAATACATCTTTCTCCACTTTTCCTGTGCACTATTTATGACTAACTGACAATTATTCCTTTGTGTACTTAGCTGTGCCCTTCCTTCCCCTTTTCATAGTCAACAGTCTCATCCAGAAACCAGTCACTTAAGGAGTACAACAGTAATCTCCAGCCTCTTTCTACTGTCATCTACTTTGTAGCAAGCAAGAATAACTTTTTAAAGAATCATCTTTACCTTTGTTGCTCAGCAACCTATAGTAGCTCTCTAGTATACATCTTATCAAATTCAAATTCACGATGAAAAGCTTCAAGACATTTCTCCAACCCTTCCCTAGAGAAATGCTAGTCAATTTCTCTTTTTGCAGCACTTGGAACTCTTTGCATATTGCTGAGGTATGAGTCAGTCTCCTTGCAAGACGTTTTGCATTGCGAATGTCTTCTTTCATTCTTTTTAAAGGCCTATGTGTATCTCTTTCAAAAAATTCTCAATTTTTACCTATTCAATGTTAAGCTTTGCTTGATTTATTTGTGAGTCCTTCGTTTAAAGGAGTATGAGCTACATACTATTATTTATTTTTATATTTTTTTTCTTTTTTCATATTTTTGTTCAGTTTTAAATGGGAAGTGTCTGTGCTTGCTGTTCATGGTTGTATCCCTAGCACATAAGAGTGCTTGACACACTAGGTACTTTGGGAGGGGACTCAGTGAAGGATGAAACACAATTTAAGATCAGCTTTTATTACTTTTCAAAATGCTTTCTTTGCTACATTTATTGGGAAACTGGGTGAACGTTAATGGTTAAATAAGACAATTCTGGTGATGTAATTCTGGTACAGTAAAAATATTAAAGGATCAATTCACATCAGAAGGCTACTAATAACTACCAACACATTAAAAAATGTACTGGCTACAGGATAAAAAAATAATTTTAGAAATCCCTTGAAGATTATTTTGAGAGATAAACATTTGAGGTTTAGCAGCACTTAACACTGTACTACCTACAAGCTACCATTCTACTAGGGAAATAAAATTTAGATGCATTTAAAATACAGTATGGGCCCAAACCCACATCCTATCAAAAAGGCTTATGCTTTCCTATCATTGTTTTCTATACTGCACGTTTTGCATTCGTCAGGACTGCATATTTCTTAATAGTTCTTGGTGCTTTAAATTTAAAAGAAAATAAATGGGGCTTTCTCATATTACAGTTTCAAGGAAAAGGAGACTGCAGGGCCCCTTCAGCAAGGTTTAAGAGGCCTACAAGCTGCACACCCGTGCAACCGCCTCATGCTCCGATTTCATCTATGGGTTTTTGTACAGTTCTTTTTTGGATGGTGCAAACCGCGCAAGTGCAGCATTAAAAACCTCTCCACCCTGGGAAACGATGCAAGAACATGCAGCTTAGGCTGCCAGATTCTCTCCAACACACAGCCAAGGGCTGGAGGCCCGTATACCCGCCCCCAAACCCCGTCCACAACAATCGTTTCCTCCCTCCCCGCCTTTTACATACAGTACACATACAAATACACACACGCAGAGCAGCCAGCAGGGGCGGGCCGGGCCCGACCACTCCGCAAACCGCAGGGGGGAGCCACAGCGGGCCAAGCTGTTTGCTCCCCCTTCTTTGTTCCTTCTCACTCTTATCTCTCTCCATCAGGCTGCACCTGTTAGGAAAAAGCGAACTTGGGGATCTAGGATCTCCTGAAGTCCCGTTTCGAAGCCACATACCTTCGGCGGGTGTTGCGTTATCCCCCCTCCGTCGGCTAGCAGTTGGTCCCGCCCCAGTGCTAGCGGGCGCCGAGCGGGAGCCGCGCGGGAGCAGCGCAGCGACGGCGGCGGCAGCGGCGGCGCGGTTGCTATTCGGAGACGTTGAGACGCCTCTGCGGCAGCTGGTGGCGCAGGTGGCTTGCGTGGACGCGGGCAGAGGCGGCCGGCCGGCCACCGCAGCCTCAGCGCCCGCGGCCCCGGCAGGTGAGCGGGCGGCGGGGACTCGCCCCGCCCCCCCCCT
>NW_020174922.1:3068289-3191543 GCF_003031525.2 Neophocaena asiaeorientalis asiaeorientalis | reverse complement strand
AACCTCCCTCCATGCTCTCCCTCGCAGGCGCGTCGGGACACCCCGAGGCATCCTCCCCTCCCGCCGCCGCGGGAGCCTCGGCTGCCGTCCGCCTTCCCGCATCCCCTCGCAGTCCGCACCGTCACACCTCCTCCCTGTGCTCGGACCCCCTGCCTCGCCCCCGAAACATGACTCGCGATTTCAAACCTGGGGACCTCATCTTCGCCAAGATGAAAGGTTACCCTCATTGGCCAGCTCGAGTAAGTGATTTTTAGCCTTCGCGTTTAGCGGTGCTACATTCCCCAGAGGCCTACTTCCTATACCCTTTTCTCTTAATTTTTTTTTCTCGTGTCCTTTCTCTCCCTCGCTTTCACTTAGTCTCATTTGTAACCTGACCTTTTATTTTAGTTTTTTGCCCACTAATCTTCCATGTAATTTAAAAATTCAGGTGTTTATATATACTTAGGTATTTTCCTGTGGTTTGTTTTTGACAGACTTTGGCAGGTTTTCTTAATATGAACTATTTCAAGGTGATGCCATTAGTGTTCCATTGTAGGTGAAAATAATCAAGTATGGATTTTGTGTTTAAAAATTAAGGGAACAGGCATTTTCTTAACTTTGAGTAAAATGCAAAATACCAGTGAAATCTATGCCAACTGTTGGGTGTTGAAGAGTTCTACGTGATTAAATTAACATACGTATTCTTTCCTGTTTTATGGTTGATGAGACCTTCTGGATTGACTTGTTTAATACGATAGAGGACTGGATATTCTTGAAAATTTTACAATAAGGTAGCATCACGGAACGTCTAGAAAGTTTATTTTCACGTTTTTATTGGTGAAGTTTGCCTTATGACCTTGAAGAAGTAGTTTTACCTCTTTGATTGTTTCCCACAGGCAAAAGGAGTAGACCCATATTCCTGGGTTCACGTGTAGTGCAGAGAGGTGATTAAGGACTGAGGGTTTTTTGTAACATTTAGGAATTGAGACTGTCTAAAATATCTAAGTACAATTTTCAGAAAAAGATCTTTTAGGTTATGGTAGGACTCAGGTTCTAAGGTAGTGATAGAACCTAGCAAATGTTGAGCTCAATTAGATTAGTAAGCTCAAGGTCCTTCTTAAATATAAACATGACATAGTCTAAAGTTGTAATTTCCACTAATTTACTCTTCATTGAGGACTGTATTTCTTAAAGATAATTAAATCCTGTAGTTTTAATTATGTCAGTTGGGAGGAAGAGTAACCATTGGTTACAGAGAATCATGGAGTGAGTTGCTGAGTGCTATCCAAGTATAAAATATTCACAAATTCTTAATTTTTCCCATCCAGCTCTTCACAGACTCAGGTTTACTGGTTTCCTTCCCCAGCCTGGAAAGATTTTTTTTTTTTCCCTAGTCTATTAAATCTACCTTTTCAGTGGAGTCTTATTGAAACAATCCTTAATCATAATTCGTCTGTATATTTGATACTTTATTTCCTTTGTGATAACCTTTTATTTTAACTCTTATGTGCATTCTTTGACCTCCAGGTAGTTTGTAAGCTTTTCCAGAGAAATAGATACAAACTGAATTTCCTTATTACACACCCTCCCAATCCTTAGTACATAAATCATACGCTAAAAAACACCTTACTTCATGTTTAAGTAAAGAGCATAGGGAAACTGAGCAGGTTTAAGGCCCCTGCAAAATACTTTTTTGTGGTTTTAGCATCATTTATTTTGAGGTGTTATAAAATCCGAGCATATGGGGTACATCTTTATTCAGATTTCTATGCGACAGTGCAGTTAAAAACCAAATGAAAATGTTTTAAAAATTATCTACTCCTCTAAATCATCTTCCCTACATGCTTCAGTCTGTTAGGTGACTAAGAATGCTAATAAAAGCAAACCTAGAGTAGCCTTAGGAGGACCAGAGTATTTTCTTTCTTTCTTTAATAAATTCTATATTTAACATTTTAATTTGGATTGAAATGGGAAATTTTAGTCTCTTTCCTTTTCCCCTTTTTTTCTTAGAAGCAGTTGAACTTAGTTTTGATATTGTCTGTGTCTAAGAATTATGTTCCTTTTTCTATCTTCTCTCCAATCTTATGAATTCTAAGTCTTTGCTTTAGAGAGTTTAATTATGTATTTAAAGTGTCAGCTGTGAAGGTGACAATCATTGTTCCAGTTTTGATTTTAATGCTTTCTGTCTGTGTTTCCCAGGCTTCATTACTTTTTAAGTCTTGCACATTCTTGTAATCCTGTACCAGTAGTAATTGTTTTTAAAGTCAACTTTAAAAAATTGCCTAGCATTTATTAAACTCTTTAGGTGCTAGATATTTGCATAAACTTTTAAAGCTGTTTGCTGGCAGAAAGCATATGAGCTGAGGTGACAAATATATCCCTTATCTTAAGGCCTCTAAGGATTTTCACAATTTAACAATTTGTCACAAAGCCAAAAAGAAAGTATAATCTTCATATAGGTGGGGAAGTTAAGTTCCCAAGGGTGTTGGGTGCTAACGATTCTTATTGATGTCTGAAACCTTCAGATTGCCAACATCACCCTCATGGTCTTTTCTTAAACGTGATAATGCATGTGGAGCATCATAGGTCTGCTGGTGGTCTGTACCCTTCTTAATAGTCAGCTGATTTTTTAAATTAAAGTGTCTTTGAAATTATGAAAGTTCTGAAATAGAAATATTATTATGAAGTTTAAATAAATAAATAATGAAGTAGAAATGTTAAATTCTGGCCAGATACTACTGCCTGATGGCCTTAACTCTGGTAAGCGAAAGTATCAAGTATTACAGATGTGTTAGACATAACAGTACCTGATACTTTCTTCCTTCCTTAATTAGAAGTATTAAAGTATTAAAAGAGAAATGAAAAAGGAACAGGTAACCTCATGTGATTCAGCCATGTAGGTCTAAGATCTTTTCAGAATATGTGTTTCAGACTTGGAGAAATACTGTTTTAAACTTGTTAATGTTTCCTATATTTGGATAGCCTCCCTGCGGAAATAGAATTTAAAATTTTTGAATAGGTTCAGACTCTCTTATCTGGAATTCTTAGGGCCAGATGTGTTTAAAAATTCAGGACTTCGGGATTTTAGAAAGGTAATGATGGTACATATGCTATATATCTTGCTCCTAGTAGGGTCTGGGATGGCACATGGTAATCTAACACGATATTTCTGTGGAGAAGCATCACTAGAAATGCTAGGTGGATAAAAGAAATGATGGAATAGCTTCAGTGTCAATCCAGGTTTTGCTACCAAATGAGTTTTGAGAGAAATAATTGGTTTTCAGAGCTTCTTGGGTTTCAGAACTGGAGGTAAGGGATTGTGGACCTGTAGAACTGGTCCATTTTATAGCAGATCCCTTTTGGATGTCCTGTTTTCAGTTTATTCTGATGTGTTTAGGTGCGTATGATTTAAAAGATTTTAATTTTTCTGATCTTTTTTTTAGGTAGATGAAGTTCCTGATGGAGCTGTAAAACCACCCACAAACAAACTACCCATTTTCTTTTTTGGAACTCATGAGACGTAAGTCCTTTTAGCTCTAAAAGCAAATCAGAGTTAATTTAGCACGTTCATTGGGCATATCATGAAAAACAAGTAGAGATTAATTCAGAGAGAAAATAAAGTAACAGGAGATGTTAAAATCATCTTTGAACTTGGAAAAAAAATCTTCAAGTTTCCTTTTAAAATTTATTTTTATGGTAGAAAAATCAGACACTGTAGATTGAACTTTTATTGAAATGGATGTCCTTAATCATAAAAGAAAGATGTACATTTGTCCTCTCATCAATCAGAAGAATAACTGATGGATGAAAATATGTAAGGGAAGTTTTAACAAGGCATTCAGTATTCATATTTAGTATAATTAGTGCTTTTCATGACAGCCTGGCACCCTATTTTAGGCTTTGATTTTAGCACACAAATGGTATATTGTGGGAAAGGTGAGAAGAAATCTGGATAGTTCCTTCTGTGTGTATTTATATGGTCCTGAGAGCCACTGTTACTGCTCTGCTGCCCCTGGTGGATTTGTGGGCAGAGAACTGATTTGGTGAAGCAAATTAATTTTTCAAAAATTGCAAAAAAAAAAAATTTCCAATAGAATATTGAACTGTTACTTCTGGGTACAGAGGATTACTCCAGGGGCTATCTCATTAGTTTTGAAAAACAATATACTATGTGCCTGTATTTTAATAGCCTTACAAGTTGTATATAACCTCGTTGATTTTGAACTTTAAGTTTAGAATTTGCAATAATTTTGGTAAAGTAGAGTTGTTTACCTGGGATCAGGTGAAATAAAACTGGTGATGCTCTAATTAGAATTATGTATTCCTTAGAATGTGTACAGTGGCAACATTGGTTTAATGTTGCTTAGCTACTGTATGAACTTTCACATAATTTTAAGAAATCGTTTTATTAATATGTACTTTACATCATAAAGTTCACTTGTTAAAGTATATAATTCAGTGGGTTTTAGTATATTTATTTCCATAACCATTAGCAGTCACTCTTCATTCCCTCCCCCTCCAGCCCAGGATACCCACTAGTTCACTGTCTATTTTTGCCAATTCTGGACACTTCATATTAATTAATTAATTTATTTTTGTTGTGTTGGGTCTTCGTTTCTGTGCGAGGGCTTTCTCTAGTTGTGGCAAGCGGGGGCCACCCTTCATCGCGGTGCGCGGGCGTCTCACTATCGCGGCCTCTTTTTGCGGAGCACAGGCTCCAGACGCGCAGGCTCAGTAGTTGTGGCTCACGGGCCTAGTTGCCCCATTCATATTAATGATATCGTACAATGCCACGTAATTATCTGCTTTAAAATATAGTTTTGAGTCCAGAATTGTATTGGCCTTCACCGTAATTACTTTGAGTTGGATCCAGGTATATTCTCTGAATATAAAAATTCCAATTTGTAAAAAAAATGATGAGTTTCTGATTCTCTGGGATAATCTGTTTAAAACTCTTCCATAAATTTAATAGAGAAAGGTATCTTTTAATGAAAAACTGTGTACTCTCTATTTGAGTAGGGGTTTTCAAAGTGTGGTACCAGGTCAAGCTGCACCCCACATGGGAACAGCACATGGGAACTTCAGATAGTAGGTATGCAAATTCTTGGACCTTACTTGAACCAGAAGCTGAGGTTTGGGGCCCAGCAGTCTGTCCTAACTAGCCTTTCTGGTGCCTGTGAAGTTTGGGAACACTTTATCAGAGTAAAGTGAGTAGACGTTCCCTAGAATTTTTATGTATGCTTATAGTACCATAGAACACATAGTTAATTTTTATGCTAAATTTAGAAGAATGATCATCCCTTCCCCAGCATTTAAAAATGAGGATTTTTATGTTGTAAATATCTGTGATATACATCAGAACAGACTACACCAAATAATTAAATTTTCATAAGCATTGTTTGGTTAATAACAAAACAGTGGTATTAAGTGGTTAATGAAGACAGTGAATTACTAATATTCAAGAATTAGAATATATTCAGGAAATTAAAGTATAACTTTAAAATTAAGCTAATGGGGCTTCCGTGGTGGCACAGTGGTTAAGAATCCGCCTGCCAATGCAGGGGACACGGGTTCGAGCCCTGGTCTGGGAAGATCCCACATGCCACGGAACAACTAAGTCCGTGAGCCACAACTACTGAGCTTGCGCTCTAGAGCCGGCGCTCCGCGACAAGGGAGGCCACTGCAATGAGAAGCCAGTGCACCGCAGCAAAGAGTAGCCCCTGCTCGCCTCAACTAGAGAAAAACCCGGGTGCAGCAACAGAGACCCAGTGCAGCCAAAAATAAAAAATAAATAAATTTAAAAAAAAATTAAGCTAATGATAGTAAATTTTCACTTCAAAATGCACTTGTAATTTTTGTGCCTTAGTGATCTCATAAGTACACCATTACCTTTGGAAAGGCGGTGCTGTTGTATCTGTTGGTCTGTTGACTTAACATTTTGGTATTTAAGGTTGATTTTTAGAAACTAGATCTCACTGATTATTTGCCTTTCCCCTCCCTCAAAAGTTGGGAGGGCAGTTATGTGAACCTTTCAATTTGGAATTTGTTTAAATGGGAGTTTTTTCTAATAGCCTGTAGTTAGGGAGATGGGAAAGGAAGAACATAGAAGAAGAAATGGCAATTTAGAAAACTGTATTTATTCATAGCTTATTTATAGATTAAGTTTTTTAATTGTTAATTTGGAGCAGAATCCTCTTGTAATTGCATTCTTTTCCTGACTTGCAACCATCTGACTTTTCATAGTGTTTTATACCTTTCACAGTAAATTCATCCAGCCAAGTTTTGAATATTAGATAACAATGAGCCCTTATGTATACCAAACGTGATGGTCTACTAGGTATCATAAAGCTAATATATTCAAAACAGATTCTTAGTAAATGAGACAAGGATGCAGTGTTTTGCTGGAGGCAAAAATCGTGGTGTCATCCTTGATTTCCTATTACAGTCTTTTCCCTTCCTCCCCACATCTAGTCAGTCAGCAAGTCTTGTTCTTTTCCTTTAATGTGCATTCTGATCTTTTTTCCATCTCTTCTACTACCACTTAAGTTCATACTGCAGTTAGTTTTAGAAATAGTGTCCTACTCCTATCTTTTTTTTTTTAAATAAATTTATTTATTTATTTTTGGCTGCATTGGGTCTTTGTTGCTGTGCGCGGGCATTCTCTAGTTGCGGCGAGTGGGGGCTACTCTTCATTGTGGTGCGCGGGCTTCTCATTGCAGTGGCTTCTCTCGTTGGCGGAGCACAGGCTCTAGGCACGCGGGCTTCTGTAGTTGTGGCTTGCGGGCTCTAGAGCGCAGGCTCAGTACTTGTGGTGCACGGGCTTAGTTGCTCCACGGCATGTGGGATCTTCCCGGGGCAGGGCTTGAGCCCATGTCCCCTGCGCTGGCAGGCAGATTCTTAACCACTGCGCCACCAGGGAAACCCCCAATCCTATCTTGGTCTCAGTTTTCACTCTTAATGTATAGTCAAAGTGAACTTGATATTCCAGTCAGATCATGTCATTTCTCTGTCCAAAACCCGTCAATGGCTGCCTTATTACAGACAAAACTCCCAAGTTTTGTCGACAGATGCTATTTATGAGACCCTATATGAACTAGTCTGTGTTTACCATTCCAACCTCATCACGTTTTTTCACTGTTACACAAATATATTTCATCTTGTCTCAAGTCCTTCTTGGGTGTTTTCTCTGTTGGGAAAGGTATGTCTTCAGATTTTCAGTCATTTAGATCTTAGCTCAAATCCTCCTTTTTATGCTTTTTCTCCATTGCACTGATGACTGAAATTTTTTTCTTTTCCTTCACCCACAAGTGAAAAGCTTGGAGAGCAGGTACCTTGTCTATCTTGTTTGTCATCATTTGCTTAAGTGCCTGGCACATAGTAGCTGTTAAATAAATGTTTGGTGAGAGATAGACAGCTTTGTGACCTAGATAAAATCATTTATGGATTATGAATTTGCTGTCCATTAGCTAGCATTTGTATAGTTTTTAAGACAACTGATCATAAGGCTGTCTTTGAATCCCGCCATATATCTGCTGTATGACCTGCTGTATGGCAGGTTACCTAGCCTTGTGTCCTTCCCTTCCTTACTTGTAAAATGAGAATAATAAAATACTCGACCTCAGAATTTGAGGTGCAAACAAGATACTACATGAAAGATGCTTAGAACAGTGCTTGGCATGTATTAAACACTAAGCATATGTTAGCTATTAATAGTTAAAGGTAATGTTGCATATTATTTTTTCACGACTAATACTTGTGTTTATTAAATTGTTTGCAGTGCAGTTTGAATTCTGCTGACTAATACCATTGCTAATTGAGGGAATACTCTCATCTAAGGTCTATTTATTTCTCTAAAGTCAGAAAATTTTAAATGAAGATGGTGTTTTTGCCGCTTTTATCTCCTTACTGCTCTTGTCTTAATTCAAAGATGTTAGATGCACAGTTCTAGGAACCTTAAAAATATCCATCACAGGCTGTTTCAAAACCTGCCTAATGTACAGTTTTAGGAGTGAAGGTGAATGGGGGAGGTACTGCTTGTTGGTCGGTTTTTTGTATAACCTGTCCACAAGAAAGGAATAAAGAAATGAATCATAAGGATAGGATTTTATTTTCTTCTACACTAGTTTTTCTATACAGTTTCTGTACTACAGACATCGCTGTATGTGTTGGTGAGGGGCTTGTACGGTTTCTCATGAGCCTTATATAATGAGAGGAACTGTTTTTTCATCTCTATACTGTCAGGTTCATGGCACATTACGTAGATGTATCAGTTGTCTGTTGCATCATCTTCTATTATAAAATAGTGTGTGCTGTTATAAAATCTAGTTTAAAACAGTATGTTTCCTATTTTGTGATTTAATAATAATAGAGAAATGAAACAGCAAGTTAGAATCAATGTTTTAAAAGGTAGACGTTTCTGTATTATAATATGACTTGGCAACAGTTAAATGAGTTTTGAGCTTCATGTCTTTAGCTCTGATAAGCATTCGCATGCCATTTTTTATATGCAACTTTGGTTTGCTTTAAAGGAAAGGTTCTAGGTGTGTGATAACTGAGTTTTGTGAGACATATATGTGTATGTTTTCATGGGTATGTACATTGTTTCCAAAAAGTGACTTTAGAGAGAGAACTGCTTTTCTGTTTACTTACATTCTGTGAAAATTGGGATACACAGGAACACACTTACGGTCTTCAGGCATACGCCACTTAGGAAACACACTTGCAGGCTTTAAGTTGCTTCACAATTATAACATTAGTACTGTAGTTAATGATTTGCTATTTTCTTAGGACATTTTACATGAGCTTTGATCCTTGTGGGCTTTGACATTGGTATTTGGAATGAGTTCATACGTATAGGGATGTAACATCAATAGTTTATTAGTAGATATTTCAAAGACTATATTACAGTGGTTATAGGAAACCCTGAAACCTTTTTAAGGGAACACTGTACAGAGTGGAGGCTATGCTGTTTAATAGCTAGATAACCTTGCCTGCATCAGTTAATCTTTCTGGCCTTCAGTTTTCTAATCTTTAAAAGGAGGATCTTGGTGATCCCTAAGTGTTCCTTTCAGCTCTGGAATTTGGTGGGTAATACGCTTTGAATTAATGTATATCTTTTCATTGTAAAAATTTTAAAAACAATGTTAAAAGAGTTCTCTACAAAGGAAACAGTCATTTTTACTACTAATTTTTAGAAACAATCCCTAAACCTGTTACTGTCTTAGTATATTTTTTTTGAGATTTATATGTCATTTAAAAATGGAATGCTTTGAAGAATGAATCAGAGCCACAGCCACATAAGGTTGTGCCCTTGGGGACTAGTGCTGGCTGTTTAAAAACTAATCTGAGCCCTGTGTACCAAACCTGTGGGATTGCATCCCTGGGGAGGATTCTTTGTGTGTGTATGTGTTTTCTTCTTTTTTTTAATTGAAATGTAATTGATATATATTGTATAAGTTTAAGGTGTGTTGATTTTGATACATTTATATATTGGAGTATTACCACCATGATTTGATACATTTATATATTGCAATATGATTACCTGCCACCATAGCATTAGGTAACATTTCCATTAGGTCCCTTAATTAGTCATTTCTTTTTTTGTGGTGACAACATGAGAGGATTCTTTTTTCATCCACCATAGTTTTTTGAGTCTCATTAAGGAGCTCTGTAGTCTTGAGCATATCATTTGAGCCAGCAGTTCTACTTAGAATTTATTAGGAAGATACGTGAAAAGATTGAGCAATACATTATTTACTGTAGCTGCATTTTATAATAGAAAATTTGATACAGAAAATGGTCCAACAATAGATAAATTTTGGGAAAGCTATTCAATGAAATAGTATTTAGCTGTTAAGTAATTGTTGACATGAGATGTTCATTATAATTTGAGAAAGTATTTATGGATGAGTATGTATCATATCCATTAAAATGACATGTTTATATCTGTATATATGCAACGAACAAGTGGGTGAAACCAGTGGCTATCTGTAATTGGTAAAATTCTGGATCATTTTTGTTTTCTTTGATGGGATGTGGTATTCACTGTAAAATATTTTAACAGCTTTATTGAGATGTAATTCATATCCCAAACAATTAATCCAGTTAAAACGTACAATTCAGTAGATCTTAGTATATCCAGAGAGTAGTGTAGACATTAGCACAGTTTTAGAACATCTCCATCACCCCAAATACAGACCCTGTATGCATTAGCAGATACTTTGCATTTCTCCTTTCTCCCTCCTGTCTTGCCATACGGAACCACTAATCACTGCCTGTTCTGAGCATTTCATATAAATTGAACTATACAATATGAGGTCTTTAATGACCTTTTTTTCTTTTAACTTAGCAAAATGTTTTTGATTTTGTTTGCGGTACGCGGGCCTCTCACTGCTGTGGCCTCTCCCGCCGCGGAGCACAGGCTCCGGACGCGCAGGCCCAGCGGCCACAGCTCACAGGCCCAGCTGCTCCGCAGCACGTGGAATCCTCCCGGACCGGGGCACGAACCCGTGTCCCCTGCATCAGCAGGCGGACCCTCAACCACTGCGCCACCAGGGAAGCCCATGTGTGAATATTTTTTTAACCATCTATATATAACATGAATTATTTAGATTTGCAAAGGTCTTCTCTCAGTTGGAATGGCATAGTTATTTAATTTTTGGTATATTGATAAACATGTAAATTTAAGTATGACTTATAATATGAACATAATAGTAAAATAATAGAAAGTAGTGCTTGAAAACCTGACTGGAGGAGGAGCAGGGAGAGAAGTTTTTTAAAACCTATTCTGCAAAATTAAGAATAAAGGTTAACCAAGTGTAATAAAAATGTATATGTAAAACAAGGTGGTATAAGACCAAATATAAGTGACTACACTATGTGAATAGAATTCTCTGTTAAGGTCTTTTGATCGGATTAATCCTATTAAACTACCTTTGTCGTATTTTCTGAGACAAGGCTCAAACAAGTCACGGCCAGGTAACAATATAATGTCACAAAGAAAGCAAGAATGGGACCATTGCTGTCTGATAAAAGTAGAATTTAAAGTCAAAGCATGAAGAGGAGAGAAGGATACAGGCATTCCTTAGCTTTGCATAGTTCTAGTATGTTTAAATTTTGGTCACCATGGTTTAGGTAAACAGCGCCAGTCCCCGCAACAATGTTTCAAATTTCACTTACTCTGGAATACTAACTGTAACTATGTAGACTACAAAATTTGTTGCTAGTTCTTCAGTCCACAAATCAAGATGTAAATAACAGATGCATAGCATGTCACTTTTTTTTGAAGTTTCTTGGTGATTGGTCAGTGTGCATCTGTTTCTCACTTCAAGCATATATAGCACAATGTGTAGTAGTGCTGTTGCCTCTTTGTCTTTCAATGATAATACCCACCCAGGTTACATTTAAAGAAAAAATAAGATGGGGAATCGGCCAACAAAGAAACTGATAATGCCAGAAGTGAAATTTGAATTGAATGTAAATGCAGTTATAGAATAAATAGCCTTGTGAATGTAGATGTGCTGTATATAGGGAGACTAGATACACAGCCAGAGCAGCTTAGGGAAGGCAAGCTTATCAACATAAATGAGGGAAGTGGTTGTAATAAAAAGGATGAAGATGTCTCAGAGGAAGTGACACCAACAAAAAGCATTAAAGATATGCCATAACATTGAAAATACAAAAGACAAAATGTTAGAAACTGATCAGATTTAGAAAGGAGTATGACACATTGCCTTAGGCATAGAAAATATGCTTACTCTGTGTCATAAGTTGTGTGATCAGAAGGGGCAAGCACTGTTAAAACTATTCTTAAGTTTTTTACAAAGACAGGAAACACTTTAATCTCAATGTTTCTAATGTTTTAAATTACAGTGTACTAAATAATTAGTATTAGTTTTACTATATTTAAAATTTCCTTACACACTGTCAGTAATAGTGCATTTAGTGTTTTGACAATTTTTGAAGGTTTTGGAACAATTGTAATTTTTCCCATTGTTCAGTAAGATTGCCTTGCACAGTCAATTTTGTGTTCTCTCATTGTCATACAAAGTGAGGACTGCCTATTTTGGGGAAAGAAAAATTATATAAATTGAACTGTCAAACCTTTATATGCTAAATAACATCATGGTAGAATCAGTTTTCTCTTTTGAATACCTTTTTGGTTTAGAATCATATCTAAAAATGACCCATGTTTGAAGTTTTAAGACATTTTTCTGCAATTTTATTAAGTATTTAAGGTCCCTTCCACTTCTTCAAGTTTCTGATGCCACCAGTTTTGAACCCTTTGGGGATTTTGAACTATAAATTAGGGTACTGACTCGCTTTCTTCTATATTGCTGTTTCGTATCCAACTTTCTTAGTCTTCCCAGCTTTCAAACCTGTTGATAATGTCCCTTGTCATCTTTAGCCTTATGAGTTATGGGGTTTTAGGAGAGAGAATTGCTTTGCTCTAACTGCAAGTATGTTTTATTTTTGATGGTGTTTTTAACTCGAGTCATCTACTTGGAATTTGAAGCTGATTATGCAGGAGGAATTGCTTTACTGTTTTAACTAAATGTGTTAAATTTTCTAATTTTAGATTATGGGTAGGAATGAATGATGCCTAGTAAAAGTCTGAATTTCTAGATCAAATGAGATAGTGATGATTTAAAAGTGCCTTAACTGATGTGCAGTTAAAATACATGGATACTTTGAGTATTTATAAATTGCAGAATTTAAATAATAAAGCTGACTTATATGCATTTGATTATATTTAAGTAGAGCCCTAAGGCTCTTTTTTATTGAAATTTTATCTTAAAGCCTTTTAAAATATTCTAAACTGGAATGTGAGCTATAGTCATTAGGTCCCTAATTCTTAAAGAATTTCAGCAGATACGGAATTTGTGATAGATAATTAGTAATTAATAATCTTAAATTGTAGCATATTTTAGAGAAAATGAGTAGTAATTTGATTTTCCTCTTGCTTTGGAGAATACATATATATCAGCCATTATAGCAAAAAACTGGTACATTCTCTGCATCTACCTTTATAGGATTGACAGACTTCTACAGAACTGACTGACATAGGGAGATATATAATGGGGCTGTTTTGGGGATTATATCTAAATATATATGTATATATACACAAAAAAAATAGTTGTCATCATTCACGGGTTCCATATTTATTAATTTGTCTGCTCACTAAAATGTATTTATAATCCCAAATCAATACCTGTGGTGCCTTCATGGTCATGTCTGTGTGTGAAATGGCAAAAAATTTGAGTAACTTGATGCACACATTCGTAGCTGAGGCTGAACCAAGGCCATGCTTTACCTTGTTTCAGCTCTCATATTGTAAACAAGTGTCCTTTTTGCAGTCTGTGTAGTGCCACGGCTTTTGTATTTTTGTGCTTTTTCTTGGTCATTTTGCCGTTTATAATAGCACCCAAATGTAGTACTTGAAGTGCCATTTGGTGTTCCTAAGTGCAAGAAGCCTGTGCTTTGCCTTATGGAGAAAATATGTGTTATGTAAGCTGTTGGCTGTGAGTTCAGTGTTAATGAATTACCAGTGTATATTAAATAAGGTGTCTTTAAACAGAAACACATAAAACAATGTTATGTACTGATTGGTTGAAAAAATGTTGTGACCAGAGGAACCTACCCTGTATTTACCCTGGAGCAGTGGTACAGTATTCCTTAATTCAGTGTTCATGGTGACATTATAGAATATAATTACCATGAATACAAGAATTGACTCTAATATATATGTGTGTGTGTGTATATATATATATATATATATGAATGAACAAAGCAGTTACAACATCTGATTCCCTCATTGAATAAAGTAAAAGTCTTAACATACTTATTTTCTAAAAATCTACATGTATGTATATACAAATATTAAAACATACATATAATATACCTTATTGACAATGTTTTGAGTTGTATATTCCAAACTACTTTGTAGTAAAACTATATTTAGAATGCATTTAAATGTATAGATTAATGCAGTCTTGTGACACTCTTTCATTTTTATGCATGTTTATAGTAAAATCTGTAAAATTATAGCAAAATTTACCATTTTTAAGTGTGCAGTTTAGTGGCATTCAGTACATTGACATTGTCGTGCAATTTGTGTGGTTTTTTTCAATTAGGATTATGGATCTAGGAGTTTGTGACTGAATTTAATAAAAGCATTTGGAATTAAATATTATTTGTGACTACCTTGAATTTATGTATGATTTTTAATGCGTTTTAGATTAAAAATTTTTGATAATTGCGTTCATAGGGTAGTGCTATTTAATCACTTATATTTGAGATTGCTTTACACTCACATTTCCCCCCCCTCCTGTTTTAGTGCTTTTTTAGGCCCAAAGGACATATTTCCTTACTCAGAAAATAAGGAAAAGTACGGCAAACCAAATAAACAAAAAGGCTTTAATGAAGGTTTATGGGAGATAGATAACAATCCGAAAGTGAAATTTTCAAGTCAACAGGTGCGTCATATTACGTAAAATTTAGTTTAGTATTATTTACTCAGTTTTGGAGAATAATCACTATTCTAGCTACAAGAAAATGATTGAAGAGCCTTATAAATTTCAGATTAAATTGTTCTTATTTATGAGGTTGAACCTTGGACTTTTGTATGTAGATAACTGATGAAATTCTTGCCTTCGTGGTCAAATAGATCTCAGAAAACTGGGAAACACTCAGTTGTTTAAATCCTGATTGAGGGTTTATTTAATGTATTGAATTTAAAGTCACATATACTGTTTCCTTAAATTCAGGTTTAATAACTTGAAGGGTGTGTTTTTTTCTCATTTTAATTTCTAAATCCATAAAATTTATTAGAATATGAACTTCATGTGGGTTAAATTAAATATGTGACAAAAATACTTATAGCACTATGCAAATTATACTTATTTTTGGTTTCTAGAAGAGCAACCTTTAGACTTTCTTTATTCTGTGTGTGTGTGTGTGTGTGTGTGTGTGTGTGTATGTCTCCAGACTTGAATTAGTAAAAAGTAAACCTAAAGAAGGAATGAGTAAACCTAAAGAAGGAAATAACACACTGAAAATTTTGCAACTTTCTACCTTTAAATCTATATAATTTTTAGTTCTTTGCATGTACCATGCTTTTTTCTCGTGTTTGAGAACTCTTCAGATGCTGTTCTGTCTGGAACATTGAAATCTTTCATTGATGTTCCAGGGCTGCATTAGATGATCCTAAGTGCCTTCATTATCCACCCAAAAGTTATTTGTTACAGTATTCATCATATCACATCATAATTGCTTCTGTACTTGTGTTGACTGCCACAGGCTTATTAGTTCCATAAACAAGGAAGTTGTATGTGTCCTGTGTGCTGGCATTCTTACACGTGTGGAAGGAATAGTTACCCACTAAATGTTGCACAAATGTAAGAATGGATGAATGGTTTCCCATCCTTATTGCCTTGGGAGTCCAAGGAGACTGAGTTGATTGTTTCCTGAAAATAACATTTTGTAACTTAACTTGGATCATACATCCTATGATTGTGCTTTCAAGGTCGTTTTCATCCTCCAGATTGCCTAGCATAGTCACTTTATCCTTTGTTCCTATCTACCTACTTAATCTCCAGGTAGTTTTCACAGTACATACTTGGAATTTTCCATTTCACAGTGAAATTTTTCGTTGGTTGTGTGCATAAAACCCAACAATTTTCTGTTCTTAACAAAAGTATGAATGATTATGGTGGTGTGATGTACTCTGTGTTCCCAGCCCAGACATCCCCAGTGGCACATTCCTGTGGTTTGGTGCAAGCATTGATGCCCAAGCCTATACACAAGAAACAACAAAAAAAAATTTGGCCATCATAATTTATAAATATTTCTATCGTGCTATAAGTAATTTTGGGCACATTTTTACATTTTTTATATACCTTTATAATTTGTGGGTTATCAGCATTGCCTTTTTTTTTTTACAGAAAAGGAAATGGGTTTACAGTTTAAAGACTTGCCAAAGGAAATAGCTAGAAAGGTGCACAGTTTGGATTGCAGTCCCTTCATCTTGTAGATTGGGAGCTTTACCGTCACTTCCCAATGTATACTGTGTTGCCTCTGGTATTCATCGTTTTGGTTAGTTTTATGAAAATCTAGGGACCCTAGGTTACATGCTTAAGTATCTCTCATATGGGGATATTTTTAAAATTTAATGATTACTGGACTCTCCCACTCAGTGTCTGTTAAATCAGAATTCATTTAAGTTTGGGTCTCAGGAATCTGCATTTTAAATAAACTAAGTTTGAGATACAGATCAATAAGAGTCCTTAAAGTTGTGATATATATATCCTTTGTTAAGGCTGTTCGTCTTAGAGTACATAGATTAGCTTCTTTATCCAGAATATTTCAATAGTTGAATACAGTGTAGGTCTGTGCTCCTCTAAATCACCTTACATTGTATCTTGTTGGGCATTTGCTGGTTAGAACATCAGAATGGTATTCTTTGTAATTGTACTTTTAATTTCTGCCTCACCGTTTTATCTGCTGAGATTGTATGCATCAATTGCAGGAATATAGTTCCATGTAAGACTTTCCTAAATAAAATAGTAGCATTTAAAACTTTTCAAAATTGTGTATATTAAAAGTATCCTGTGCAACAGAAATGAGGGTACTTTTCTAGCTTTCTTACAAACAGGCTTTGATTTTTCATGGGTACAAAATTTTAAAGTTGGCGTGAAATATTATTTTGTGAAACTAATAGACTTGATTGTTTATAGGCATCAACTAAACAATCAAATGCGTCATCTGATGTTGAAGTTGAAGAAAAAGAAACTAGTGTTTCAAAGGAAGATACTGACCATGAAGAAAAAGCCAGCAACGAGGTGTGTTTAATTTCTCTTGCATTCTAAACCCATTTTGTTGCAAGGAAGAATTGTAAAATGAGTTGATTGTGGCACAGTAGAGAGCAATCTTTAAAGTAGTTGAGTAATGAATGGGAAAATATTAAAGGCTTATTTCCTTGTGTAAATATTAAATATAGTATTGTAAAATAATTTTTGCATCTTTAAGATGCATGGATATTTTTATTTGAAGTTACTTTGCTGTGCAAAATATGAGGTACAACTGGGAGAGTCACTTACTGTTTGTTAGGAATATTTTTAAAGTGAGGTATTGTTGGATGGATGTACGGGAAAGGATATTGAACCGAATTTTTTAAAACCTAGATTTATTTCCAACTCTGTATTTGATTATCTGAGTGGGGATACTCATTTAGCCTTTCTAGGCTTCATGAAGTTGTTACTTGATCTCCAGAGTCCCAACCCTCTTAACATTCACAATCCTAAAACTGAGGATTCTACTGTAGAGTGTTTTGTAAATTTAAATAGACCAACCTCCCAGTGTACGAGCAAGTGTGACTTTTATATTTGATCTGACAGAGGAAAGCATTTTTTTTTTTTAGGTGAATATACTGGTGATTACTTCCACTTTATAATGAATTAATGTTGAGACTTTTAATGTTTATAATTTCAAAGGTCAGAGAAGCAAAACAAGTTTCCATAGTACTTTTAGTGAAACCTGCTTGTGATTTTTAATTTAAGAAATTTTCTTTCAGTCGTGGCATAATTATCAATTTCATCTGTTGTGTTTTTTTTTTTTTTTTAAGGATGTGACTAAAGCAGTTGACATAACCACTCCAAAAGCTGCCAGAAGAGGGAGAAAGAGAAAGGTAATTCTACTGCTTAACCACAGAGATCTTAAAAGAATTTTTATTTTAGTTGGATTGAGGGAGTGTAGATAATGAAACGGTACCATTTAATTTAGACTTAGCCCTTCACTCTAAGTCCTTTAATTTTTTTAAAGGATAGGTTATGTTGTTCACTTATCAAAGCTATGTTTCTTTTCTTAGTGATACAGCACCCTTAAGTTGAATGGTATACAAAATAAAACGCACCAATTTTCATTCCTTTTAATGATGCTGTCTCAAGTTTTCTCTATAAAATGGATAATATATATACTCATAAGACTGTTGAGAGAATTAATGAGTTAATACATGTAAAATATTTATAATAAATCCTGGTACATAGTGCTTTTTAAGTGTCCATTATTATGTTGTTATTACTTTACAGCATTGTTGCATGAAATGAGAGTATGTGACAGTTTAGGACAAAGTACCTCTTATGCTTTTAATTAGTGTTTCTTCTTCCCTATGTGAAGTTTTGTTCATCACACCTTTTTCTGACCTATTTATGTCTCAGACTGTTATTATATGACAAAGCTACAAAGAAAACAAGAGTTCAGTCTTTAAAAAAATTTTTTTTTGTAGTATTCTGAGTTCAGTGTCTTGTAAGGAAGTAAAATGAGAACAAATAATTACAGTGGCTTTCTATTCCCTGTGGGGTGTGTGTGAAGGGGCTATGATAACTTTAACAAGATTTTAAAAGATAGGCAGAATTTTAGTCAGGCAGATGAAGGAGGAGGAGAGGAGCATGTGAGGCAATTACAGGGGCATAGGGAGAATTTTGCTTCAAGCCATTTCCAGTATTGCATTTCAGTATTATCAGGCCATAAAGTTTGAGGGAAACAAGTACAAAAAACCCCAATGTGTTACCCTGAAGAACTTGGAGAAGGGGTGGGAAGCCATTGAATCATTTTAAATTTCAGGTACTTCTCTTTTTAAAGCAGTGTGAATGATGGGGATTGGACTGGAGCAGTGAGACCAGTTCACTGATAAATTCATTCAGAATTTTGGTCCTCACTTCACTGGCGCAGACAGAAAATCAGCAGCAAATAAGGAAGATAAGGTCTCTGTACTTACTGAACTTATATTTTCGTTGAGACAGACAATAAATACATAAAACAAGAGAATTAAAATGGGGAGTTATGATTGGGACTTGATAACTAAATTATGAAAGGCCTTTGTAAAGAGTTAGCATGACATTTTAGTGGTGTAGATGAGAGAATTTTAAGAGCACCTAAGGAGGTAAAGTTAATAGTTGATTGGAAGTGGGTGTGAAGTGAGGGGGAGGTATCTAGGATGACTCAGGGTGTTGGCTTGGATGACTGGATTATACACTGAGAATGCAGGAGATGTTTTGGTAGCAGAGGCATGAGGAGGTGAATGTGAAACACCTTTGAGAATTAGACTGAAGATACATATTTCTCTGACACCAAAGGGGGGAAAGGTAGAAGTTACAGTTGCAGTCTCTGACATAAAGATAGGATTTAGATAGGTAGTCAAGGGAGAACGTTTATTGAGAAGAACGCAGAAAACCAGAATCCTGAGAGATTATAATGGCGATGAAAAGGCTGCCTTGTAAAATTATGGCTGAGAATGAACTGTCAGGAGAAAAATCTAAGAGAGGATATCAAGCTGAACAAGGGAGGAGAGAATTTTAAGAATGAGGGTGTGGTTAGTAGTATCCCGATGCAGAAGGGGTCCAATAATAATTGACAGTTAGGATCCCCCAGGATACCTTAAGGTCAAATGGTAAGAACAGATGAAGTAGGTTAAAGAATAAAATGTTTAATGTTGAAATTACACTGTGCTTTTGAAATCTTTGAAGGGGAGGAGAGAGAATGCAGCAACAAGGATTTGCATGGTTAAGGGAGGGTGTTAAAAGTGGAAAAATACAATAGAGGCTTTAACACTTTTTCTTTGCGAAACCAGGAAAGATCAAAGATGTGGAAAGAGTATAAAATTACTGTAAGTTAAGAATAATGCTGGGTGAGAGAAAAGGGAGGACACATTTGAGGGAATTGACTTGATGGGAAAGAAATGGACATTTCACCTTTTTTCACAGTGAAGGGAAGGATGGGCAAGACTATTACAAACTTCTAGGGAGACTTGGAAATTAAGGGAATCCCTTTCTGCTGGCCTCAGTCTCTCCCTTCTCCCTCACCAAATTCAAAGCGAGACTGCATGTGTGGTGTAAGGCAGAAAGAAAGGATTGAAAGTTTATGCTAGAGAGAGAAGGAAAGGGCATGACAAAAGACAGGGTAAAGGATTAATGGATGGCTTTGAGATCACAAATGAAGTTGCATAAAATGAATGCATGTTTGTATAATGTTTTTTCAGCAGGGCTCAGCAGCAGGGAATAATAGAGCAGGGAAGGTAGAGTTTTATAGTAACTCTCTGTTGGAGATTTGCGGGACAGGTGCAGCAAAACGAGAATGCAGATGAATAGTAGTTCCATGAGGTTTTTGAGGGATGGCGGGGGGACTTTATGTAAAGTCACGAAGGGAGTAGAGCTAGAAAGTGGGGTAACAGATGGGGAGAAAATTTGTCAAAGGCTTAGAGGTCTCAGTGAGATAAAGTAAAATATGGAAGAAATTAATCTAGAGTCAATATTTGCATTTGAGATATTTAAATATATATATGAAATAACTTAATAGTCCTTTCTCTAGATAAAATATTTCTTTGAGTTAATATTTTCACGAGGAATGGTTTTGACTTGCATGATTTTGCTGTAATAGTCAAGAATATGTCTATGGAAGGGCTGTATTTTTGCTTTGTATAGTGTTTATTTATGGCATTAGTTATTGATGACCTTGTTACCTCTTATTGGTATCTCATAAAGATTCCTACCTGTAATTCTTATGCGACGTCATGATTTATTTCCAAAAATTGAAAGTGTAATTGAAGAGGGGATTTTTTTGCACTGAAGAGTTCATCAGTTTGATCTGAATTTTGGAGAACTTTTGCCCTCTTAACTGCTCACCCTCCTAACTCAATAGAAGAGCTCTCATACAGTCTTGGGTTCTCAACCTTTGGTATAAAAACAGATGCCCGGCTCCCTACTCCAGAGCTATCATCAAATCAGGATTGGGGTGGGGGGTGGTAGGTAGTCTGCAAGTTCCTAGAAATACAACTTGAGCTAATGTTTTGGAAGCAATTTTTGTAATGTTCCTTGAGAACAATTCAAGGGTTACCTTAGATGAGTTTCTTGACTTTTAATAATGCTTTGAATATACATTATTATATTGCAATTACAAAGGCAAAAATAATGTTTAAAAACTAAGAAAGAAATGGATAAATGCTCAGAAGTGGGACTGCTGAGTCAGATTTGCATATTCTGTATTGCTGATATAATGATCAGAAATGTATTACCAGTTTATTGATTTGATCACCATTAATCAATATATGAGTAATTCTCCACATTCTTACCAAAATTGGGCATTACCTCTTAAGTGTTTACAAATCAGATTGTTGATTAAAAGATTAAAAAAAATTTTTATCAGTAAGGTTGGATTATGCAAGTTTTGGCATGATGCTTTATTGCCTTTATTTTTATTGAGGTAGTTCAGGCTGAATTCTAAATAATTGGGGGTGGGGGAGCAGCTCATAGTAGTCCTCCCATTCTTCTCTTTGCTATTTATTTTCTCTTCTTTTTTTTTTAGATGTTGGGGGTAGGAGTTTATTAATTAATTTATTTATTTTTGCTGTGTTGGGTCTTTGTTTCTGTGCGAGGGCTTTTTCTAGTTGTGGCAAGCGGGGGCCATTCTTCATCGCGGTGCGCGGGCCTCTCACTATCGCAGCCTCTCTTGTTACGGAGCACAGGATCCAGACGCAGACGCGCAGGCTCAGTAGTTATGGCTCACAGGCCTAGTTACTCCGCGGCATGTGGGATCCTCCCAGACCAGGGGTCGAACCTGTGTCCCCTGCATTAGCAGGCAGATTCTCAACCACTGTACCACCAGGGAAGCCCTGTTTTCTCTCTTTTCGATTATGATGTTATGTTTGCATTTCCTTTCTAATTGGTGGTTATTAACCTTTGTTGTACTCTAATGCTTGAATTGATTAAACTGATTCTCGTTTGGGGCTATTGTCTCATTACCCTGGGGCATTATAGTTTGCAAAGGGTCATTGCGATTTCTTTACAGTAGTAAATCCTTCTTTATGGAAAATCAGAATAACTCCTAGGGAAGAACAGCAGATGTCTCAGTTCAAAAATAAAACATGTACATTAACAAAGTTAAAGAATGGAAATATCAGCAACTGAATTTCTTGCCTTTTCTAACATTAATTTAGGTTGTACATCCTAAGTACGCGATATAAAGTGTTAGCATTTTGAGATACTCAATGAAAGTACGTTTATAAGCAGTGTGTGGGTATTACACTGTAATTACATTATACTTTAACATTTTGCATCAAGAATATTCATTTTATTTTTATAAATGACTTTTTTAGGTTGAGAATATCTAAAAAGTGAGTTTTTGTTTCCTAGAATTACTAGAATTATAAGCTAAATTTGAGGATATCACTCTGATGAGTTAACTGTTGAAAAATAATGAAGATCAATATATATTATGCTTGTATTTGAACTTGTTATCCTGTAGTGGCACGTTTTTGCCATTGAACTAAATTTGGAATTCCTACTATGTGCTAAATAAGTTAATTTAAATCTTTGTGATTCAGGCAGAAAAACAAGTAGAAACCGAGGAGGCAGGAGTAGTGACTACAGCAACAGCATCTGTTAATCTAAAAGTGAGTCCTAAAAGAGGACGACCTGCAGGTAGGATTATTAATGTTTAAATAGCTGGCTTGTGATTAATATTCTAATCCATTAAAGTGTTGTACCTCAGCTACTTTGGAATAGGGGAATAGGTACTTGGTTATGTGTAATATATAAATTCCAAAGGAGATAAACATTAAGGTTTCTGCTCTTTGTAATAAAGTATTTAAATTTGAAATAACTGCTTGAGACTTTTTCATTTTCTGTTTTATCCCCATTACATTTTCCTTTAATAGCAGCAAATGAGGCCGTGGTGAGATTTAAAATCCATGAATGATGGGTTTATTTTACCTCTTACTTTAGAAATATTAAGCTTTCCAAATGGAATCATAATGAAAACAAGAGAAAAACAGCATTTGAATAATCAAAGCTATTAAATTATTGCATTCTTTCTTTATTAGGGCCTGTACAATATGCAGATGTCTTCAGCACTGCCTATTTAAAGTATTTTACTAATTTGGCAAATAGGAAATAGTTTGGAAGGATCTGTCTCTAATACAAAGTAAAACAAAGAATATTAGCCAAGATAGAGCCAATTTTTTTTTCTACTTCGTAACATAGGATTCTGTTTTCTTTCTTTTTTTTTGGCTGCGTCTGGTCTTAGTTCGACACACGGGCTTCTCTCTAGTTGTGGTGTGCGGGTTTTCTCTCTCTAGCTGTGGCATGCAGGCTCCAGGGCTCCTGGGCTCTATAGTTTGCAGCACGTGGGCTCTCTTGTTGAGGTGTGCTAGCTCAGTAGTTGAGGCATGCAGGTTTAGTTGCCCCGCAGCATGTGGGACCTTAGTTCCCTGACTGGGGATCGAACCCGCATCCCCTGCATTGGCAGGCGGATTCTTTACCACTGGACCACCAGGGAAGTGAAGTCCCATAACATAGGATTCTTAATGAAACAGGATAAAATGAGTAATACCCAAAAAGAAAAAAAAACAATTTACCTAATTTTTACTTTGGAATTTAATAGTGTAATGGATCACATTAATGGTGTTGTTAGAAAATTCAATGAATTCTGATAACAAATTTTCAAATATGTGAGCATACATATACAAATAATACTGTAATATGTATCTGAATATAAGTGCTGCTATCTACTATAAAGTTGAATTTTGTGACATTCCTATTAAACAACAATGAGGGATGTTCTTTTAAGCCCTCAGCCATACTAAGGACAGATTGAAAATACTCTTGATTCACCTCTGTAAATTTTCTGCTGTTAACTCATTTGAACCACTGGAGGGGATATGCTTTTTAAAACCTAAAGTAATTGTTATCTGTTAATAAACTAATATTCTTAGTATATATCATTTGTAACTTTTATATGTGAGATCTACATCTTAACGGGAAAGCTGGTAGTTACAAAATTTTTTTTCCTGTGAATGTCAGCTACAGAAGTCAAGATTCCAAAACCAAGAGGCAGACCCAAAATGGTAAAACAGCCCTGTCCTTCGGAGAGTGACATGTGAGTAAAATTAGTTATGCAGTAAATGAGACATTTCACTTTCAATATGTATAAATTTCTTTGCATTTTTACCAGTTTTATTTACAGGGTGTTCGTTGCTATTACTATTTTGTATTTCTAAGAATTATGGGCAAAACAGTTGAAAAATAGTTTTCATTATGTAAAAAGTTGAAATTGATAGGGAATCGAGAAAAATCTGATACGATTATCGTTTCATTAATCTAAGACATTTTCTTGTATATTAGGATATAAGATACTTGGATAATGCAGGGTAAAATTTATAATAGTTCCCTTTGTTTAAGGGAATTTTTAGACAAAGTATTTTTGAAGCAATTTCCACAAATCTTGCTCCTCCAGAATAATCTTTATTTAAAAAATAATAACACTTAACATTATTTTTGTAAATTTAAAGTTTTAAAGTATTTTGGAATGATAACTAGTTACTAACAAAATAATCAGTTCTTTTTTTTCTTGCCATCTTTCTTTTCCATTATGGATCTTGTTTGTGTTGGATTTTCTGGGTAGAAACTTCACCAGCAGGAATATATATTTAGACAAAGAGGGCAAAACTTTGTAGCTATTGTGTTTAAAGATTTTATAGAAAAGGCTTAAGTGAGTATGTCATTTAAGAATGGATTTTACAGTGTTTTGAATGAAAATACTTTATTGGAAATTTGTTATAGAAGTGTTGGTACTTTTCAGCCAATATATGTTTAAAGAGTTTTATTTTACTGCCAAGCTAGCTGTTTAAATATTCTCGAAAATAGTGGCCAAAAATTACAACATGGTTTTTACTAGTATAGTGAAATTAAGAAATTAGGTACATGCAGGTGAGTTTATGTTTTTAAACATACCAAGTAAATCTCACTTATCTCCTCCCTAAGATGTCTTCTCTAATAAGGGCACCAAGCATCAAGTCTAGGATTTTATGATCAACATAAGGCCTTGATCTAGAGACTTAGGAACTGAAACACAGATTATCTGCTCCCCTCTCCCTTTTGTATATGCACATTGATCTGGGAGGGATAGGGAACCATAATAAATATTCCCAAGGAGAAGATTAAGAGGCACACAGCAGTCATTGTTCCCCAGGAAATCTGTTGGGAAAATATTGTGAGATCCCCCTGTTTTAGATAATAAACAATATTTCCTTGATTAGGTCCGTCCCAATTTTCCCTGAGAGTATCTTCCTAGTCCATTTCTCTCCATGGCTTTTGGCTGATTCTTGGACTGGAAAGTATTAACCCTCCTTATTAGCTGAGCAGCTTTCTTATTCTGCTTTCATACTTTACAGAGTTGGGCCCAAGATTCCTTTTTAAATCTCCATTAGTTTCTCTTAATGCAGCCTAGCGTCCCTTTTGGTAGTAATAATACTTTATTGTTAGCGTGTGTCTGTTTAATTCTAGTCAGCTTTATAAGATTTCTCCAGACATGATTATCTTTTTATACTTAACTAAAAGCACTTTTGAGTTTATAGGTTTTCCTGAAAACCTACTCCCTGGTTTCTTTTTCATAGAACCATTTGTTCATCAGAAGGATCAAGGTATCCCAATTTGAATTCTTAAGGAAAGGCTGGCAACTTAACAACCTTGATTGGATCTTTGACTCCAGTCTTTGTCTGAATTTGAAAATCTTTTACTGGATGGAAGTGACTTTCAACACTGAAATGCATGGGATTTTTTTCTCCTTCCTCTGTCGTCCTATTATTTTTTAAACTTACCTCCTTCTTGAAGTACCCTATCAAATTTATGTTGATAACAATCAACTCAAAATGCCAATATTCTATCTTGAAACCTCTTCACCCAGAGCCACAAGTTCACTGAATAAGTTTTCTCTCCAGTTATCACAGATGACAGTTTTACCCATTGTATAATATGTTAGGGTTTCAAATGCAAAGCAAGTGTCAAACGTTTTAGGTTTTGATGATGGACAACCCCAAAATACCAGTAGCTTACAATATTTATTTTTCACTTGTGCTATATGTAGGCTGGGCATTGGCTGTTATAGATACTGTCAGCTTTGTATCTGGGCAAAAACTCAGTGGAGTGTAGAGCACAACTATATAAGCTCTTCTGAATGTTAAGCTCTCCACCATGAGAACAGCGTGTATCTGCTAGTGACAGCTTCTTTGCTGTGGGTCCTGAAATGACAAGACAGTGGATAGAGTCCAGAAGAGCTGAAACCATCTCATAATCCTCATGTGAAGTAAAAATATTTGTTATAAGCCACTGAGATATTTTGGGTTGTGTTTGCATTAATTTTTGCTATTAACATGTATTTATAATTTTATTTATAACATTTTAATGTTTCCTATTGTACCTTGACCTATTGAAAAGGGAATTATCACCATGAGGTCTGTATTTCATGGAAGATGGTAAGGAGGGAGGACCATTGGGAAAAGACTTAATTGCAGCAAGCAGTGACAGTTACGTTTATGGGAGTTCTCTGCTTTGACACTGTTTTAAAAACTTTGAAATAATAATCCCATTTCTTAAAAACTTAACGATACACTTAAATCTACCTTTAAAAAACAGCTGCATGGTATTCCACTGTGTATGTATCATAATTCTTAAAAGTTTATTTCTTGTATGGATACATTTTTTTAGACATTGTCATGTGTCATTTTGTACATGTGCAAACGTATTGGTTAGAATACATTGCTAGAAGCAGATTTACTGGGTTAAAAGGATATTTTTATTTTTAATACCTGCCTCTTTGCATAGGGGGTAACATTTTGGGGGAGGCAGTTCGTCAATATCTAAGAGCCATGGGAATGCCTTTTATATTTGATTCTCTGTTCCCATCTCCACAAAACAATCATTATTAAAATATTTGCCCCCTTGTGGAAGTATTGAATAAAGTTAAGTGATTTTACTTTCCTGCTTTTTCTTCCATTGATTAAAAAAGTAAAGGATGAAACCTATATATAACATTTGAAAATAAACATAGCCAATGGTAGTTACGTGACAAAAAATTTCTAAAGAAATAAAGTGATTTTTTTTTTTCTTTTCCAATTTAATAATCTTAAGGGTTCAAGGAAGCAGTTGTCTGGTAGGTCAGTGGATTTGGAATTGAGATATTGGGCTATTTGACCTTTGCACCATCATTTTCTCATTCGTTGAATGGGTTGGACTAAATGATCTGGGGTCCTTTCCAGCTTTCAAATCCATTGATGTAATTATATAATATGTGTAAGTCTCAATGAAATTCCTTGAACAATTTAACATTAAGGTTAATTGGCCATATATTTTACCATTATATGTGTCAGTTGGGAGCCTTTTACATTGCAAAGCATATTTCTTTAAATTTTAAAATGACCTTATTTCACCATTACGCAGTTCGATTCTGCAATTGTATTTTTCCCAGCATGGCTACTTTTATAAATACGTTTTGACCGAGCGCCATAAAATCTAGGCATCTTACACATCTTATACACGGCTGTTCCCCAAAGTCAAGAACGGTACCATGGCATATGAGATAGTACTCAATATTACTTTTAAGTGAATGAGCCACATTACAAAAAACATGGAAAACAAAGGGGAAAAAATCACTTTTCTATTACCCTAATGCCACTGTAATTTTTCTATCTTCTAACTCATATTAAAAGGATGTTCTTTTCCTTTTATGATTGGTTGATAATGACACTCCATTATATTTTACTTAAAGATATTTAAAATTTGTTTTTAAATAAAAAACAAACTGCATGTAGCTTATTGTTATCCAGAGTACTTACTCAGTTAACTCAGAGAGGTGGCTGAATGACAAGTACTAATGATACATAAAAGATTATTTTTCATTGTTGTGCCTGTGAAATAGGGTAACTGAAGAAGACAAAAGTAAGAAAAAGGGGCAAGAGGAAAAACAACCTAAAAAGCAGCTTAAAAAGGATGAAGAGGGCCAGAAGGAAGAAGATAAGCCAAGAAAAGAGCCAGATAAAAAAGAGGGGAAAAAAGAAGTTGAATCAAAAAGGAAAAATTTAGCTAAAACAGGGCTTACATCAACCTCTGATTCTGAAGAGGAAGGGGATGATCAAGAAGGTGAAAAGGTAGAACGTTTGCATATCAAATAAAATATTTGTTCTATTTTTAGTTTCCTATGTAGTTCTTAATCTTTAGGAAAGTTTCAGTATCTTTATGAAAGTCTATAAATGTGATTAAAAGTTAAAATGAATTTCTTTACCTTTCTGAATAAACTTGAATTACCTGTGTTAAAAAGCATATTTGAAACTTTATTGTACATCCTAAGTTTATTTACCTTTTCACAATTACATGGAAATTAAATGTTGCATGATAAACTTCCAGTAACCCCACCTACCTATTGACAGAAAAGGTAGGAAAGTAGCAAGTTAAGCCAGATAGGTTGTGACCAGTGAAGACAGATGTAAAAAGGTACATTTATACATAGATTTTTATTATTTACCTCAATGAAATTCTTAACACTTCAGGCCTATTTAGGGTACATTTTATTGGTGGTACTTTATTTGAATACAACAGTTGTTTAGGAATTTCATTAAAGCTATACGGTTCTTTTCTGTATAAAAACACGTTTTGTGTATAGCCTTGGAATTCTACAGATCCAGGTTGTATAGGCCTTTCATTTATGTTTATCTAATTTATTAGTACTTTAGGACCCCAAAACTAAATTCGGTAGGTTGAGCAGGTACTTGTCAGTAAACAGGTACTGAAGTCAAAGTCATAGTACAGAGGCAAATAGCCTGAGGTACTTCATTTTAACTCATCTTAACCAAAGCATATCATTCCTATAGCAGTGCAGTCAATAATTATAAATCCCAAAATCATCAAGGGGAAAGTTAAATTTAGATAGCAACATGTAATTATGAGGGTTTTATTTAAATTAGTAATTTATTCATCCCTTAAGAAAACTAGTTGCTTCTTTTCTCCCAAGATTATAATCATAGAAGCATTAGTCACTGACTTGATAGTTAACTAAAAGCATCCTAATTCTCAAATAAAACAGAAGAGAAAAGGTGGAAGAAACTTTCAAACTGCTCATAGAAGGAATATGCTGAAAGGCCAACATGAGAAAGAAACAGCAGAAAGAAAACGCAAGCAAGAGGAACAAATGGAAACTGAGCAGTAAGTATTTTCTTTTTCTAAATTTCGATTTCTTTTTTTAAGCTAGCATGAAATGTTTAAACAATAGAATCTCGTTTTCCAGACTTTCTGAACCCTTTTAAAGAAGTGACTTTTTCAGTGTGTTAGAAAAATGTCCTCAGTATATGATAATCATGTTTCAGGCTTCATTCTTTTCTGAGTAAAGAGGAAATTTACTGAGATAATCACCCTGTGAATTATTTTTAATTTAAACTGAAAGTGCAGATAGGGCTTAACTGTTATAGTGGCTTTGTAGAAAATGTCCTTATCCTCTACTATTTTCTTGTATAATATTAAATAAAGATAATAAATTGGTGGAGAAGGAATGAAAGAAATACCCATATTTGTCATACCACCAGCAGCCCTCCCCCAGAAGACCAGCAAAAATAACAGAGGCACAGCTGGAAACCCAAGAAGCCAGTAAAAGAAAATTTAAAGGCTGACAGGGTTTGCATTAGATGTGTGCAATATAAGTCAAGTTCAAGCTAAGAAGTTTTGATACCTGGAGACAGTATACTTACCATGGGGCATTTCTTTCCCCTTTAAGTTTATTCTATAAAATAATTTTATAAGAGGGAAAACAGCAATGCCAATGATGATTAGGCTTCATGTTTATTACATTTGTTTTCCTAGTTATCTTTAGACTGTCACTTCTGAGTTCTTTCTCTGAAAGGCCTTTCTTTCTTTGTGAAGCGTCTTGCATTATTCTGACTAAACTTTGTTTTTTTTGTTGTTTTAGTGAGGAGGTGATTTTAAAAACATGCTCTAGGTCACTAAGACAAACTTAATAAAAAACAGTGAAATTCTTAAAACTATTCTTAAGTAATTTTGTACTTTTTTTATATATAATCTGTAAGCCGAAAGTCTTTCTTGATAAGTATAGTGCTTGACCATCTGCTTTCTTAGTTTTTTTGGAGGATATATAAGCAGTTTTAGCTACTTGAGGGAGTAATTTAAAAATTGATCTAAAGCTCAGAAATGTTACTCCCTTTAATGTTAAACTTTGACCATTTATGTAAATACTAGAGTTATTTTTTGTTACCTATCCTTTCCTGTCCTTTCACTGAAAAGTTGTTGGACTGTTTGTTGCTTTTAACTTTATTGTGCTCCCCAAATTAAGATATAAAACTAGTTGTTGCTTAGTAAATCTAGCCCAGCCCTTCTTCAGTATCTCAGAGTTAATCTTTATGTGTTTCAATTTCTTTTTGAATGTCCTCCGAATGTAACTTTCTCAAATTCTAATATTTGTGTTTTCTTTCCTTCTCCTGTTATTACAAAACTTTGTACTTGGACAGTTTTGCTCTGTAAAGCATTTCAGATGCAGCTTGTATGAAATGCATTATGCAAAATAAAGTTTATTGTATTGTATTCCCAGCCAAACAACATGTAATCTACAGTAATAAAAAATATATCTCATTTTGGGCTCAAAGCATTAATCCAGTTACTGAAAAGAGAATACAAGTGGAGCAAACAAGAGATGAAGATCTTGAGACAGACTCATTGGACTGAATTTCCCCCTCCCCACCCCTTGATGGAAGAATGTTCCAGATTCTAAATTGAGGACTTCATTAATGGCATTATTACTGTGTTAATGATTGTTAAAAAACATTTCCTGTAAGATACACACTACATACTAAGGTCGGCCATCATTCCTGTTAAAAAAGTTTTTTACCAAGCTTAAAATGAAGCTTTGTGTTTGAAAGTTATAATAAGCTCAGATGAAGATGGTGGTTGTACATTATTTCATTTAGAAAATATAAAAATTCATTTTGTTTTGAAGCTAGGTGTTAAACTGGAGTAGCTACTATACCCCCAGAGAATGGGGCAGTTGTGCCCTTCCCCTTGACATTCCTTTGTTGTTCAGTTCTTTAGAAGATTAATCATTGTTTTTTAATCCTGAGAGATTAAACAGTAGACTTGTTAAGAAAACAAAAATGAAACTGTAACCAAAATTTTAAAATAAAGTTTTTTAAAAAAAATACCTGATTTTTAGATATTTTTTTGTTCTTGTCTATTTCAATTGGTTTATTATAATAGGGCCCGAACTCCAAGTCAAGGTACTAGAAATTATTAAGAATTCATTTTTAAATGGTTATTTTTGTGATTTACAGTAAAATGGTACCTTTTCATTTGTGAAATGGTATGTAAATGTTAGTGAATGTCATTTAAGTTTGATATATTGGCACAAAAAAAATCCCACTCCATTTTAATCTAGTAGTATTATAAACAGTCTATTTAACCTTGAAACTAACTTTGAACCCCTCAAATTATCTACCCTTGGGAGATGTGGGAACAATTAAATCAGTCTATTTTGACGTGCTATTTTAAAAAATAATTGTGATGTAGAATTCATGAAACACAGGCATTCTCTTCCCACTATGGCCTGTTTATCCACTGACCCTAAAGTTGGTCTTTTAACATTTACCACAGTATTGTTGGAACAAAATTTCACTGAGGCAGCCATTAAAATTTATTTGTAATGCCACTGAAAAATTAGATTGTTAGATTAGCATGTTAATTTTTACGTTTTGAGTTTTGCTTATATTTATACTAATTAATACTAATGTGGCATTACTGAGTTCTAAAAATTATAGTCAATTCCTTGTGATCTAGGCCACTGACTATTTTAAATTAAAAAAATTTTAACTTTTACATAAGGGATTGTGGGCATTTGGTAACCAGTCACAAAGTTCCAATGTTTTTGAAATATTTGTGTTAACATTTGATAGGCAGAATAAAGATGAAGGAAAGAAGCCAGAAGTTAAGAAAGTGGAGAAGAAGCGAGGTTAGTTATTTCACTTTCTAAGATGTATAAAATTGTATTCTACACAGAAAGGAAGTTTTACAGACACTTAACTGTATAGGTTTTGAAACTGGTCGTTTTATGTTCTTATCCTCCAAGTACACATTTCACATCCCTAATGGATTCTATATACCTTGCATTGTTTTTAAGTGTTATCAGGTGAACTTGCTAAGGAGTCATGTTTATTATTTTACTGCTCAATATATGATGAAGTTAAATTTTTATAACATGGCCTAAAGCTAGATGTTTTACAATTTCTGACAAATCTAGTTTCAGATGGATTTTTTAGTTTTGGTTAAATGTGTAAGGATGAAGCAGTGCCTTAAGGATTGCAGAAGAGAAGTTATTGGATGCAGACTGGTTTTTTTAGCAACATGCAGCTAGATGGTGATTCTTTGCTTATATGATGAATGTTGGTTTCCTAAATACTAAAAATGGCAGATAACTTAATGATGTAGGCAGATTACAAAGAACATTTTCATAAATTTACCAACTCTTTCCATTATACTTTGCTTAGATTATACAAAAATACTGGTTTTGGAAAATCTATTTACTGTGTTTCACATTTTAATTTATAGAAACATCAATGGATTCTCGACTTCAAAGGATACATGCTGAAATTAAAAATTCACTCAAAATTGATAATCTTGTAAGTGTTTAATACCTCATTTAAAAATACAGTGCTGCTTTTATAGCTTCATATTTTATTTTCTCACATGATTTTATAAGTGTGTAAATTTGAGATAACAGACTATTACTGGTTATTTTGTACTGCCTTGTTATTTGAGATTTTAAAAGTAATCTCTAGAAATAGATTATATGGGTTGTGGTAATTAACAGTTACGAAATTACTATTTTGTCATGAAGGATGTGAACAGATGTATTGAGGCCTTGGATGAACTTGCTTCACTTCAGGTCACAATGCAGCAAGCTCAAAAACACACAGAGATGATTACAACACTGAAAAAAGTAAGTGATCTTGAGTCATGTGGATTTTTAAAATTTCCTCATTATCACCACTTCATTAAGTAACATTTAAAAAATTAAGAAAATTATGTTTTGTTTTCTCAGATACGGCGATTCAAAGTTAGTCAGGTTATCATGGAAAAGTCTACAATGTTGTATAACAAGTTTAAGAACATGTTTTTGGTTGGTGAAGGAGATTCTGTGATCACACAAGTGCTGAATAAATCTCTTGCCGAACAAAGACAGCACGAGGAAGCAAATAAAACCAAAGATCAAGGGAAGAAAGGGCCAAACAAAAAGCTAGAAAAGGAACAAACAGGTATGTGGTAACTGTTCGCTGGAACTACTTTTAAAAAATGGCTTCAATATTTAATCCTATTAATACCTTATCTATATTGAATGATGAGAAACTCTCATAAAGCGCTTAGCAGAACATTAGCTTCTGGGTTTTTCATCAAGTTTAAATTAGTAGTAGTAGTGGTTGCTATTCTTTTTCCATTTAAATTAGGAAACATTTCTAACCTACACAGATAGTCAAGGGAAATGAACTTCCCATGTCCCCATCACTCAGCTTCTGCAATTATCAATACATGAGCATTGCCTTTTTATATCCCCATCAAGTTTCTCTGTGACACCCCTGAAGATTATTTTGAAGCAAATTCCAGATACACTGTTTCAATCATAAATATTTTAGGATGTATATATGACAGACGCTTAAAACAGAATCCATAGTTACAGGCATACCCCACAGGTTTGGTTCCAGACTACTGTAATAAAGTGAGTCACATGAGTTTTTTGGTTTCCCAGGGTGTATTAAAGTTTTTTACCCTACACTGTAATCTGTTAAGTGTGCAGTAGGATTATGTCTAAAAAAACAATGTACATACCTTAATAAAAAAAATACTTCGTTGCTAAGAAAATGTTAACAAATCTGAGCCTTCAGTGAGTCATGAGTCATAGTAGTAACTTCAAATATCACTTGACCACAGATCACTATAACAAATATAACAAGAGTCAAAAAGTTTGAAATACTGTGAGAATTACCAAAATGTGACACACAGAAGTGGAGTGATCAAATGCTGTTGGGAAAATGGTGCTGATAAACATGCTTGATGCAGGATTACCACAAACGTTGAATTTGTTAAAAAAAAAAAAAAAAAAAAAGCATCTACGAAGCACAGCAAAGTGAAGCGCAATAAATCGAGGTCTGCCTGTACCATTAGCCACTTTCCCCAAAATTAGCAGCTTCCCCAATTCCACAGTACTAAAACATCTTAGCAGCAACTGCTTAATGTAGAAAAAAAAATGTTCCAAAGGAGTTGAATTTTGTTACTCACTTATTAGGGAATGATATAGGTCTCCTTAGAGATTTGTTAATGAAATAATATTTACCGGGAAGCCCTCATCATTTTGTCATAAGAGACGAAATCATGTTAATTAACTACTTTGCCACGTTTTGTTGTTAAATACAAAATCTTACTGTGGTTCACACTGCTTTTTCTAAGAACTAGAATAAATCATGCTCCAAAGAGTTGTACCACCCTTTCGTGTTCCTGATAACAGTAACAAATGGAATAATCAGATTAGTAACCTGCTTCTTATATGGATAGATGTATGTCGTAACCCCATTTCTTATTGTGCCTTGTCTACCCAAAGGATTACAATGTAATTTCAAATAAAATACAGTAGTAGAAACTTTGGGACTATGTTTTATTTTTGATTTTGGGTCTCTCTAACAGTTTTTCCATTGAAATCTTTATAAAGGTTCAAAGAGTCTAAATGGAGGGTCGGATGCTCAAGACAATAATCAACCACAACACAACGGAGACAGCAATGAAGAAAGCAAAGACAACCACGAGGCCAGCAGTAAGAAAAAGTGAGGACGTGTTGTAGTGGGTTGTGATGTATGTTTTAATTTTTAAATCACATTGCTGTTCCAAGGTTATTTGTGTAAGGGATTTATTTTCATCACTCACTTCCTGAATTCAGGATTCAAGACGCGAATTAAAATGGCCAAGCCGTAAAGAAACTTCGCTTGAAACTAATATGCCACTGTATTCAAGGGAATAGAGCAAGGCAGGACTCCTGTTAAAAAAAAATAACTATTCCTTGGACTTCTTCCACTGATAGCACCTTTAATAATGACCCATGTCCATACTTCTTGAATTTTGACAGGATACAGAAATTAGATATAGAATCATAGGCTGTGTTGTATTATCATACCCACTCTAAAATAACTAGGTGTGTAACCGTAGTTATCCAAATCTTGGTTTGTCCACCGTACACTTTACGGACTTGGAATCAAGCATCCTTTAGTTCTGAAATTCAGGGAAATCTTGTCCGTGTGTATATTACCCTCTCTTCTTAAGATGTATAATATGTTGGTATCACAGATATAACACTTTCATGTTCTTTAAAGAGAATTCATTTTAAAGCTGGAAATGGTGGGAAAGGGCCTGGGCCATGATGCTTCCCTGAGTTATTTTGCTTGATGTGCATATTACTTTGTGAAGAAGACACAACATGGTAAAATAAAATTTTGGACAGAAGATAACAATTAACAATAAGTCACGGAAAAAATTCTTTCGGTGATTTTCAAAACAAATGCACAGATTTAATATCTTTTTTCCTCCTGAGGAAAAAATCCTAACCCCAGTTGTCACACCTTTCTTTCCCCCTTTTCTTTAGGCCATCCAGTGAAGAGAGAGAGACTGAAATATCTCTGAAGGATTCTACACTAGATAACTAGGTTGACATACCTGGAATATAAAGAACATTTGAAAAGTTTGTAATGGTTTTCATTCGAAATATTTAGACTGCTGAAAGTTTTAAATTTTTATAAGCATAGGTTTTGATGTTTAAAACTTGTTTTGAGGGAGAGATCTCCTTATCTTTGTTTAAAAGTGACTAAACATTGCTGATTGTACTTGTGCAGTATTAACAGCTACATTATACAGTAAATGTGAGGGAAAGTCCATTTTAGGAAATGTTAAACTGCTTTTCCAGACATTGGTTGTAGTATATTTTCAATTAGTGTGTGTATGTAATTGATAGTAGAAAAAGGTTACATTTTTAAAACTGCTACTTGTATAAACCTTCCCTCTTTTCCCAAATACTGTGGGTTTTGTGCATAGTTTTTACAAATCTTGGATTTACCAGACTGTCTTTTCATTGTTTGTGGGTTTTGTAGAAGTTAATCATTCTTACGGTAGATAAAATGTTACTTCTATACAAGTATTCACTCCCTCCCTTTTATCAAAAGTTAATTTTAATCGCAGTCTACATTGTGCTACATTATCCTGCTGCTTTGTAACAATGTGTGGTCTGTATGCCTTTTTGTATGACAACTAGATACCCAACTGACGTTGAACTGTTCTACGGGGTACAAAACTCATGTTAACTTTTGAAGGTAATTTAGTTTTGTGGCTGGGAATTCAGTGAAGTCACATGAGTTTCCTGCAGCGTGCAGGAGTATATATAGGAATGAATCTGGCTTTAGGGTTCAACCATTTACGATCCTTTACAGGCACTAGTAGCTGAAACTGAAAACTAAATGATAAAAGTTTATTTTTGAGAAATGTCTCGAGTTTCTGAATTTTTTTAAAAGTCACACATTAAAGAAGTCACTAAGTATTTTTTTAATTGGAAAAAATGCAATCCATAATACTTTTGCAGTAAATAAAAAGTAAATACTATATAAGGAAACTGACCCATTTGAAAACATGGCTATACCAGAAGGGAAGTTTTATTTCTATGTCATACATGTGACAGGATTGCAAAAAGTGGAAACACAGTAGACAAAAGTAAAGGAGTTGTCTGTATATTCATGGATATGGACTAAATCAGGGTGAACCAAGGTTAACACAAAATTTAAGGGTAACTTAGCATTTCTAAGGTATTTTGAATACTAGGTCAGTTGGTGGTTTGCAGTAGCTTAAAAGACACTTCTCATGTTTAGAAACTGAATATGGGGAAAAGGCTTAATTACCAGTGTTTGCATGTGACATGCATCTTATGCTTTGACCTCTCAGGTAATTGTTTTCATCTACAGATGAAAAGTTTGAAACATTTCAGTAATTGGGAGTTTTGCTTTTGAGAGGTCTTACAATGGAACTAGGACCCACTGTTTTGAGGGAACTCTTGCTATTATATCTGTTTGGTCCTTAATACAATTTAAATTTGGACAGATTTATTCTAGTTAAGCCATAAGTGTCAACATGTAAACTTGTTTTGATTAAAGAATTTTTCTATCAAAGTCTACTAGTATATTACTTCTTTGCCATTTATAAAACTGTGCTGGAATTCTGGATTTGTTTCCAAGAGAGTATACTTGGTCATAGAAACTGTATTATTTGGGGACACAGGGTTACTAAAACATAAGCTCAAAATGCTAAAAATAAAGGAAATGTTATCTTTTGGTTTACCCTTCCTTTTCTTTCAGTGACCCAACGGATCTATATAGTTTTACCAAGAAACCACAAACTATTCAAATGCTGGAGAGAAATATAGTAACATTCTGATTATTTATGTCTGATTTTATGGGCTGACCTTGCTGTAGCCAGTTGATTCATGTAGCGTTAAAACACTGTTGCCTTCTCTTCACCCTCATTTCAAGAAAAAATTTTTTTGTCATAGGTTGATTCACAGATAACTACTATTCTCAGAACTCTTAAGAAAAAGTCATATAAACAGGTATCAATTTTCGGGAGCACTGGCTCAATTTAAATTTGTATTGGACCAAAACTACATAGCTGAACAAGCCAGTAAGAGATAATTTAAATGAGATAGCTAGCCCCAACCCAAACGTATTTTTTTTAATATATAAGCAACATCTCTTGTGGTTTTTGTTTTTTTTTTAACCATCAGATAACATTTAAAAGAGTAAGTTACACATGACTTGGCAGAATCAGTTGTTGCTTGTTTTCTCAGCTGCTCTAGAGAAATTTCAGCTGTGTCATCTAAATTGGAGAACCTGAAACAGCTTGACTGGAATGATTTCAAATAGTAGGATGACAGATTTTATCCAGTTTTTGCTGATACATTGATTGTAGCATACCCATACACACTTACCTGGTTAAAGACGTCAGGTCTAGATCAGGTCTGCCATCTAATCCTGTACAAGAGCAAAGGCTTTTACAGGGCTCTGTGAGGGCTTCACTAATACAACTTATCCAGAGAAAGGATCTATTGGAAATAGCAAACCCATAATTACATATTAAGAAATGGAGAAGCTGCTATATAGCCAAAAATGTGTTCACATATTTATGCCGTGTAATTTTCCAACCTCAGAGATGACAGAGACACTGATATTTGATTGGGAGAAAGGTCAAATTATCCTTAAAGGATACTGAAGCCTAAAACAGGTATTGCTTTTCTAGGTAATTATTTTGTGCCTGTCCATCCACTAGTATATCAAAATTTCATTCATTTCTAACTACAGAGGACGTTGACTAATAAGCTCATAACATTTTCATATTTGGCTTCTTTAGATAAAATGTTGACTGTACTTTGTCATGTGTTTAAAACTGAATTTTACAGCTACAAAATCCCTGATTCAAGACATCTTAAATATGCCTACTTCAAGTTAGGGGTTTCTTTTGAACTCAACAGAGTGGGAGACCTGTATAACTGATATGCAATACATTGGCAAGTTCTGAGAATAGTATGGTAGGCCTTTAGACCTCACCAGGAAATGGTAATAGAAAGGTATCTGAGCCTTTGTAACTTTGGTGAAGAAGTTAACCTTAAGAACCAGCAGAAGAATAATCTCAAAGAAGAACAAAATAAGAATTTCGATAGCAGTAATGTTTTAACTGACAGCCTTCTTTGCCAGTAAAATAAATGGATTGGTACGACACATGGATTAATGCTGCTTTATGACAATCCACTTTCTGGAATTTGCTGTTTTGAGATATGAAATGATGAAAATAAAAGTAAACAGTCCCTTGCATACTAATGGAAGACCTATAAGGAATGCAGTTTAAAAATAAAGGAAGCAAAAATTCATTTTTACCTGTGGAACTTTAAAGAATTAGATAAATCTTTGGTTTTCCAGCAGGATTTTCAATCTGTTCTAATTCAGCATCATTGGAAACATGAAGGTAAACATGTAGGCAATAACAGCCAGCCAGCCATGGAGGGACCTCTTATTTCCTTATGCTGATTTCCTGGTGTATTGACTGAATCGGTGAATATGACCACCGCTAGAAACAGGTCCTCGTCTTCTACAAACCAATCGACTTAATTGACTTATGTGGCATTTAAGTCCATAAAACATTTCACTGTCAACCTTTTAAACACACAGTCTTTTAGGCTTCATCAGTTTTTGATTTATATAGTAAATGTTCTTAGCCATCCAGGGAAAGCGGAATCCAGCCGAATTTAAATGTAACCTAGAAGAGAGAACGTGAAATTTAAGTGCAACACATTTAAAATGTTTAATTCTGTTTAATATTTGTCCAGCATTCCTAAAAGTATTAAACAGAATTAAATTTTCCACCAATAAAGATTGCCAGAAAACATTTCAATATAGGTAGCTACAATTTTCTCTCATGGATCTAGACCTCAGAATTTATCAAAGTTGCCCTTTGGCCCAGAATGAGAATAGGATAACTAGAGTATCATAACCAGAAGAATGAAGAGCTGGGATAGAAAAACAATTGTGTTCTTGCATACAGGATGCTGTGTATTATTGCCTAAGAATCGTGATCCACAGCTAGCAATCCAAAGGATCTTGATATCCCATGTCCATTCATTGGTCATATTAGATAAAATCTATTCCTTTAAATCATGAAAATATTAAATTGACATACATTTTAAACTAATAGCATTTGTGATTCCAAAACTTCTGGTCAAGAAAGGAAGCTTCAGTTTAAGTGTTACTTCTGTAAGGTACGAGTGTATACTCAAGGTCTTTATACATTCGTTATTCGTGTAGTGAGTCTTTCTGAAGTGTTAAGTGTGCCTAGTTTCTACCAAAACAAAACCTAACATTACAAAAGCGCTCAGTGTAAGATTAAATTACACAATAGCTACTCTTAATGTTGTATTTATTAAATAAGCTGCTTTTATTAACTTCTCCCTCATTTGTATTACAGATATTTGGAGGATCTTTACCTTGGAAGCCTCATGGTACAAGGTGTAGCGCTCACATTCTTCAAAGAATTTTCAAAACACTTCCATCACTTGATGTATAATGATAGATGAGCAAAAAGCCCTCTGGACAAAGAGTGAATAGGCATACTACAGACTGGGAGAAAACCAGAATACTTGTATCTGACAAAGGATTTGTACGCAGGATACATAAAGCACTCCTACAAATCAATGAGACAACTCAAAAATGGGCAAAACACTGAATAAAAACTATGCTTTGGAATATTAAAATAATTTAATATATTTCAAAACATTTAAATACATTCAAGTTGTTTAATAAGAAGACCTGTGATTTGAACTTTCTTTGCTGGGGTGGTAACTTCAGCTGATGGTCTCAGGTAGATCCTGCTCCTCGTGGCATTTCTTGGAAGTAAAGGGTACACATTTTGATATTAACTAAAGGTTCCAGGATCAACATAAGGATAAGCGAGGAATTCCCCCAGTTTGTTGCCTTCTGAATCATAGTGGAGCATTCGGAAGCAAACATCACAAAAGAAACATGGGTCCTCTGGTGCAAAACTGTCATTGTTCGTCACCCATCTGTAGTTAAAAAAGATGTATATTATTATAATCGACTTTTTCATGCTTTAATATGCTGCAGTAGTTATGACCTGTAATAATATGTATACATAACATTCCCACTATTGCCTTATTTATATAGTCCTTTATATCATTTTGTATACACATGTATACATAAGACATATCGCTACCAATACCCTACAAGGCAAAAGGACAACTACATTCTGAAAGACTTCTCCTTAAAGGTAAGTGGAAAAGATTGTAAATCCATACTTGAAAGCATAACATACTTGCCATGACATACCTATCCTTCAAATAACTGTTAACATAAACACAAATGTTCTCTTCTAATAGGCCATCTTGAAAATGCATAATATTAGATATACTACAGGTTTGATAAACTTTTTGCTTAATCTTTCTAACTGGTAAATTAGTACTGGTTAACTTGAAAACTCCAGCTTTTATTTTTTTTAACATCTTTATTGGAGTATAATTGCTTTACAATGGTGTGTTAGTTTCTGCTGAATAACAAAGTGAATCCGCTATACATATACATATATCCCCATATCCCCTCCCTCTTGGGTCTCCCTCGCACCCTCCCTATTCCACCCCTCTAGGTGGTCACAAAGCACCCAGCTGATCTCCCTGTGCTATGCAGCCGCTTCCCACTAGCTAGCTATTTTACATTTGGTACAAATCAATGCCACTCTCTCACTTTGTCCCAGCTTACCCTTCCCCCTCCCCATGTCCTCAAGTCCATTCTCTATGTCTGCGTCTTTATTCCTGTCCTGCCCCTAGGTTCTTCAGAACCTTTTTTTTTTTTTAGATTCCATATATGTGTGTTAGCATATGGTATTTGTTTTTCTCTTTCTGACTTAGTTCACTCTGTATGTCAGACTCTAGGTCCATCCACCTCACTACAAATAAATTTCGTTTCTTTTAATGGCTGAGTAATATTCCATTGTATATATGTGCCACATCTTCTTTATCCATTCATTGTCGATAGACACTTAGGTTGCTTCCATGTCCTGGCTATTGTAAATAGTGCTGCACTGAACACTGTGGTACATGTTTCTTTCTGAATTACGGTTTTCTCAGGGTATATGCCCAGTAGGAGGACTGCTGGGTTGTATGGCAGTTCTGTTTTTAGTTTTTTAAGGAACCTCCATACTCTTGTCCATAGTGGCTCTATCAATTTACATTCCCAACAAGAGTGCAAGAGGGTTCCCTTTTCTCAACACCCTCTCCAGCATTTATTGTCTGTAGGTTTTCTGATGATGGCCATTCTGACTGGTGTTAACTCACTGTAAAAACTCCAGGTTTTTAACCTAGAATTTAGGATTAAAATGTTACAGAGTGTATACAAATGGGAATATGGGCAACATTATTCAAATGAGATTTTGGTTTTTGACCTGAAATGTCACATTAAGTGAAAATGACATTTTTCAGTCTATCTGAATTCTGCATCCCATGGAATGTTTTGACATCCCCTGATTTCCATTTCGATCTGATAACTGATCTATCATGTTTTCCTACTGATCATTTAGAAAAGCATACTGTGAATATATGCAAATCAATCAATGTGATATACCATATTAGCAAATTGAAGGATGAAAACCATACGATCATATCAATAGATGCAGAAAAGGCTTTCAACAAAATTCAACACCTATTTATAATAAAAACCCTCCAGAAAGTAGGCATAGAGGGAACTTAACTCAACATAATGAAGGCCGTATATGATAAACCCACAGCCAACACCCTCCTCAATGGTGAAAAACTGAAAGCATTTCCACTTAAATCAGGAACAATACAAGGTTGCCCACTCTCACCGCTATTATTCAACATAGTTTTGCAAGTTTTAGCCACAGCAATCAGAGAAGAAAAGGAAATAAAAGGAATCCAAATTGGAAAAGAAGTAAAGCTGTCACTGTTTGCAGATGACATGATACTATACATAGAGAATCCTAAAGATGCTACCAGAAAACTACTAGAGCTACTCAATGAATTCAGTAAAGTTGCAGGATACAAAATTAATGCACAGAAATCTCTTGCATTCCTTTACACTAATGATGAAAAATCTGAAAGAGAAGTTAAGGAAACACTCTCATTCCCAATCCAAAAGTGGGCAGAAGACCTAAATAGACATTTCTCCAAAGAAGGTATACAGACTGCCAACAAACACATGAAAGGATGCTCAACATCACCAATCACTAGAGAATTGCAAATCAAAACTACAATGAGGATCACCTCACATCGGTCAGAATGGCCATCACCAAAAAATTTACAGACAATAAATGCTGGAGGGGGTGTGGAGAAAAGGGAACCCTCTTGCACTGTTGGTGGGAATGTAAACTGATTCAGCCACTATGGAGAACAAACACTATGGAGGTTCCTTAAAAAACTAAAAAACAGAACTACATACGACCAAGCAATCCCACTACTGGGCACAGACCCTGAGAAAACCATAATTCAAAAAGCATCATGTACCACAATGTTCATTGCAGCTCTATTTACAACAGCCAGGACATGGAAGCAGCCTAAGTGTCCATCGACAGATGAACGGATAAAGAAGATGTGGCACATATATACATGGAATATTTAAAAGAAACGAAACAATTATTTGTAGTGAGGTGAATGGACCTAGAGTCTGACATACAGAGTGAACTAAGAAAGAGAAAAATACCGTATGCTAACACATATATATGGAATCTTAAAAAAAAAAAAAAAGGTTCTGAAGAACCTAGGGGCAGGACAGGAATAAAGACGCAGACATAGAGAACGGACTTGAGGACACGGGGAGGGGGAAGGGTAAGCTGGGACGAAGTTAAGAGAGTGGCCTGGACATATATATACACTAACAAATGTAAAATAGATAGCTAGTGGGAAGCAGCTGCGTAGCCCAGGGAAACCAGCTCAGTGCTTTGTGACCACCTAGAGGGGTGGGATAGGGAAGGTGGGAGGGAGACGCAAGAGGGAGGAGATATGGGGATATATATACATATAGCTGATTCAGTTTGTTATACAGCAGAAACTAACACACCACTGTAAAGCAATTATACTCCAATAAAGACGTTTAAAAAAAAAAAAAACATATTGTGGTGGGGAACCCAAAACAAACTTATGACACTAAATTCTTCCCTTTTCGTCTAAATGGCTTTTGACTCTGAGCCACAGTTAAATAAAATCTAAACATGCAAAACCACAAAATTTTATGCAACCATATTTTGACCTCATTAAAAATTAGATGCAGTGTTATTTTTATCATCGAGAAGCTGTGGATGAAGCCAACTTTGTAAACTGCTAACAAGAGGCAGAAAGAATATGGCTCCCTGATGACATACATCATCCAGCATAAATTATCAACCAAACTAAAGTTTGACGTAATCCCTAGACTTCCATTATACATAATTCCTTATTGTCTAAAACATGGCTCTAACCTACTAAACTGATTTGTACTACTGTTTGTACTGCTTTCCTACTAAAGAAAACCCTTTATATTATTTATATTCCGGAGTGTAAATCCTCAATTCAAAACAGAAAAAAACTGAAATACCAAAAATCTAAAGTACTTGACTGTTAAAAACCAATACTTTCCAAGGAAAAATCAGAATCACTTACCTAGCTGTGTACATTTTACAAACAAAACATTTTCTGGTCCACAGCCAATGCTTCTTGATAAGAAGGGGATAGAGTGTCCTATCCAGGCAGTCATTATGATGCACAAGCCTTTTGTACATGAAAAAATAAATGACACTGTAGTGCAAATTTCTGTGATCCGTAATGAAATATATCCTTACCTCAAAATTAAGAACACAGTAGGTATATTTTTCAATTTATTGTGTTCCACAAAACACTTTCTCCAAAAGAGCATTTGGGATTAAACAATGTTTTCTTTCCTGTGAAACTTCCCAAATCCCTTTTTGGCCATGTGCACTATGACTCTTAAGAGGGAAATACGGTAGGCAGCATTTCTTGAATGTATTCCTTCAGAGAATCCTTGCTTTGCTCAACACGTAGTACACAGTCTGAGCAAGTGTACTCAGTACTATTTTACCTAGATTAAGTGGTTTTGTGTTACAAACATGGCTCTTTTTTTGCTAAAAGAGCTCTCATTAAAATCCAAATCTGGCTTCTGTTATAATGTGAACTGGTAGGACTTTAGTTTTAGGTGTCAGAATTCAGAAATTTTTGTTATAATGTGAATTGGTAGGACTTTAGTTTTAGGAGTCAGAATTCAGAAATTTTAAGTGGGAGTCAGTTCTCACTATGCCACTAATCAGCTTAGTGGGTTTGGATAAATCCATTAACCATGCTGGACCCCAGATTCTTCATCTGAAAAATGAATGGAATGCACAACAGTATTTTAAAGGCCCCTGATAATTATAAAATTTGATTTTTTTTTTTAGTAAGAAAGGGTAGCAATACATTAACTTCACCATCAGAAAATGATTAATAAACTTTTAATAGTTTACCAACTATTAAACTATGGAATGGCACTGAATGATTAAATCCTCCTGTAAGACAAAAATTACCTGCAGTCAGTTACATTAAAAAACTCCTTAGGAAAGTCCTACAGTGCACATGCTTATTAACAAGTGTAAATTGTTTTTCCAAGTTGCCTTGAATTTAAGGAATGACACTACAGCAATATGCCTACATTGTAAGAAATGTAAGGAAACTCAGATCACCAGAAAAAAGTCGACTGTCTTCCATCTTATGCTTATACTGAGGCACACTCCCCCTCATTTGAGTGAAGAGCAAGAACATTTTATAAAAACTTAAAGAACACTTTATCAAAGAAGTAAACCCATATAATTTTAAGTCATATAAATCTATGAGGTTTATGAGCTCTCCTGGCTCTTGCTTCATTAATTCTTCCCTAGAGGCAACTGTTTTCCATTCTTTTAACTGCCTCTTTTTAATTTAGCTCAACATCCCTCTGCAGAACTACGAAACTTTGGTTAACTAGATATTTTATGTTTAAATTACGACAAATGAATTAAACATCCCCCTAAGCCACAGAATTGACTATAGGTTCATTTTACTGTGTAACACTTTTGTTTTCTAGCTACTAATTCTCTCGTCGGCATTTGCTTAGGTTTCAGTGTACCTGTCACTAATTCAGTTCCTTATTTGCTGACAGAATGGTAAACATGCTTTCCAAATGGGCTACACACCAACGGGAGGTCTAGCAGTCTCAGGACATGCTTCCTTTGTCCCCTGTCCTGCTCCAATCTCTGGACTAAGCTGTTCTCTAGGTCTGTTCTACAGCCATCATTCTGGGAGTTTGCTTTCCCATCATTCTGAGAGTTCCTTTTATGTCTTATCTATTCTGCTTTGCATTCCGTGTTTTCTTTTTTCAAGGTTTACTCTTTGTGTAAAGTACTTCTGGTAGCTTCCTGAGAATGAGGGCATGGGAGGTAAATTTTTAGAGACCAGTCACTAAAACTCCAAAAAAGTGGAAGCAGGGACTTTCTAAAACCATCAGAATGAGTATATCATTGCTCCATAAAAAAATCTGAATTGTCTCTCAGAAGAAATCAAGCCAAGGATAGATCAGGGCTTATTCCTATATAATGGTCCTTCATAAATTGACAGTTCCTAAATAAGGAAATGAATAGCCTTATTCATTAGAGGTACCAGCTATACAAAATTTATAACTAATCCCTAAATCTCATTTTAGACTATTTCATTCCTGACCACTCTAAATCTTTATCAAAGCATTAAAGCCTTCATATTTGTCAAATATTAGAATTACTCTTCTCTTTCCCCAGTTACCTTTTACCTCCTTCAAATTTTGGCAAAAAGAGAAGAAACCTAGAAATATTGCTGCAGATTTGCAAAGCAAAGGGCCTATCTGATATACAAAGTGGATGACTATTACCTGAATAATAGCTGTCCAATATACAAAGATACTTACTTTTATTTACAGATTTTTAACCCTTTAATAAACAGTAAAGTATTTCTTTTTTTATAATAAATATCCAGCTTGTATTGTTTGTCTTTATACCAGCACTGTCATAAAATATAATTTTTTAATATTTTTTAATGGAGGAAGGAGCTCATGGAGACTCACAGAAGTCATACACTGTCCTCGGGCAAAGGAGAAGCTTCAGTTATTTTTATTTTTGGCATATTCTACCATTGCAAATGGCTCACACTGGTTAGTCACTAAAGTAATTATTACAGATTTTCGAAAAGACAAACAATAGAAGATGCAAATGGATGCAGAGTTGGTCACTGCATAGCAAGCAGTTATTTTTGCTGCTCCTGAACGAAGCTGCAGTGATTACTTTTATTCCTCTTATTTCAAACAAACAAAACTACCTGTGCTTTTATACTGTGAAATAAAGAAAAGGAAAACAGGACAAATAACAAAATGTTCTGAGTTCTACCACTTACCTTATGTCAGTAATGACAACAATGTGTTCACAGTCTCCCTGGTGACAGTATAAGTAAGGAAAACCCAGTTTAATACACAAGTCATTGAAGGTGAAATCTTCCATCTTAGCAGTCTGAAACTTTCCATACCCTCTATCATGGGACTCTGACCACTCAATGATGGTTCTGAGGAGGAAAACGGCAAGGATGTATCACTGCTCCAAGCGGTTTGCAACTGCATATTTCACAAAGGCCAGCTCACCGAATTAACTGGAAAGCTACCAACTTGAAATGAAAACCAGAGTGGATGATACATGTTGCAAGTAGGAAGGAACTCTGAATTTTTCTGTGTCCATTAGAGCAGCAGTTCTCAAAGTAAGGTCCTGAGACTCCCACAGGTTTGTGAGGTCAAAATTATCTTTACGGTAATCTTAAAACTCTTTTCAACTCTTATTCTCTCATAAACGCCAGTTTTCTGGAGGCTATGTGGTGTGTGTTATCACTTCAGATTGAATGGAAAATGTGTAACGTCACTCTTCTCACTATTTTATTTTGTTCTGGAAAAGTTATTTTTCACAAAATTGTTATTAATGGTAACTATAACTGGACAATTTAAATTAGTTAATAAAGTATTTCTTAGTTTCAATTTCTAATACAGTGAATACTTACAGCTATAACCCACATAAACAAAAGCTCTTTGGAGTCAATTATTTACAGTATAAAGGAGTACGGAGACCAAGTCTGAGAACTGCTGCATTAGAATATAGATACAGATGGCTATAATGGAAGAGTTTACATAAACACTCAGAAAAAATATACATATATACTCTATTTGCCAGGATACCAATAATAAAAGTATGGTAATACTTTTATGTAGATAACATGATGTCAGACATAGATTTTTCATGTTATATACATAAGCAACCTTACATACACATATCCACTGCAAACAGTATACACTGGACAAGCAGAAAAAATAGTGAAAGATTAATTTACTATCACCTAAACATGAAGAACAGAGATTAATAAAGTGTTCAAGTGGGATTTAATCTCTTTTTTCAGATGTATCTAAGGCTCAACACAAGGTTTACTATAATTTCTGAAACAGCAGATAATACATTTAAAAAATAATTCTAGATAGCTGGCAAAGATCTTGAAATGGTCTATGTATGTCTTTGGTAAGAAAATTTTCTTCTTGGGGTAAAAATGTGATTAACTTACTATAACCTAGGCCAACCAGATAACTTTGAAAATATTTTAAAAATTCAGAGATACTTTTTAACCCCAAAACAAACAAAAAACAATCTAACAAAATAATTCCTTGGCAAAGATTCTTAAGAGACCAACAATAGAATTTGTGGTGATAACCCTATTTTGACAACGAGAAACAGGAAAGACTTTAGGATTTTTGGAAAGTTATACCTGCTCAAATCTCTGCATTCAGGGTATCTTTTATCATTGTAAAATATTCCTTCAAAATAAAAGAAGGCTGATTTATATAGGTCCTGAAAGAAAACAGATGGTATTGAGAGAAAGTACAGTATTAACAATTATAAAATTGCTCTAAGTATTAATTCCACATTTGTGTGTCATAAAATCACACTAATATGTTTTACAATAACGTCATGCAACTTCATAGAATATGTTCAGTTCATTAATTTATTATTTAACAGGAACCTCCTATGTGGGAAGTATTATGTTGGTTACCAGGGATAAAGATATAAAGACACAATCCTTGCTGCTATTTTCAATTTTATCCTTTTGTAGTTTTAATCACTAGGTTTGATTTAAATTTGTATATTGTCTTGAGATTCATGAAAGGAACCCAATTAGAAATGAAATAAACTTTAATATTATTTTATTATACGCATACACGGCAGTGATAGTTATTTTGGATACCAGAACTAAAAACGAAACAAAGCCACATCTTTGATGTTTCCCCAGTGTTAATGACAATGATCATGGAGCTATGTTGTTCTGTCCTTTTTTGTACTTTCAATGGGCTTTTATAAAAATTCCCGCTGTATATTTTCAGTAACTCTTAGGCAGGCAGAATGTGAGTATCTATTCTTATTCAAGCAATCTTGCCCAAAGTACCATAGAACCCTCAGGTTTCAACTTTCAGACTACCAGACTTTCCATCAGAGGGGTGGTCTCTTAATCCTGACCGTATAACAGAATCATAAAAATACCACAGACCAAGTCTCACCTCAGATCCATTAAGTGAGAATCTCTGATGATGTGGCTCAGGCATCAATATGTTCCCAACCCCCTCAGGAGATTCAGATGTGCAACCAGCGCTAAGAACCACTCTGTTAGACTCGTCCTTCACCATTTGCTTAGAATTAGACCCCTGGGTGAGAGTCAGAAGACCTATGTCTTTTTCCTACACTTACTCCTCAGACCTCAGTTTCCTCACCTGTACAGTACCTGCCATGCTATGCTATCTTATAGGATTGTGGTGAGAATCAAAAGCAGTTTATGAACTATAAAAGATATATAAGTTTCAGGCATTAAAATAATATCACCCTAAGATAGCCTAATTTCTCTCCTTCGAAGCTTCGGTTTTTCTTTCTTATTTTTCTTCATTCCCCCACTTACAGACACCTGGCACTGGCATGAGACACCCTTCTAAGACTGGCTATGCTATTTCTTCTCAGACTACTCAACTCAATCTCCTGACCCTCTGTTTCCCCGTGTAAAATCTGAGTAAAGCCAATACGTTCTTCCCATGTGGTTGCAGAGGTAAAAGGATATAACGTACTATAATGCCATGCCTAGCTGCTATAACACAAAATACACCACTTACTATACTTCTAAACCTTCAAATAGGTAAGCTAGGGTCCAAAATAAAGATTCTGAAAGAATCACTACTGCCTTATTTTGGAAACAAAACAAAGTTTAGTGTATATAAAAATATGTTCATATAGAACTTCATCTTAAGTGATTCAAGCAGTTTAAAACCTTTGGTGTAATTATTAATTAGAATGGGGACTCTAAAAGAACAATCTTTTCATTACATCTTTTTATTATATCATTATATAAACGGCTAGAAAAGAAGATGTGAGTAATCTCACTATCAGTTACTTTTCATTTTCAATGGTAACCAGAGATCCTCAACTAACTAGTTTCCCTATTTGTCAGCTAGTTTAGCTGACCAAGTTGCAAGGGAGGGAAATAACCAACTGACTTGGAAAAACTGTAAGAAGTATAAGAAGTTACTTCTGTTATTAATCTAATGTAACCTAAAGGTCTACCTGTTACTATTTCAAATTTATAAACAAAGTAACTATGGATAACTAGTATGATCATTTGAACAAAGTCATTATCTATATGTCATTTTAAGCATCTAATAATCATGTACTCTCTTGCTATCATTCAAGTCAGCTGCGTTAGAAGCTCAGCAACATTCCTAAGATTTGCTGTGAGAAAAATAGTAATGGGGGAAAAGAAGTGTCAGAGAAGGCTGGGTAAGAAAATTTTTACAACTTAAATTTATGTTACCATTTTTCCTATACCCAGGCTTTACTTATAATAAGTAATAATAATGTGTGTGTAAAGTATTTTCTCAGAGTTTCTCTAAGTAAGACCCTTAAGAGACTATTGACAAAAAGAGATTGACTAATCTGAGCTATGTTAAAAAGATTGATAGATCAGACATTAAAACCTGAAGGACCATTAAAAACAAACAGAAACAAACCTGAGCAGAAAATACTGACACTGATTTTATTATATTTTAAAAATGTACTTCATTCTTGAACTACTATAGTCTAAAAACAAACATTAGCAAAACATTATTTTAGACATGGCTTTTCAAAGAGATTTAAATACACTGGCCCAATTCTCCTAGTCCTCTCACACACCAAATTCATCAAAGAAAGTATTTTCTTCAAATCTGGAAATAAGATTCTCATTTCCTCAGCTACAAGAGCTGCAAGTCACTAATTTGTTCCATGATTACCAATGAAATACATGCCAAATTCTCCCTGTCAAAAAAACCATTATAACTTAAAGACCTATTTTCAGTTTGTTAGGTGTAACAATGGCATGGGGTAAACAGATGAAATAATTCTGGCAAAATGGTGAGAACTGTAATGGGTACATAAGGGCTCCTTATACTATCCTCTTTTACATGTGTATGTTTAAAATTTTCCAAAGCAAAACTTTTTTTTTTAAAAAACACTGTAAAATACAAACGCCAATCATTGAAATAAAAATCTTTCCACAGGCCAAACAACTATGAGTTCACGTTTCTAAAACATAGCTTAGAAAAAGGAGGCAAATGAAACAGGTCCCTGAACAGGCAAAGATTCCACAAAGCCCATGTACCAGAATCTTGCCGTTAATCACAGCACAGCTCAAGTTTTCACTCAGTGCTTGTTCACCAAATAAATAAAAGGGTAGGGAAAGATGTCTAAAGCCAGGCATAGTACCAACATGGCAAAGAAAGAACCTGGGGCTTTGAAGGCAAGCTGGCAATGGTCTGAATCCAGCCTCTACCACTGCTTACTGAACACAGGTAACTCATGACGATGCTTTGACCCATCTTTTTCTTACCTGTAAAATGGTGATAATTCTTTCCAAAGATCCTGTACTATCAACTAGTGTACTATACAACTGGCACACGATAAGTGCTAAATAATCAGAAGATATTATTTTAAGACATGGAAGAGGCAGAAACAATGAAACATCAGATGGATAAATAGGACTATGGGTCATTTAGTCCCCTGCTTAGAAAGCTGCTGAAGGCATGAGCACTGATGTACAAACACAATAAACTAAACAAGTCTGGTTAAAAACACTCTCCAGGATTCCTGGAGCTAAGACTGATTCCCAGATCTGACTCACCGCTGTGAGCGGTCATGACATGGTCGGAATAAGGAGGGTGAATTCAGATTTTTCTTCTTAACTTGATCTTATAAACTTATAGCTACACCTTGTTATTCTTTTTTCCCCCAGAGTGGAGAAACTTTGCAGAAGACTGCTTCTCCGTTAAAAGATAAATCTTCTATTTCCTGGTGTGCATACAGCCTTGAGATTCCACTTGTTTCTCTTTAATGTTTACCTTCAAAAGCGCCAAGCTGGCAAACCTGAAGAACCCAAATATCTTAAAACCACTTTCAATATAACTCAAAAACTATGCTGGTCTCCATGCCAGTCACCCAAAAGACTGGAATACAGCCAGCCTTGTGGGGCAGACAAACATATCAAATGGTATCAGCATATTATTATAAAGCACTATAATGGACAAACGAAATGGGGCCAGAGTGGCAAACAGAGGACAGTCAAGAAGAACCTCACATAATAAGTGAGAGAAAGGGCTTCCCACCCATGTTCAAACACTCAGAGGCATAAAAATGTATGGTACGCTTGAGCCAGATAAATTCATTGTGGCTGAAAGATAAGGTGTAAAAGCAGGGGGTGAACAATATAGGAAGTTCACTTGAGAATCACCATTACAAAAGGCCTTATATGTCAGCCTAAGGAGCTTGGACCACAGGCAACAGAGAACCACTGAGACTTTTAGATTGGAGAATGACAGGATCAATTTAAAAAAAAAAGTTTTCAGAAAGAACAGACTTATTCTTTTAGAGCAGTTTTACGTTTATCATAAAATAGGGAGGTACAGAGGCCTCCCATACACCCCCTACCCACCCCAACGCACAACCTGCCCATTATCAACACCACTCACCAGAGTGGTACATTTGCTACCAAGGAGGAGCCTAAACTGACACATCATAATCACCCAAGGTCCACAGCTTACTTTACAGTTCACTCCTGGTGCTCGATTTGTTTTTGAAAGACATCTTCAGTGGCAGGTATGGGACAATCTAAAGGTGGGGAAACCAGTTAAGAAGTCTCTGTAATAGTTCCAGGAGAAGATGCTGAGGGCCCAAACTAAAGCATACGGCAGTGGGAAAAAAAAGTCTGGAGCTATTATGGCAGGATAAACAGCAATGGAAAGGGAGAGTTTCATCTGAAGAAAAAGGGAGATGGTAGAATAATGAGTTTAAGACTAATTGAGCTTGAGGTATCTGGGTTCATTTATTCAGCAAAGACTCGGGCACTTCCTCTGTGTCATACATCATCACAGGAATACATCATTGAACAAAACACAGTCCCTGCCCTCATGATTCAAGGGAAGGAAGACAGATAAATATATAACATGATGTTAGGTAGTGATGAGTGTTCTAAGCATGTCAGGGAAAGAGAATAGTAATACAGGGAAAGACCTCTCTGTCAACGCAACATCTAAAAGAAGAAGAAATGAGGGAGTGAGCCATCTGAATACCTGGTGAAGAACACTCCAGGGTGAGGGAACATAAGATACAAAGGCTCTGAGCAGGACCCTGCTTAGCATACATGAGAAAGAGCAAGAATGGCAGGTTGTTTAAAGGCAACAAGTGACAAAGAGGGTGTTAGGATATGAAGTTGGGAGGCAGACAGGACCAGATAATGGACCACAGTAAGGACTTTGTATTTTATTCTAGATATGAGAGAAAGCCACTATAGACTTTCAAGCTGAAAAGCAGCGGGATCTAACTGATACTTTACAGTATCATCTGGCTGGTACAAAGGATAAACAGAAGTGTGGAAAGGGGCAGGAGGAACAGTCACTAGGCTACTGAAAAAGTCCAGGCAAGAGATGATGATGATTTAACCAGCCTGGTCCTGTGAAGGAGCAAATACATGGGCAGATCCTAAATATGATTTGAAAGTAGAGCCAAAGCACTTGCTGATGCCTTCAATGTGGGATGAAAAGGAAGCAAAGATGATTCCAAGGTTTTTAGCTAAGTCACCAGGTGTAGAATGAGTGTATTTACTGAGATGGGAACACTGGGGAAAGTACAGATTTGAGGAAGAAGGGAGAACTAGAGTCTGTTTTTGAACAAATTAAGTTTGAAACGGCTATTAGACATTCAGTAATTGTCAAGGAGGCAGTTGGAAAAAATAAGTCTGGAGTTCAGAGAAGATGCTGGGATTGGAGATAAAAATCTGGGCTAGGAATCTGGATGAGATCGCCTAGGGAGTATACACAGAGGAGAGGTCTGAGGATTGATTCAAAGGGCTTAATAACATTCACAAGTCACGAGGATGAGAAGCATCCAACAGAAGAATTAAAAGTCAGATAGGAAGAAAATTAGGTGGGTGTAACATCTTTTTTTTTTTTTAATAAATTTATTTTTGGCTGCATTGGGTCTTCCTTGCTGCGCACAGGCTTGCTCTAGTTGTGGTGAGTGGGGGCTACCCTTCGTTGCGGTGTGCAGCCTTCTCATTGCAGTGGCTTCTCTTGTCGCGGAGCATGGGCTCTAGGTCCATGGACTTCAGTAGTTGTGGCACACGGGCTCAGTAGTTGTGGCACACGGGTTTAGGTGCTCCGCGGAATGTGGGATCTTCCCGGACCAGGGATCGAACCCGTGTTCCCTGCATTGGCAGGCAGATTCTTAATCAATGCACCACCAGGGAAGTCCCGGTGGCTGTAACATCTTAAAAGCCAAGTAAAGAAAGTGTTTCAAGTAAGAAGAAATATTCAATTGTGTCACGTGCTGATGAGAGGTCAAATAAGATGAGAACTAAGTCTATGGTGGCATCAGTAAAGTGATTTTGGTGGAGTGGTGATGAATAAAAGTGAGTGTAAGACAAAGTGGGGGGAGAAAAAGAGAAACAATGAATTGAGGTACTATTGTTAATTCTTCTTCTTCTTAACTCATTAACTCTTGAGACAGTTTACTGAGAAGAAAGCAGAAAGATGAGATGGTAGCTAGAGGAAGATACAGGGTCAAGAACAGGTTTAGAATGGGAGATGGGAGATATTACAGCCCACTTGTGTACTGATGGGACAGCCAACAGAATGGAAAAAACTGATGATGCAGGGAAGAGAAGGGATAAATACAAGAACAAAGTCCTTGGTTATGCAATGACGAATGGAATCCAGTAGACACCTAGATTGGCTTTTGATAGCAGCAGGTTTAGCCCATCCATTGTAACAGGTGCGAAGGCAGAATGCATGGGCAAATGGGTAAATGTGGGTAAAAGACAATGGAAAATTCTTTTCTGATAACTTATTTTCTCAGTGAAATTAACAGCAAGGTTTTCAGCTGAAGGTAAGCCACAAGGAAAGGATGTTGGCAGTTTCAGAAGGAATAAAACAGTTACCTTGAAAAGTGGCAGAGTGTATCGACTATAGAGAGGTGATAAAAATGCCGGGCAGCACTGAGGCTAAGTGAGAATGCCCAGTGACGCTTATAAATAATGGGTTTGGAAACCAAGAGAGAAAGAGATTTACAAAGATTGGAGTATACTTAAAACCATGAAAACTGCGGGGAAAGCCCAGAACAACAATTTAGAATAAGAATTAAGATGGGGCTTCCCTGATGGCGCAGTGGTTAAGAGTCCGCCTGCCAATGCAAGGGACACGGGTTTGAGCCCTGGTCCGGGAAGATCCCATATGCCACGGAGCAACTAAGCCCATGTGCCACAACTACTGAGCCTGCGCTCTACAGCCCGTGAGCCACAACTACTGAAGTCTGTGTGCCTAGAGCCTGTGCTCCGCAACAAAAGAAGCCACCACAACGAGACGTCCATGCACCACAACAAAGAGTAGCCCCCGCTCGCTGCAACTAGAGAAAGCACGCGTGCAGCAACGAAGACCCAGTGCAGCCAAAATAAATAAATGAAATTTATATATTAAAAAAAAGGCTGATCCTGCATTTATTAAAAAAAAAAAGAATTAAGATGAAACCTAAGTTATAATAACACCTATATGGCTGGTGATAAAGGAATGAGCCAAAAGAAGAGATTGTGATGGTTCTTGTCCAAACTCTTATCTCCATTCTAGTTGTTCCAAACATGCTGCCCGTCTTAAGTATCCCAGTAAATCTGAGGTCCTCTGCCAGAGTTGTACCAGGTAACAGAATTAGGTCAAGCTTGTTCTAAGATGAAATTCAGAAGGATCAAGGCCCTACTGTTATTGAGTAAGCAATCCCTTCTGGAAACTGTAGGTGGCCAGTCTGACACTTCGGTCCTTTCTATCCTGATCCAATGAGTAGGCAGGGTTTCTCTGTCCTTTTGAGAGCAGCACCCTGGGAAACACCAGCAAGGATCATCACCAGATATTACATCCCTCTTTGCTTCGATCCTTGAACTAACAGGTTCTTCTATGGGCACTGATGCTCTCGGGTGGACTCCAACGCTTTGCTGGGGGCAGTTATGACAGACAAACTCATAGAGTTTGAAAGAGAAGAGTGAACAGCAAATTCCAATGCTACAGTGATGTCAAAGTGTATGAACATGGAATAGAGACCTATTGGTTAGACAATTAGGTGGCCTATGACCTTAGAAAGAAGAGTGTACAGAAAATGGTTGAGAAATAAATGGGAAATGAAGAAATCAAAACTGAATATAGCCTCATCTTTTAAAAGGTCTTGATGGCAAAAAGAAGGGAAAAGGGACTTTCCTGGTGACGCAGTGGTTAAGAATCCGCCCACCAATGCAGGGGACACAGGTTCGAGCCCTGGTCCAGGAAGATCCCACATGCCACAGAGCAAATAAGCCCATGCGGCACAACTACTGAGCCTGCACTCTAGAGCCCACGAGCCACAACTACTGAGCCCACGTGCCACAACTACTGAAGTCCATGCACCTAGAGCCCATGCGAAGCAACAAAAGAGAAGCCACCGCAATGAGAAGCCCGCACACTGCAATGAAGAGTGGCACCCGCTCACCATAAACGGAGAAAGCCTGCACGTAGCAATGAAGCCCCAACACAGCCAAAAATCAATCAATCAATAAATAAATTTAAAAAAAATAGAAGGGAAGAGATAAGCTTGATGGAATGGCATAGAAGAAGAAAGCATTTACCAGAATGTTTATGAGCCTATTCACCTAAAATCACTATCTCCTTAGCTTATTATTATCATTTCCACTTGTTTTATGAGGGTTAGGAAAAAAAATCACCTTACTTTGCTGATGTGTTCAGGGGCTTGGTCAGGAGTGTTGCTGAATTCCCCACCAATCTGGAGGTCACTGACACAGCAAATTGAATCCCTCAGTTCCGTGAGCTTTTGACTGCCCAATACCAGCATCGTCTGGTATGGTTTGTGTTCTTTGTGCTACGAGTCAGACAGTAAATAAATCAGTGTTCACTTAGAGACAAAGCAATTAAACTATAAATCCTGTCACGACCAGATCTAAATTAAGTTACTAGTTTTCTTACTTTAAGTTATTCCCATAATATGGTGTCCTGTGTTTTCTTAGATTCTGCCTTTGTCTACTCAGCATCGATTAATTATAGCTCCAAAGTAATCACCAAAGCTGTTTACATCTCCCCTGTGATCCAGAGCCCATACTCTAAAACCACCTCTTTTATCTAACTCTCATATACCAAGCCGATATTTCCCCTGTCCTAAGTCAATCCAGAGCCAGGTACCAGAAACTAGGGACAGCCTGATAGCCCAGAGCCCACTGGAATTATTCAGGATAGTCAACCCTAAACTGTTTACTCTGCCCTGCCATGTCTTTCCCATGGAAACCCAATAAAGGCTGTGGCCTATGCTTTTCCTTTGCCTCCTGAGTGATACTGGCGCTTCCCCCTGTGGCCCTGCATGATGTGGCATACCCTTTCCCCTCAGGAAATGTAAACAATAAAAATCTTTCAATGGCACTGGCCTCTAGTGCTGTCACTCAGTCACCCCCATAAATTAAAATCCTATGAGTACAATTGAGATACTTGGTGCTGTGGTCTGACTGCTCATGTTTGTCCAAAATTCACACATTGGAATCCTAAGACCCAATGTGATGGTGTTAGGAGGTGGGGCCTTTGAGGGTGATTAGGTCATGAGGGTGGGACCCTCATGAATGGGATTAGTGCCCTTATAAGACAGAAGTATGTAACCCAGAAGAGGACCCTCACCAGATGCTGGCATGCTGATCTTAGACTTCCAGCCTCTAGAACTGTGAGAAACAAGTTTCTGTTGCTTATAAGGTACCCAGTCTGTGCTATTCTGTTATAGCAGCCAGAAAGGACTAATACACTTGGCAATAAAACTTTTTTAGTTTAAGCTGAATTTTATAATCAAGATGCTACTAAAGTGACACTGACATGAAGAGCCTTTGGAATATAACTTCACTGTCTTTTAAATTTTCCTGGAAGTTACCTCATTGAAGTCAAGCAATCTATACACTACCTGCATGTCATAAATGCAGAGGTTTGGTTTTACTGCTTTTGTTTTGCTTTGTTTTGATTGATAATTTGAGATCTTAATCAAACAAGGTAATTAGTACTATTTCCCAGATAATTCATAAAAGTCTATTCACAAGTGCAATTTATGTAGAGTAATATTTCAATGAAACCTTATCAAAGTTTATGATACATGTATTTGGAGAATCAAGAATATATACACTCTGGGCTGGGATAGAGTTCTCTTTATTAGAGACTCCTAAGAAATTCCTGGATACCCCTGACCTGTTAACTTTCTGCATTTTCATCTAAGAAGAGCTGAATTTAGCTAGTTCAATAACTTCCCAAAAATTTTGAATCGGTGAAAAAAAAACCCCACCCCCCTTCCTTCACCAGTTTTTCTGCAAAAAAAAAAACCACAAAAAAAACCCCCGATCCTCAAGAATTCATATTTTCAGAATCACTGTGCATTTACATACCCTTCCAGTTGCTACTAATACAGAAATCAGGTATACATTCCAACAGTGTAACTGTAATCCTATTACTCAAGAGATAATTTGAAATCTGACCTTATTTACCATATTCCTTATATAAACAAGAACCCAAGAATATAGACAGAATGTCATATGAGACAGCATATGCTTGCATTTATTTTGGTTCAAATAAGGTTCACATAATTAAACTTCAAATAATTAAATTCTTTGCCAAAAGTCACTCACATTATCTGTGAATCCAAAAGGTTTTACTACTGACCTTATGAAATATAACAGGGTACAAGATATTCACAGATAGGATAAGCTCTCCTTCTTCAATCATGTCTGCTGGATTTTCAGGCTTTTTTCCTATGGCATGTGACTCCTGAAGAAGGAAAACAAGTTAATAAGACATTAAAATCAGACACTGTGACCCAGATCAGAGGCAGTGTAGAATAAGGGTTATAAGCAAGGGCTTGAGTCAGCCCTGGGTTTGACTCCTAATTCCATTTCAAGAAAATTGTTAAAAACCTCTCTAAGCTTTAGTTTCATCATCTATAAAAAACTGAAAATACTTATTTTACAGAATGGATGCTGGAAATGTATAATAAAGCATCTAATAAGACATTTGGCACTAAGTGCTTAGCAACTGATGATAAGACAGGAGTATCACCTAATGTTGGTATAACACTGGCAGTTACTAACACTTTTACATACCTCCTCTCATATTATCATGAAAGCTATATGATGGATAAAGCTTAGGTTCACCAATTTACCCAAGGTAAATCAGGGTTAGAATGCAAATACAAATGTTTGACTCTAAAACCCGTTTTTTACTACACTGTCACATCTTTAATCCATCAATACATCACACTCTCTTTTATATGTGCTTAATAACTATAAAATAGAGGCCAGCAGGGAGGACTGGTTAAGAAGTGAAGGTGCAAAAGATGTTTTAAAAACAGGTGGTAGTGACATTGTGCAAAATGGCACAGCAGGAAGCTCTAGGGGATCAGTCCCTCCAGCAAAGCAACCATTAAGATGGAAAGAGACTGGAATCAACCATTTTGGCACTCTGGAACCTCATCAGACACTTGTATCAACCAGGTGAGTGCCTGATGAAGGAGCAAGCTGCTGATCTTTCCTAGGTAAGCAGAGGGTGTAAACTAACTACAATGGGCTAAAAACTACCATCATTTAGCCCTGATGCAGACGTGGACACAGCAGCCTGTGGTCTTGGAAAAGGTGGCCGACACCAGGACGAGCAGTGGGATCTTGTTCTCCCAAAGCTGGGAGTAGTGTGTTTTGGTTGGTCTGGCAATGCCCTGAGGGCCTGGTACAGATACTTGCCTTCAGTGGCTTCCCCCAGCAGCATCTACTGGAAAATTTAAAGACACAGGACCCTTTGTGGAGTCAGACATTTAAGAAAATCTTGGTCAGGTCACTGGCTGACCAAATGATAATTAATCAGAAACATCAGTGACCATACGGGCACACCTTGGAGATATCACAGGTTCACCTCCAGACCACCGCAGTAACAAATACTGCAATAAAGTGAATCATATGAATTTTTTGGTTTCCCAATGCACGTAAGCTACATTTACACTACACTGTACTCTATTAAGTGTGCGATAGCATTATGCCCCCCAAAAACAATGTACAGACCGTAATTTTAAAAACTTTTTGCTAAAAAATGCTATCTTCTGAGCCTCAACAAGTTGTAGTAATAATGTCAATGTTCACTGATCACAGATCACCAAAATAAATATAATAATGAAAAAGTTTGAAATATTGTGGGAATTAGCAAAATGTGACAGAGACATCAAGTGAGCAAAAATGCTGTTGGAAAAATGGTGCCAACAGACTTGCTCAATGGAGGGTTACCACAAACATTCATTTTGTAAAAAAACGCAATATCTGTGACGTATAATCAAGTAAAGTGCAATAAAATACAGTATGCCTGTACACAAGGACTACACATTGGAAAAATAGTTTGGAAATGTCACAAACAGGTCCAGCTCTCAACAAGTAAAAAACACACTCAGAATGTCTAGTTCTCAACAAAAACTTATAAGATACACAAAGAAACAGGAAAATATTGCCCATTCACAAGAAAAAAATGAATTTGACAGAAACTATCATTGAGGAAGCCCAAGCACTGAAATTACTAGTCTAAGATGTTAAATCAGCTGTCTTAAACACACTCAATTAGCTAAAGGAAACCATAAACAAAAGAACTAAGGGAAATCAGGTTCCTCAATAAGATTAAAGATGATTTCTCAGGACTTCCCCGGTGGTCCAGTAGGTAAGACTCCAGGCTCCCAATGCAGGGGGCCCAGGTTGGATCCCTGGTCAGGGAACTAGATCCCACAGGGATGCCACAACTAAAAAGTCCACATGCCACAACTAAGAAGTCCACATGCCGCAACTAAGGATCCACATGTCGCAACTAAGAGTCCGCATGTAGCAACTAAGTGTCTGCATGTCGCAACTAAGACCCGGCACAGCCAATAATAAATAAATAAACAAACAAACATTGTTTTAAAAAAGATGGTTTCTCACCAGTAACCATGTAGATGATAATGCAGTGCAACGATATATTTTAAGTTGTAAAAAAAAACAAAACAGTCAACCAAGAATTCTACACCCTGCAAAACTAGCCTTCAGGAACGAAGAAGAAACTAAGCCATTTTCAGATAAACAAAAGCAAAGGGAGTTCATTACCAGTAGACCTGCCCTATAAGAAATGTTAAAGAGAATTCTTCAGCCTGTGATGAAGACACTAGACAGTAACTTGAATCTATAAGAAATAAGGAACACCGGTAAAGGTAAAAACATAAGTAAATATAAAAGTCAGAAGTACTGTACTTTTGGTTTGTAACTTATTTTTTTCCCTACGTGATTTCAAAAGCAAATGCCTAAAACAACATTTATAAATTATGTTAACAGACACAAAATATATAAAGATGTTATCTGTGACAATCACAATATAAAGGGAAGATATATATATATATATGCACACACACTACTGACAAAGTATTACTAAAACTAGGTTGTTCTATAAGATGTTAATTTTAATCTGCAAGGTAACCACTAAGAAAATAAGAACACATACAGAAGGAAACAGAACGGAATCAAAAGGACACACCACAAAAATTCAGTTAAATACAAACTGAATGGAAGTAATGGAAGAACTGAAGAACAAAAACCATATATGACATACAAATAGCTAAATAGCAGAGGTAAATCCTCATCAGTAACTACTCTAAATGTAAATGGACTAAACTCTCCTATTAAAAAGGCAGAAGAGATCAGGGAAGATGGCGGAAGAGTAAGACGCAGACATCACCTTCCTCCCCACAGATACACCAGAAATACATCTACACATGGAACAACTCCTACAGAACACCTACTGAACGCAGGCAGAAGACCTCAGACCTCCCAAAAGGCAAGAAAGTCCCCATGTACCTGGGTAGGGCAAAAGAAAAAAGAACAGAGACAAAAGGATAGAGACAGGACCTGCTCCAGTGGGAGGGAGCTGTGAAGGAGGAAAAGTTTCCACACACTAGGAAGCCCCTTCGCGGGCGGAGACTGTGGGTGGCGGAGGGAGGGAGCTTCGGAGCCACGGAGGAGAGCACAGCAACAGGGGTACGGAGGGCAAAGGGGAGAGATTCCCGCACAGAGGATCGGTGCCGACCGGCACTCACCAGCCCGAGGCCTGTCTGCTCACCCGCCGGGGCGGCCAGGGCTGGGGGCTGAGGCTCGGGCTTTGGTTGGAGCGCAGGGAGAGGACTGGGGTTGGCGGCATGAACACAGCCTGCCGGGGGTTACTGCACCATGGCTAGCTGGCAGGGAGCCCAGGGAAAAGTCTGGACTGCCGAAGAGGCAAGTGACTTTTTCTTCCCTCTTTGTTTCCTGGTGTGCGAGGAGAGGGGATTAAGAGCGCTGCTTAAAGGAGCTCCAGAGACGGGCGCGAGCCGCAACTAAAAGTGCAGACCCCAGAGACGGGCATGAGACGCTAAGGCTGCTGCTGCCGCCACCAAGAAGCCTGTGTGTGAGTACAGGTCACTCTCCACACCTCCCCTCCTGGGAGCCTCCGCAGCCCGCCATTTCCTCTTTTTGTGTGTATGTGTATGCTTCTGTGTGAGATTTTGTCTGTATAGCTTTGCTTCCACCATTTGTCCTAGGGTTCTATCTGTCCGTTTTTGTTTATTTCCTTAAAAAAATTTTTTTTCTTAATAATTATTATTTTAATGACCTGCCCACCAGAAAGACAAGATCCAGCCTCATCCACCAGAACACACGCACTAGTCCCCTCAACCAGGAAGCCTACACAACGGGAACTACGAACGTGCAGGTACAAAGCGAGAGAGTGGCATGGACATATATACACTACCAAACGTAAAATAAATAGCTAGTGGGAAGCAGCCACATAGCACAGGGAGATCAGCTCGGTGCTCTGTGACCACCTAGAGGGGTGGGAGGGAGGGAGACAAAAGAGGGAAGAGATCTGGGAACATATGTATATCTATAACTGATTCACTTTGTTATAAAGCAGAAACTAACACACCACTGTAAACCAATTATACTCCAATAAAGATGTAAAAAAAAAAAAGGCAGAAGATTGGCAGGTTGGATAAAACTAGATCCATCTATGCACTCTCTACAACAGACTCACTTTAGATATGAAGACACAAAGAGACTGAAAGTAAAAGATGGAAAAAGATATTCCATACAAATATTAACTGAAAGAAAGCTGAGGGGGCTATATTACTGTCAGGCAGAATAGACTTTAAGTCAAAGAAAGGTTATAAGAGACAAAGAAGGGCATTATATATTGATAAAAGATACAATCCAGCAAGATAAAATATTTATAAACATACGCAGCTAACAGTAGAACTTCACAAGATATAAAGGAAAACTGACAGAACTGAAGGGAAAACAGATGGTTTCTACAATAATACTTGGAGATTTCAATACCTCACTCTCAGCAATAAGTAGAACATTCATATGGAAAATTAATAAGGAGACAGAAGACTTGAACAACACTAGAATCCAGTTAGAACTAACAGACATATATAGAACACTCTTCCAACAATAGCAGAATATACATTCTTTTCAGGGGCACAGGGACCATTCTCTAGGATAGACCACCAAGTCTTAATAAATTTAAAAAATTAAAATCATTAGAAGTATCATTCCTGGGACCTCCCCGGTGGCACAGTGGATAAGAATCCACCTGCCAATGCAGGGGACACAGGTTTGAGCCCTGGTCCAGGAAGATCCCACATGCCATGGAGCAACAAAGCCCATGCGCCACAACTACTGAGCCTGAGCCCTAGAGCCTGCGAGCCACAACTACTGAGCCCATGTGCCACAACTACTGAAGCCCAAGGGCCTAGAGACTGTGCTCTGCAACGAGAAGCCACCACAACGAAAAGCCTGCACACCACAACAAAGAGTAGCCCCAGCTTGCCGCAACTAGAGAAAGCCCACATGCAGCAACGAAGACCCAATGCAGCCAAAAATAAATAAAATAAATAAATTTTTTTAAAGAGTATCATTTTTGATCACAAGGGAATGAAACTAGAAATCAGTAACAGGAGGAAAACTGAAAAATTCCATGTAGAAATTAAACAGCATGCTTTTAAACCACCAATGGGTCAAGAAAGAAATCACAAGGGAAATTACAAAATACTTTGAAACAAATGAAAACGAAAACACAACATAAGAAACTTACGGGATGCAGCAAAAGGAGTACAAAGAGGGAAACTTACAGCTCTAAACATCTACATTAGAAAAGAACAATCTCAAACCAATAACCTGAGGAACCAGAAAAAGAAAACTAAACCCAAAGCTAGCAGAAGGAAGGAAATAATCAAAACTAACTCAAGAAGAAAGGGAAAATATGAATAGACCTGTAACAAGTAAGAAAGTTAAATCAGAAATTAAAAACCTCCTAACAAAGAAAAGCCCAGCACCAGATGGCTTCACTGGTGAATTTATCAATACTTCCTGAAGTCCTCCAAAAAATCTGAAGAGGAGGGAATACTTCCTAATTCATTCTATGAGATCAGCATACTCTGATACCAAAGTCAAACAAAGAGACTATGAGAAAACTACAGGCCAACATCCCTTATAAGTATAAATATAAAAATTCTCAACAAAATACTAGTAAAACAAGTTCAACAGCATATAAAAGGGATCACATATCACAACCAAGGGGGATTCATCCTCAGGATGCAAGGGTAGTTCAACAAATGCAAATCAATGCAATATACCACACTAATAGAATGATGAAAAAAACACATCATCTCAATTGATGCAGAAAAAACATTTGACAAAATCCAATACCCTTTCTTAAAACATTAAATAATGTTAAATAATTTTTTAAAACATTAAATAATACCCTTTCTTAAAACATTAAATAATGATAAAAACATTAAATAAAACAGGAATCGAAGGGAACTTACTCCATATGATAAATGTCATATATGGAAAACCCACAGCTAAACTAATACTCAATAGTTAAAGATTGATAAGGATGTACACTTCTGCCACTTCTATTCAACAAAGTACTAGAGAAATTCTAGCCAGAGAAATTAGAGGGAAAAGGAAGGAAGGAAGGGAGGGAGGGAGAGAGGAAGGGATGGAGGGAGGGATGGAGGAAGGAAGGAAAACAGGTCAAGTGAGCAACCAAATTGGAAAAGAATAAAGTTATCTCTGCCGATGACATGCATGATCTTCGACGTAAAAAATCCTAAAGAACTCACATACACACAAAAATCCTGTTAGAGCTAATAAATTTAGCAAAGTTGCAGGATATAAAACCAACACAAATATCAGTTGTATTGGGCTTCCCTGGTGGCACAGTGGTTCAGAGTCCGCCTGCCAATGCAGGGGACACAGGTTCGTGCCCTGGTCCGGGAAGATCCCACATGCCGCGGAGCAGCTGGGCCCGTGAGCCATGGCTGCTGAGGCTGCGCATCCGGAGCCTGTGCTCCGCAACGGGAGAGGCCACAACAGTGAGAGGCCCGCGTACCACAAAAAAAAAAAAATAATCAGTTGTATTTCTATACAATAGCAATGAACAATTTGAGAAGAATATTAAGAAAACAATTCCATTTAAAATAGCAAGGAAGGGCTTCCCTGGTGGCGCAGTGGTTGAGAGTTCACCTGCCGATGCAGGGGACACGGGTTCGTGGCCTGGTCCAGGAAGATCCCACATGCCGCGGAGCAGCTGGGCCCGTGAGCCATGGCTGCTGAGGCTGCGCATCCGGAGCCTGTGCTCCGCAACGGGAGAGGCCACAACAGTGAGAGGCCCGCATACCGCAAAAAAAAAAAATAGCAAGGAAAGAAATAAAATACTTAATAAACAATGCAACAAAGGAGATGAAAGACTTGTACATACAAAAAAACTACAAAATGTTGCCAAAGAAAATTAAAGACAACCTAAACAAACTGGAAAACATCTTTTGTTCATGGACTGGAAGACAATATCGTTAAGATAACAATGCTACCCAAAACAATATAAAGATTTGATGCAACCCCTATCAAAATCTCAATGCTTTTTTTGTTCTTATTACAGAAATAGAAAAACTCATCCTAAAATTCGTATGGAATTTCAACGGACCATGAATAATGAAAACAATTTTGAAAAAGAACAAAACTGGAAGACTAACATTTCCAAATTTCAAAAATGACCACAAAGCCACAGTAATCAAAACAATGTGGTACCAGGATATGGACAGACATACAGACCAATGAAACAGAATAGAGAACTCAGAAATAAACCTTATTTGGTCAACTGACTTTTAACAAAGGTACCAAAACCACTCAACAGGGAAAGGACAGTCTTTTGTGCTGGGAAAACTGAATATCCCCATGCAGAAGAATGAAGTTGAACCTTTACCCTATACCATACATAAAAATTAACTAAAAATGGATCAACAACTTAAGAGCTAAAACTATTAAACTCTTATAGAAAACAGGGTCAAATAAAAAATCTTCATGACGTTGGATTTGGCGATTGTTTCTTAAGTATGACACCAAAAGCACAAATAATGGAAGAAAAAAAACAGATAAATTGTATTTTATCAAATTTTAAAACTTTTGTATATCAAAGGACTCTATCAAGACAGTAAAAAGACAATCCACAAAATGGAAGAAAATATTTTAAAGTTATATATATGGTAAGCATCTAGTATCCAGAACATACAAAGAACTCACAACTCAAAAACAAAGAGACAAGCCAATTTAAATACTGGCAAAGGACTCAAAGGACTTTAATAGAACTTTCTCCAAAGAAAATATACGAATGGCCAAAAAGCACATGAAAAGATGTCCAACATCAATAATCATTAGGAAAATGCAAATCAAAACCATAATGAATACCACTTCACACCCATTAAGATGGCTATTATCAAAGCCTAGAAAATAACAAATGTTGACAAGAATGTGGAGAAACTGAAACACTCCTGCATTGCTGGTGGGAATATAAAATAATTCAACCCCTGTGGAAAACAGTTTCGTAGTTCCTCAAAATGTTAAAGCTAGAATTACCATATGACCAAGCAATTCCACTCCTTGGTATATACTGAAAAGAGCTTAAAATGGACTCAAACAGATACTTGAACACTAATGTTCATTATAGCATTATTTACGATAGCCAAAAGGCAGCAATTACCCAAATGTCCAACAACAGATGAATGAATAAACAAAATGTGGTATATCCATACAATGGAATATTACTCAGCCATGAAAAGGAATGAAGTTCTCATGCATGCTACAGCATGGAGGAACCATTAAAACATTATAGTAAGTAAAATAGGCCAGATACAAAAGAACATATACTGCATGATTCTACTTATATGAAATATTTATAATAGGCAAATCCACAGAAATGGAAAGTAGAACAGAGGTTACCAGGGGCTGGGGGAAGGGAGAATGGGGAGTTGGTGTTAATGGGTATAGAATTTCTATTTGGGATGATGAAAAAGTTCAGAAAATAGTGGTGATGCTTACACAGCATTGTGAATGTACTTAATGCCACTTAAATGAACATTTAAAATGGTTAAAATGTTAAATTTTATGTTATGTAAAATTTACCACGATTATAAAAAGGAGTGTGAGAGAAAACAGGTGCCCTTCTGCACTATTAAGTGCCTAAAACAGCATTTGGCTCGTAATAAGTTGTCAAGAACATGTACTGAATGAACCTATCATGTCTACTAACACTTAATTCCTCATTATTCACCATCTTAAATTATTCTGAGGGTTTTAGCTAAGAAATAATGGATTAGAAAAGAATATAGTTAAACCAAAATCAGGAGCAGAACAAAAATATCAGAAAGAGGGTGGTGAAAGGCATGAAATTAGCCTAATACAGAGGGCAAGACCAAAGTAAAAGCAAAAATAAAGGCCAAGATCTGACAGGAAAATGTGCCATCACTTGAATTTTTTTTGTTTTTTTTTTTGGCTGCACTGCATGGCTTGCAAGATCTTAGTTCCCTGACCAGGGATCGATTCTGCGCCCTTGGCAGTGAAAGTGGAGTCCTAACCATTGGACTGCCAGGGAATTCCCCATCACTTGAATTTTATCGGTCTTTTTCTCCTACTAGTTCCCAGTCCCAGTGAAGTTTCTCTAATTTGTTTCCAACTAAGCACATCCAATATAAAGCCCCCATACAGTCATCACTAACATCAATGAGAGTTTGTTTCATGGGAAGAGGTGGAAAAGATAAGACTTTTTACCATCTCATAAGCAAATGTTTCTTGTCTGCAGACCCGGTCTATCGTTATGGTTTCTTCCCGGTGTTCCAGAAGTCTCTTTCTAACCCTGTAACAAGAAAAATCAAACTTCAACATTCTTTACTGGGGCTTCAAAAATATCTTTAATATTTAGCTTTTTATTCTGAACTAATTTTAGACTTGAAGAAAGGCTGCAAAAATAGTACAAAGAATTCCCTTATATCTCTTACCTGGCTTTCCCTGTTAACATCTTACATGTTCATAGAATAATTATCAAGACCAGGAAATTAACATTAATACAGTATTATTAACTAAAGAACTTTTTTGAATTTCACAAATTTTTAACTTTACTGCCTTTTTTGTCCCAGGATCCTATTCAGACACCACATTGCATTTCTTATTTCTCCTTTCCCCTCCAGTCTTCTACAGTTCCTCCGTCTCTGTCTTTCATGACCTTGACACTTTCAAAGAGCCCTAATCAGTGTTTTTATAGAAAGTCCTTCAATTTGGGTTTAATTGCTGTTGCCTCATAATTGGAGTAAGCTTATAAACTTTTAACAAGAATACAAGAATGTTTTCCTTCTCACTGTATCATCCTGACGTTCATAATGTTAATATTAGTATGTCTTATTCCTGTAGATATTTACCTTGGTTAAGCTCCTGTCTGCCAGGTTCCTACACTAGAAAGATATTTTCTTTTCCTTTGTCCCTGATAAGTGTTTGCGGGGAGATACTTTGAGACTATGCAAATCTTGTTTCTCCTCAAACTTTCATCCAGGAATTTTAGCACTCACCAGTAGATTTTGTCTACAACACTTATTACTGTGGTTTATACCTAACAGTGATTCTCTATTTTCCTCCTTTAACATTTATTCATTGGTATTATGAGGAAGACCTGCCTCTTTCTTCCTATTTAGTTATTTGGTTATTTATATTTTTAGTATGAACTCATAAATATTTACTTTATTCTATAGGTTAAAATCTAATACTACTGTTATTCTGTTGCTCAAATTATTCTAGTTTTGGCCACTAGGATCTCCTTCAATTTGGCTCTGTTCTTTCAACAAGCCATCTTTTTTTTTTTTTCTTGTTAAGTATTTCCTTGCTTTCTGGCACCACAGAAGATGCTCAAGGCTCACCCTGTATTTTCGTGTCTCAGCCCTGGAATCAACCACTTCTAGGAGCCCTAGTTCCTTCACTGGAGAGAGGTTTAGACACCTGTACCTGAGCATGAGGTGTTCTCATTGTTACTGCAGTCACTGCTTCCAGGACTCTCAGCAGAGAGAGGTACGAAACATACATATATATACTAAACCACACATGTACAAATATCTGTGTTTCTGTATTTTTCTGTTTATATATTTTTTAACTTCAATAATGTAGTTTATTTAACCCAATACTCTGTTATATATTTTTAAAGCCATTGAGTTTATACTAATACTTCTAATCCCAAACTAAAATCAGGATTCATTTTAGCCTTCAGCCTTTCCTTGTTTATAACTTTTCTCCACAAGAAACCCAGCTCCCTTTATCTATAATCTATTCACTTACACATTCAGTTCTTTAAAAAACATGGTTTCAGAATTGCTAACCTACACCCCTGTGAAAAACACTAAAAATTAATAGTTCTTTTTGTCTTCAGCCTTACAACACTGAATCCAAGTACACTTTTATACAGAATCAGATTAGATCTTTCTTACTAATTCTCTTCAGTGTTGTGATGCTATTCATTTGTAACACAATTAGACTCATTTGTTAGTTTCACATTCTATTTTGGGTCTCCCCCTACATCTTGGCTGGTTTTAATTGTCTGATTACTTTTGGGTTGTGTAAAAGATACATGAAACACTACCATGATTGTAAGAGTTATAAAAGGTATACATATTCAGAGAAGTATCATTCCCTCTTTGTCCCGACCACTAACCTGTACCTATTTCCTTTCTTTCCACCCCTGTCCTACCCACCCACCGCAGGCCACCAATCTCTACAGTTCTGGTTTACCCTCTCCATTTCTTTTGTTCAAATACACAAATACCTATGTATTTTCTTATATTCCTTTTTGTGTCAGTCTGAGTTCAATTAGGAGAAAAAAACTAAACAGTAATTTGAACAAAGTTTAATCTAAAGAATTATTAACTTTTAACAGAGGACTGGAGTAATGAGAGACTGGCAAGTAAGAAGTAGAGAACGCTAGAGAACAAAGGAGTAGCATACAAGGAACCCTACCCCTTGCGCTAAGAAAGAATACCCAAGGAAGGCTCCCTTTTCTTCCCCCAGGACTGAGAGCCAGACCTTATTGGAGAGGGAATGGCTGTGACTTGCTGAATGGCAGAGAAGTTGCTAGGGTGCATCAGTGGAACCTGCCGGAAATCTGCCCTCAAGGGTGACAGGAAAAGTTTTTCCAGGGAGGTTTCAAGGGGAGTGGAGCAGCAGGGAAAGCTCTGTGCTACTGACTGCCGGGTACTGCGGGAGCTGGATGCTGGGGAAGCTGTGTGTGCTGCAGGACCCTGCTGAGCCAGCACATGGCACCAAGAAGCAGAACTCCTTCCTCATGCAAAGTCTCTCCTGTGCCCTTTACTGACAAAGCTTAATACTGTGCCAGTTGGGAAAGGAAAAATATTTAAAGAGCTGAGACTCATTTTTACAGAGCAGGCAAAAAGGGTACACTTTTAGATGAGAACCAATAAACCGATACCCAATGAAACTTCGTTTTTACAAGCAGGGTTAACGTATGCTTCTGGGCTTTGCTTTTGTCACGTAACAGTATTTCCTAGAAATCTATTGGTTCATCCTTCCTTATCCTTGAGCACAGCTACACAATACTGCACTGTGTGGATGTCCTATAATTTCTTCAACACTCTCCTATGTATGTATATTTAGGATATTTCAAATATTTGCTATTACAAACAATGCTGCAACGAATAACCTTATGCATAATAAATTTTCATATTGTTGGAGGTATATCTTCAGTAGAGATTGCTAGAAGTGGGACTGCTAAGTGCCTATGTAATTTTGTGTTGGGCATTACCAAATTTCCCTAGAGGAGGGCTGCTATCAATTTACGTTTCCATCAGGAATGTCTGAAAATGCCTGCTTCCCTCAGACTCATCAAAAGAATGTATATTTTAAAATTTGTGCCAGTCTGATAGGAGAAAAAAGGTATCTGTCACTTTAACTTGCATTTCTCTAATAATGAATCTGCATGAACATTTCTTCATGTTTGTGAGTCATTTTTATATCTCTTTTGTGTGTGAGTTATTGGTTCATATCTTTTCCCCATTTTCCCTTTGGGTTTTTGGTCTTTGTCCCTCAACTTTTAAGGTATTATATATTTGGGTTACCGGCTCTTTGTGTATATGTTATATTTTCTCCAAGTCTGGCAGCTGTCTTTTGACTTTGTTTATGGTGTTTTTTGTCATGCAAAATTTTAAATTTTTATATGTAGTCCATTTTATCAATCTTTTCCTTTTATTACCTCTGGATTTAAATCAGTTAGAAAGCCTTTCACTACACCAAGGTAGGTATGTTTCATTTTCTGCATTTTGATCCCACTCCCTCTGGAGTTTATTCTTGTGTATAGCGTCATACTAAATTTCCATATGCATTTGAATCTAACTGGACTTTCTCTTCTATTCCACTGGTCTATCTGTCTATTCATGAGCTAGTACCCACTGTTTTAATTATAAAGGCTTTGTAGTATATTTTAATATATGGTAAAATTACCAGGCACTCACAATTTTCTCCTCCTCACCCAGTTTTTTCCTAGTTACTTTTTTTTTTTTTTTTTTTTTGGTATGCGGGCCTCTCACCGTTGTGGCCTCTCCCGTTGCGGAGCACAGGCTCCGGACGCGCAGGCTCAGCGGCCATGGCTTACGGGCCTAGCCACACCGCGGCATGTGGGATCTTCCCGGACCGGGGCACGAACCCGTGTCCCCTGCATCGGCAGGCGGACACTCAACCACTTCGCAACCAGGGAAGCCCCCTAGTTACTCTTGAATATATTCCATATGAACTTTATTATCAACTGTCTAACTCCATAAAATAACCAATACTTTTAGCATTTTTATTGGGATTGCACTTAATCTGTAAATTAACTTAGAAAGAACTAACAACATTATAATGCTTAGTATTCCTATTCAAGAACACAGGATATCTTTCAATGTTTTCAAGATCTTTTCTGAGTCTTTCAGGAGGGTTTAAAATTTTCCCTTACCTCAGTTTTACACATTTCTTGTTAAATTTATTCTTAAGTATTTAACCTTTTTGACTATTGTAAATGGGATTTTCCTCCATTATGTCCTCTAATTGTTTACTGTTTGTATCTACGAAGGCCATTTTTTTATTTATCAATTTTGTATCCTGCTCTTACACTAAATTCTTTTTTGGTTTTTGTCTGTTTTAGCATTGATTTCTTTTCCAGATAATACCATTAAATCATTCACAAATAGAGCTAGTTTTTCTTCTTTATCTACCCTTATGCTTCTAATTGATTCCTCTTGTCAAACTGCATGGCTAATCCTGTAATACAATGCTGCAAAGCAGTGAGATACTAGGCATGCTTGCTTATTCCAGATCTTAGCAGAAATATATGTACTGCTTCCCTATTAAATAAGATACTAGCTTTACAACTAAGGTATATATATTCTACCATGTTGTAACAGTAGGCCTGTTAGAACAGTTCCATGTTAGAATGGCCTGATTTTTGTTTTTGTTAGTAAATTCTAGTTTTATTATGTTGTGATCAGAGAGTGCTGTTTGTTTTATCTCTACTCAATGGATGTTATGATGTTTCCTCTGTGACCTTATAACCAACTTTTGTGAATGTGCCACACAGTCTCTAACACAGGGTTATAAATTTTATGTATATATATGTATCTCCATAAGACATATCCTACTGATTATGTTGTTTAGAGCTCTTAACTCCTCACTTTTTTTAGCCAGTTGATCTGTCTTGTGCTGAGATTGGTATATTAAAGTGCCCTATTGTTAGTATGTTTCTAGCTATGTTTCCTTGGATCCCCTATAGTTTTGTTTTATAAAGTTGGCTGCTATATTCTTTGGGGTATATATAAGTATTCTATCTTAACTGTGGTTTGTGGCCTTTAGCACTAAAATGTGTCCTTTGTCATATTTAATGTTTGGGGACTTGAATTTTATTAGTCTGTTATCAGGACCATTACAGCTGCTCAATTTTTCTTTCCATTTATCTGGTATACTTTTGTCCCACCATTTATTTTTAACCTCTCTGAATTACTTTATTTTAGATGTGTCTGTTGTCTCTGCAAGGTTTTCGTTTTGTGAGCCTAATCTAAACCCTTTTATGAGACTGCAGAAAAACTGATGCCTTTGGCCTCAATTCTATTACATTTTCTAATTGTGTGTATTTTGTTATATTAGCTGTTTTTTTCATTATGAGACATGTCTTTCTGCTTGTCTATTTTTTAGAAATTGCAGAGGGAGGTTTGGTATTTGCATTTTTGTTCCAGTGGTTACCTTTGCATTTATATATTTTTTAATGCCCCTTGTTACCCATTTTCTCTCTGAAATATAATTGTTTTACTAGGATACATCTCAGAGTTGATAATTCTGAGTTAATTTTCCCAGGTAACTGGTGAGCCCTTTTAATTTGTTCAGGTTTTCTTCCCCATTCTGGAAATTTTTCTTAGATTATACTCTTAAATATTCTATCTACAAGCTATTGTACTAAAAACAATGTTGCTTAACCTTTGGAGAAAAGAAGTGCTAGAAATGTATTTTATGCCACAATAAAGGGGTCATGTACTTAGGTTTTGTTTTTACTTTACATTTTTAAGTTATTGGTAGGGAAAAGAAAGGAAGGTTTAGTGAAAGAGAAAGCAGAGAGATACAGATTTTTGGCTTTTGGCACAAGCCTAATTCACTTGTGGTACTGTTAAGATTAAGATTAGTCTTATTTTAAATATAATAGTTTTAAAGTACATCAAAATAATCCCAGCTAAGGAATGCTGCACTAACTCCTTTTACATTAGATTATACATATAATTCTACTCACATTTCCTATGGAAGGGACTAGAAGACAACCAAGGAGATCCAGTTGATCTAGTAACAGAAAATAGCCAGGGGAAGCACTGTGTAAAGCAGTCTGAAAATTACTATTTCACATAGCTCAATAACATCATTATAAGCCAATTAGCATGTAATTAACTATAGAAAAAAAAAGTCTGCTTTATAAATATCAACTTTCTTCTTTTAGCCAATCTCTAAAAAAATCGCTTCCTTAGGTTTATGCAAGTTTCATTTATTCCACTCATCTACAAGTATCTACTGACTCCCTATTATTATATGCCAAAATTCTAGGAATGAGGGACATGGCAGTGGGTGTGATAGACACAGCTTATGGAACTTTTAAGTCTAGCTAGAAAACAGAAAATTAAATAAGTACAGTATAAGTGTGAAGAGTATTTCAATTAGAGAAGTATCGCCGGCTACACGAGCATAAAAGGGGAGCTAGATGGAGTTCTTAGTCCTTCAGCTAAAACTTGAAAGATGAGTAGAAGTCAGCCAGACCGGGGGATAAGGAAGTGTGAGTGTTCTAGGCAAAGGCCTAGGATGAGAGAGCACATTCTAGGAACTGAAAAACAGTGTAACATGGCTGGAGCACTGCAGTGATGTAGGGCCGAAAAGACCAGCAAGATCCATCCTATAGAGAACCTTGTGATCCATTTAAGAACTCAGGACTATGCCTAAGAACCATTGAAAGATTTTATGTAAGAGAGTGAGACAATCAGATGTGCATTTTAGAAAAAAATCCAAATAATCTATCAACAATAGTTAAAGGGTACCAAATGGAGTAAAGCAGTCCGACAGGCTTAAGCGCAATTCACAGATGAAGGAGCTTGGACTCTCAATGAACCTTCAAAGACTTTAGAAGTGTTAGAAGAATTCTAGACATTACAAGTGTATCTATTTCCAAAGGGAGATAGATGGGTTGTAGAGATGTGGAAATGAATGTTAGGGACTCAAAGACTGGTTAGGTTAGGGTTCAGTTGGGAGAGGGGCCATGTGCATCCTGAGGCACTGAAAGAGAAAATGGTTGAAAACAAGTCAAGAAAGGCAGATCTGGGCTATGTGGAAGGTTTCAAATGTCTAAGTAAAAAAATCTGAAATTTGCCCATAGAGGAGAAGTTGAGCCATTGACGATTTCTCAGCAAATAAGCATGCTTAGGTGATAGCAGGATGGATAAGTCAGGAGAAAACACAGGACCTAGGAAAGACAGGAACCTTTTATAGTGCTCCAAGTGTTGTTAATGTAAGCGTTAGCAACAGGGATAAGAGAAACAGATTCGGCAATTACAAAAATAAGCCAACAACAAGGTAGGGTCGAAACACCTGCCTAAATAGAAAGGGTAGGATAAAGTATGACAACATAGCTGAGATGGTGTAAAGTAAATGGGCTACAAACTGGAAATTACAAATTTCACTATTACATGCAGTTTCTCTATAATAGTATTACCATAGAGCAGCCTTTCTCAAAATGTGGTTGGCAGACCGGAATTGATCTATGAGCTATTTGTTATCCAATCAGTACAGACAATGAGAGTAAGCATTTAGAAATGTTCACACCTATGTGACAGTAATATTACTGTTGAATTTAATGATAAAAAACTTGGAGTTTTATTATGTTTGTCTTTTAATTTCATTTTTCTAGTAATTCATTTTTATCCTATTTTACAAAAGTATGGATCTGACAGAAAATTTTCAAAAATGAGTCCTTTACCACACTATCAGAGTATTTAGCTTGCCACCCCAAAATCTAAGCAGATTAACTGTACCTTTGTAAACACTTAAAAATAAACACAAATTTGAATATGGACTGGATATTAGAGATAATGCTGTTACTGTTAATTTTCTTAGGTATAATAATACCACTCTGATTAAGTAGTAGGATCATACTTTTAGAAGCTATACACTGATGTACTTAGCGGTAAATTATCATGATGTCTGCAACTTACTGAATAGTTCAGCCATAGAAAAAGACACACACGAGGGATCTCAAACACAGACAGCTAAAGCCAATACGGCCACATGTCAACAATGGTTGAATTTAGGAGGTGGGATAACAATACCATACTCTCAACTTTCGAATAATATAATGTTGAAAAAAATATTTAAATAAGTAACAAAAGCAAAGTCCTCCATACCCCAAAGTCACTAGGTCAGTATTTTCTGGGATGACTTCTGGATCCTCCCCTTCCTCAAGGCACTTCAGTTTATCAAGACTAAAACAAAAACAAACAAAGTAATCACTGCATCCTGTCCTTAGCAAGCAGGAGTTGTGTCCTAAATACATCACTGAATAATTAAGCAATCAGATAACCAGAATTAAAGGCGAATTCTGTGCCAATGTTCTATAAAGAAAGGGATATATGCCTGGTTGAAGGCGGCCAATACTGTTAAAAGGAGAAATAGATCGTTATTTTAATATTTTCATTTAAAATAAATCACTTTGAGGAATATCTCAATAACAGTATACCCAGGAGGTCCCCAAAAGAGACCAGAGATAATCAAGGTTTTGACACTGCTGTGGTTAAATATCCTTCCAGCCTCATCATAAACTAAGGTTCCTCCGTCGTCAAAGTGTCTTGTCAAAGACATACACGTCGCTGTTACTCTGATTGCTTTCCTACATTAATAAGCACTTTAAAAACTAGTGAATAGAAAAATTAATCTTTCATGCGGCTCTCTCGTCCCTTCAATCCCACTAGCAGAAATTGTGCATCCCATCACGGGACTTCTCCCGTTGTTCCGGGAAAGCTTTGATAGGGCGGCCCTTCTACCCCGGGGAGTAAACCACAGGCCCGCCCCCATGATGAGGCCCAGGGGCGCGCAGGAGCAAGGCTGCACCCGGGTTGACTCCAAGCCGCAAGAGCCCCTCGGCCCCGCACTCACCCGCACACCGCCCTCAGCTCGGCTGCCGCTTCCAGGCTGCAGCCCAGATCCCGGGCCACGGCCTCATCCTCCCGGCCGGAGTCTGCAACCCCTCGGCCCCCGGGCAGCGCCGGTGCCGGCGGCTCCTTCAGCGACAAGTCCCCTTCCCCGCGCAGCCGGCCAAGCCACAACTCCCCGAAAGCGGCCACATGGAAAACGCGCGTATTCGACTCAGGAAGCTCGTACTCTGGGAAGTTGCAGCCGCCACTGCTGGGAACCGGGTTCTGCCTGCCGCCCTCCCCGCCGCCGCACGTTGAGCCGCCGCTGCTGCCTTCAGCCATGTTCGCCCCTCTCCCTTCCCGGCGAAAAGCGGCTGATCAAGGCCTCGCGGGGCTTGCTGGGACTTGTAGTTGCGCGGAGCCCGGGCCGGCGAGCAACTGGGCTGCACTGGCACAGCTTTAGACACTACGTTTCCCGTCAGGCCGCGAGTTGGGCCCGCCCCCGGGCGTGGCACCACGAGCCTCCGCGTGCAGGGCTTGAACTCATTGTTCTCTAGTCTCGGCTCACAGGAGGGCGGCTGCGGCTTTCTTTTCACCGCAGCTTGTTTGGGGGGTTTTCAGCCCGCTCGGTTACGCAGCATCGCTCTATGCGGGATAGGGCGGTTTTGGCACGCCCCTTGGTCCCCCTCGTTGTTTTCCTGTCGGCCCTGAGGTGCGGAACTTTTCCTTGACTCCAGGGTTCGAGAGCTGCGCTGCTGCCTCACTGATCCAAAGCCTGAGAGACTTGAGGGTCGAAGGCTGAGCCCCGGGGCATGACTGGCCCTCCAGGTCCGGTTCGTTTAGAACCTCTACAACGGCCCCATGTATATACGTATCATTGCTGTATACGCGCAGAATAATGTTTATTGAGAGCCTACTGTGTATCAGACGCTGTACAGTATTATCCCTAACGTATATTTTTAAAAATCACAACAGCTTTTCCAGGCAGGTATTATCATCCCAGTTTTGCTGTTGAGGAAGGAGTTAACTGCTAGGAAATAGAAGCAAGGTCGGAAATCTGGGATTTTATCTGTAAACTAAGAAACTCTCCTTCCAATCTGAGGACCTGAGGATGTGCCCTTAGACATAGCTTGTGTCAGACAGTGTGGAAGGGTTCGAAGGAAAAAAGCCAAGAGTTTAAATAAGCAAAGGCAGAAAACAGAGAAGTCACGGTGACTCGGAATAGTGGGGCTGAGGCCATCTTCTCCCCTAGACTTGCCATTATGTAAGCCAGTAATTTCTTTTATCTTTAGATAGTTTGAGTTGAATTCTCACAACCTGAGGACAATTAGTCTTCCCAGTGCCTGTAAACCTTGCTCTAAATCCCTTAACAGGGGAGCTCTCACTCCAGAGAATGAAGTCTCGTTTCAGTTGTAAGAACTCTAACATGTATCTGGAGATTGAGTAACATTGTCTTCAGGAGTGGAGACCACAATGGTTCCTGAGAAGCAGTGGGAAGGGGCAGGACCAGAAAGAACACAGCAAGGGAAGGTGGTTCACTATGAGGTGTGGCATTTCGGAACAGCATCTTTAGACGTGTGGATCGTAGGGATCAGGGGGGAAAGAAGGGTTAGTGGTCGGCACCAGCGGAACTCCTTTGAGTCTTAGCGTCAGCAGCCACTCTTTGGAATAAGTCTAAAGAGGTCCAGAATAACCACTGCAGCATAAAAATTATTTTGAGCTGAAAGCATTTGAGAATTGGCTTTTTTTCCTGAACTCCATTATCTTCCTAAATGTGGAGCCTCCCCAAAGAACTCAATTGTCATAAATCCCCTCCCACAACTAGAGAAGATTGACTAGAAGTGGGCATCACACTTACACATTGTCACAAAGCTGTATTTCCCATCTGTTCTCCTAAGGACCTATTTATCTTTCCTGAAAGTCATTTGTTTTCCACTAAGTGCCCTTTCTCCCCCTCCCCTATTAAGAAGTCATTTGTTTTCCTGTAAATGCTGCGCTCCCCTTCCCCTTATCTCATTAAGATAGTACATAAGCCCAAATTCTAACCACCTCCTTGAGCCAACTTTTTCTGTGAACTCTCATTAATCTGTCTTTTGTCAGTTTAATTCACAGTTCCCAAATGACAATATAAGAGTGTAGAGGAAGTTTCTCCTCTTCAGCCACGGCAAAGGAAGCTTCTGGCCCTGTTGCAAGTTTGGCAGAAAATGGGAGCATTTTTAGACCTGGAACTAGGACCGGACAACAACAGAAAAGAGATAGAAAGATTCTAAGATCCCAGGATAGATATAGTCCTTGTAATTCTGGGTGAGTTTTGTATGATTCCTGACGGAGGAAAAAAAACAAAAACAAAGGTTTCCCAATTGTGGATGTTGGAACCAACCACTGGGTTGAGGTCGTGGCATTAATTTAGAGACAGGATTCTGAGTAGTGGCACAAACCAAGATTATGACTCTTGATTGGAGAGTAGGAATAGGGAGACATGAGCTCTCAAAGTTTGCCTCTGAGCATTAGTTTCCTCACTTGACATGCTTACATGAGCTCATCAGGTGATGAAAACTGGCTTGCTGGGGGGAGCCGTGGCAAACTGGGGAGTACCAGCCTCCGTCTACAAAGCTACCATGGCTGCCATGTAGGAATGCAGGATTTCTCCACCAGAGCTTCCAACATTTCTAAAGAAGTCAGATATTTAGCTTTTTAACAACAACAACAACAAAAGTGAAATCTGATCTTCAAGTGTGGGCAATTAATTTTGTTAATCTGATCTTCAAGTGTGGGCAATTAATTTTGTTAAATTACTTAAACAAGGAGGCCATTAGATTGAGGTGGCTCTAATTCAATGGCAGCCTGCCTCAGAAAGCCAAAGTCTAAGTCTGTAAATGCCTCAAGGTTACAAAATCAAAATGCTAAGGACAACCAATCGCAAACAGCCAACTAGACTTCAAGCTATAACCATTCAATAATTGCTTTGCTTCTGCCTTTTCTCTATAAGATTCTCTCCCCAGGCTCCAGTCAGTGGAGTTCTCCTAACCACTTCCTGTTTGGTGCTGCCCTATTTGAATTGATTTTTGCTCAAAGAGAGTCAAAAATTTTAACATGCCTCAGTTTATCCTTTAACAGTTCATATAACATTTTAAAACAGTATTCAAACCAAACACAATACACATAGGCATCTGGCCAGTGGCCTACCTGTTTGTGATCTCTGATCTACTGTATCTCTAAAATTCACCCAGCTCCCAATTTATGTAATTCCAAAAGTGAACTTCTTTCGTCTTGGTTTCCAAAGTAATTCTACCACTGCCCCAAGGCCTCCTTTCTCAGAATTAGACTACAGGTAACTGGGAGTCTCACTTGGGGTTGAAACCATATGTTTCCCACATTTCAATAGTAACTGTCCAAGTTGTATTTCCATCTAGTTCTCTCTGATATCTAAATCTTTCCTACAGCAAAGTCATTTATTTTATTCTTCTCCTCTGGCTTTGGCTTTTTTCCCTCTGAGTGGACAACTGGTCTGGATTTTTAAAAATAATTTTTGAATAAGCACATAATTTAAAAGGTAGAAATATCAACTGTATTATTATTGACTATATTCCAATATAGTCAATAACAATGTAATATCTTTGTATGGTGAGAGATGGTAACTACACTTATGGTGATCATTTTGTAATGTATAGAAATATCATATCACTGTGCTGTGCACCAGGAACTAACATAGTGTTGTAGGTCAATGATACTTCAGAAAACAAACTCGTAGAAAAAGAGATCAGACTGTGGTTACCAGGGGCAAGGGGTGGAGAGAGGGAGACTGGATGAAAGTGATCAAAAAGTAGAAACTTACAGTTATAAGATAAATGAGTACAAGGGATGTAATGTACAACATGATTAACATAATTATTGCTGCTATATATTATACATGTAAGTTAAGAGAGTGTATCCTAAGAGTTCTCATCACAAGGAAGAAAATCGTTTTTTTCTTTTTCTTTTACTTTGTATCTATATAAGATGATGGATATTCCCTAAACTTATTGTGATAATCGCTTCATTGATGTATGTAATCATTATGCTGTACACCTTAAACTTATACAGTGCTGTATGTCAATTATATCTCAATAAAAGTGGAAGAACAAAAAGATACAAACATCATGCAGTGAAAGTCTCCCTTTCTATCTTTCCCCCAGTCATGTAGAGCCCCTTCCTAGATTTCTGGAGGCAACCATAACCTCCAGTTAGCAATTTCTTGTGTATCTTTCCAGAGAAATCATGTATTTTATATAAATATATATGTATGTATGTACACATATTGCACACACACATATGTATGCATGTACACACATATTTTTGCATACAATACATGCCGTTCTATATTCTATACCTCATGTTTTTCACGTGAGGTTATATCTTAAGACATCCTTTTATATAAATATAAAGAGCATACTATTTCTTCCACTGTATCTGTCAAATTTCTTTAACTAGTTCTCCCTTGAAGTACATTTAGGCTGTTTGTAGTCTTCTGCTTGTACAATTAATGCAGCAATGAATAATCTTACAGGCAGTCATTTTGCTGATTACTATCTGTCCTCAGGCCCCAATTAAAATCTCTATTTAAAAATTATTCTTTTGCACTCTCTTGGATTACTCACCCTGGGGGAAGCTGGCTGCATGTCATGAGGACACTCAGACGTCACTATGGAGAGGCTGATATGATGAGGAACTGAGAAGAGGCCTCTTACCATTGATCAGCACTAACATGTCAGGTAGTTGAGGGAACCACCTTGGAAGCAGACCCTCTAGCCCAGTCAAGCCTAAGAGAATTGCATTCCTGCCAACACTAACTCATCTGTTCCCAGATTCCTGACCCACAGAAATTGTGTGAGATAATAAATATTTAAGCTGCCACATTTTGGGGTAACCTGTTACACAGCAATAGATAACTAATAGAGGGAGTGAGGTGAACACAGCCATGTATTAAGAGGTTAAATCTACACAAGGGACCTTGCCAGAGAGGCAAGAGGTAGGGAAATAATTAAGGAAACATTTGCAATAATCCAGTTAAGAGGCAATGGAGGGTCTATGAAAAGAGACAAGGATGGGCTCATCCAGCCCTGGAGAAACAACCTGAGTTTGTACATTAATGATGATATCCTATAATAGCAATTTTAGTACATTAATGATGTTATCGACAACAGCAATTTCAGTCATCTGACTCTGGTTGATTAGAGTTCAGTTGGCACAGAATTGAGGTCAGAGGGGACAAGAAAGGGAATAAAGTTTTGGATAGAAAGATTAATCATAAACTCAGTAAGAGAACTTGGTTTTAGGGGGACTTGGTTTCGATAATAAAAATGCATGAAGATTCATCTACTTGAACAGCAATATTTCTAAAAATGACTGATTCTGAGAGTATTAAATGCTACTGCACCCATTGAAATCACCTTTCAACTCTGACCTTGGTCAGGCCCCTCGTATTGAATGGTGACTTCCTTCTCCTAGTCATCTTCTTTTGACTCTCTGTTGATCCTATCTTGTTGAATAGCATTTCCAATTGTGGGACACCATTTGGGGAACATTCTTGCCTTGAGGTGCTGACATCTTGTTTGGGAAAAATCTGGATAATCAAGATTACGTCCTGTTTTGTCTGTTCTTTCTTTTGCTTTTACCGTTGTGAAATACACACACACACACACACACACACACACACACACACATACACATATAAAGGGTTCTTTTGGTTAAGGGTTGTTTGTGTTTCAAAGCACTGATGAGTTTTATCTAAAAATAGAAATGATGTCTCTAAATTTACAAATACTCTTTTGCAATCCAACGGTCATCTTGACTATGCATAAATCTCTACTGATCAATTACCAAAGCTACACTGCTGTGGCCATATTCTAAACCAATTGATTTTTCAATTGGGCTGGGCTCAGTCATTTACATTTGACCCATGATTAGCAGGGAGCATACCTAAATTTAAGTGGCAATTACAGCGTGCTGGATCTTTCTTAGTTTCGGGTTCTGTGGGGCAGGCATTCCCAAAAGGTTCAAAGAAAGGCCCTGCAAGAGCAACTGTGGAACAGCTTCGGCTACAGCCACGTCTTCTTTGGTATTTCTACTGAGAGGGGTAGGGCCAAATGCCCAATTCTCATTCACCCCTTAGGCATCGAGAGGCTTTAGGAAAATAAGAACTAGCCAGCTCTTTCCACAACAGAGTTGAGGACACCAAGATACCAAAAGGAGAAAATCTTTTGCTTGGTGCTGTTCCTGGATTCTCTGCTTCAACAGATTACATGTTCATGTGGAGGATTGCTTTCCTGAAGCCAGGGGACCATGTGGGAGTTTATCTCTGCCAAAGAAAGGAGTAGCAGAAGGACGGAAAGGGAATGTGTGACGGGAAAGACAGCTGAAGTACCCTTAGTCATAAAGGCAGTTGGTAGAATAATAATAACAATTTAGTGAGAAGTAAGATTTATAACCTTTCAGAGACCTGATATGAATTATAAGGAATTTTAACAACCGAGGTGGAAAACCTGAATTGAGTGTCCTCTTCAATTCTAAGCAATGATCCTTTTCAAAGCTGAATGACTGTTAATAGATATATATTTGCATAATGAATTTTTTAAAATAATCATTGTTTGTTTGTTTTTTTTTTGGCTGCGTTGGGTCTTTGGTGCTGCGCACGGGTTTTCTCTAGCTGCGGTAAGCAGGGGCTACTCTTCGTTGCGGTGCACGGGCTTCTCATTGCGGTGGCTTCTCTTGTTGCGGAGCACAGGCTCTAAGCGCGCAGGCTTCAGTAGTTGTGGCACGAGGGCTCAGTAGTTGTGGCTCACGGGCTCTAGAGCACAGGCTCAGTAGTTGTGGCGCACAAGCTTAGTTGCTCCGAGGCATGTGGGATCTTCCCGGACCAGGGATTGAACCCGTGTCCCCTGCATTGGCAGGTGGATTCTTAACCACTGAGCCACTAGGGAAATCCTGCATAATGATTTTTTTTTTAATTCTCTAAATTGTCTCCAACTAATTGTTTTAGGATACCTGTATTGTTTGCTGCTCTCCCACCATCCCCACCTCTGTTCCACTGATAAGTACAAATTAGGCAATTAGCTTTTTCCAAGAACAATGCCAAATTTATTGGAAGGTATTTAAAATCTTGGATTAACAAAGAGAGTGAGAGAGTCTACTGGTAGAAAATAATAGAATCAGAGAAAAGAAGTATCAGAAAACATTTTAGTCCCTTTTGATGATAGGGACTGTGGACATGGAGAGATTTGGAAGAAGCTGTCATTTTTTGGAGGGAGGCTTGAACCAGGACATTGTCTGACTCCCATGATGTGAGGCTGGTATCATTCTAAGATTCTGCAACCAAGCATACTTTTTAAAAATCTGTTGAAGTTCACCTATTATCTCTATGAGACATATTCACTGATAAAAGAGGAAAAGATCCTGGAAATGGTATAAAATGATTGAAGGTTAGAAGCTGTGGGACCAGGTAATGAAATACTCTCTGATATTAGATTTTGCCCTTATCTCAGAAGGAAAGCATCTTTCCACTGTAAAGTTTCTTTCTTTCTTTCCATACTCCTTGGAAGCAAGTCACTAAGCACAGTTCATACTCATGGGGGTGTGGAGTGGGGAAGGAGTGGGAATTAAGTTTCATCTTCTGGAGCAGGGAGTAGTTACATATTGATAAGTTATTTGAAATCCTATAAGGGAGATTTGTCTCTTCTCCTTCACTTATTTAATTATTCAATCTTTTATTTATATCAGTATGGACTCATGGATATTTATTTTATGTTTTGGACTATCATCCATCACTATGTATTAATCACGTGCTTCAGATGCTTTGACATCGGGGTCTTGCTGAGCCTGGAGAGACTGCCCCTCCCAGGGATAGCCAATTTCTAGAGATAGTAAAGGATTCTCCTTTGAGTGTGCCTTTCAAATGCAAACCAATCTACCCAGAATGGGCACCCCGCCCCGCCCCCACCTCCTCTATCAGGTTCTCACTCTCAAGGTTACTATTCCTCTGCCCTAATTAGCCAGGTCCAGGTACCAGCCAACTACAGGCAGCCCCTATGCCCCAGAACCACTGAAATTATTTAAATCAGCCAATCCTAAACCTGCTTACCTTGCCTCACCTGTTTCTTCCTGCAGAAACTACAATAAGGGCTCTTGCCCACATTTCCCTCTTGCTCCCTCTGCCTCCTGATCAATCCTGGTGCTTCCTCCTGTGGCCCCCTGCTGTGTGGCATGCCCCCTCTTAGGAACCGTGAGTAACAAACCATCTTTACACTGACAGTCATCTCTTGATCTGCTAGCCTTCATCATAGATGAATAAAACCTACATTTTAAAGCTACTTATTTATTTTACTGCTCACATTGTTCCAGCTTTGGTTATTGAGAGCTATTTCAGATCGGCTCCTGTTGTCCCTTTCACATCCACCCTGTCCTCTTGTTTTCTGAGCACTTCCTTACTTTCCGGGGCAACAAGATGCTTCTGACTCATATACTCCCTGCCCAATGCCTAGAATCAGCCATTTCTCCAGGAAACCATGGTTCTTTTTATTGGAGAATGGTATCACCATTGATTTTTGTAAACAAAGTTTTATTTACATGAACACAGTCATGTTTATTCAATTTCTCATTGTTTATGACTGGTTTTGCATTACAACAGCAGAGTTTAGTAGTTACAAGAGACCGAATGGCCTGAAAATCCTGAAGTATTTGCTATCTGGCCCTTTACGGATGTTAACTAGACTGTGTGATCATTTCACAATACATACAAATATTGAATCATTATGTTGTATATCTGAAACTAACATAATGTTACATGTCAATTATACCTCAATAAAAAATATGTAATTATAGTAAAAAAATGTTTGCTGACTCCTTTTTTAGATGAAGGTGACGTGCTTCTTTCTTTCTCTTTAAAATTTATTTTATTGAAGTATAGTTGTTTTACAAGGTTGACTTAATTTCTGCTGTACAGCAAAGTGATTCAGTTATACATACGTATATTCTTTTCTCGTATTCTTTTCTATTATAGTTTATCACAGGATATTTTTTTTTTTTTTTTGCTGTATGCGGGCCTCTCACTGTTGTGGCCTCTCCCGTTGCGGAGCACAGGCTCCGGACCCACAGGCTCAGCGGCCATGGCTCACGGGCCCAGCTGCTCCGCGGCATGTGGGATCTTCCTGGACCGGGGCACGAACCTGTGTCCCCACATCGGCAGGCGGACTCTCAACCACTGCACCACCAGGGAAGCCCTATCACAGGATATTGAATATAGTTCTCTGTGCTATACAGTAGGGCCTTGTTGTTTATCCAATCTATATATAATAGTTTGCATCTGCTAATCCCAAACTCCCAATCCATCCCTCCCCTACCCCCTTGGCAACCACAAGTCTGTTCTCTATGTTGCTTATTTCTATAAGAATAGAGAGAGGTCTTATGGAAGTCCAAAAACTGAAGTGTTCATGAGATCTGACACCAGGAATCAACAGTACATTTTCTTCCACGGCTTTCTGGCTTCCATTGTGCATTTCCTCTCCATTCCTTTCCTCTCTATCAGGTAGTTCTTACTGGCCCCTTATGTAGGCTGCTAAGTTGCGGTGCGGGGAAACTCCCCTTCTAGCTAGGTTAGAAGGGAGGAGCTGGTAAAGAGGAATTTATTTAGAGTTGGCACCACCTTCTAGGATGGTAAAGAGAGCCACGTACACCTCTGGTCATGTAAGCTAGGCCCAGGGAGAAAAAGAAAAAAAGCAATTCCTCCCAACACAATTATGCTTTTGCAACTTGTCGAATTAATGCCATTTTCACATACATTTTCCTTGTATATGATTAGACACTGTAGCTGAGAAAAAAACTACTCACCTTGGAAAGTGTGCCCTGCTTTTTAGGAACATTTCTAAAGATGTCAAGCACATCAAACACTAGGGATTATCCTCGTGCTTCCAGTCAGCAGTGACTAAGCAAAGCAGAGCCTCTCAGGTGCTCGAGTTTGCAACTCCCTAAAAGACAGAGAGGAGGACTGTCCTCTTCCTCCAAGGAGGGCAGGGGTTTACTGAGGGAGTGGGCAGGCATGGGGGCACCTTGCTGGGGGCTTCAAAGAGAGGCTACATAGGTGGAGAGGGGTTGAAGAGAGGGAACATTTATATTAGACTCCCTGCTTTTGAAGACCTAGTCTGGAAGGCATTTGCTAGTGTCTAGCAGAATAAAAAATAAAGTCCAACACCATTACAAGCCTAATCCTGGGTGATGAACATCTGTAGCTCATTCATAATACAGTGTGTATCTGGTCGGGGAGACTGAGCAGCAAAGCTTCTCGGGAAGGAGCAGTAAGTGCTCTCTGATGGCTTAGTCGTGCTCCAGCAATGAGAGGGCAGGAGACACGCCTGCAGCATCGGGGCAGAGTCTCGCAGCACCAGAGACAGTCAGACTGCCTTTTCCCTTAAGGCAGAAAAGAAGAGATCTGCACTGCTTTGCCCCACATGCTTCATACTCGCGTGCTGCATAAGGACACCTGATAAGGTTGCCAGATTTAGCAAATGAAAAGTGCGGGAAATCCACTTACATTTGAATTTCAGATATACATAATGAATGAATAACTTTTTAGTATAAGTATATCCCATGCACTATCTGGGATATACTTGTACGAAAAAACATTTTGTTGTTTTTGTTGATCTGAAATTCAAATTCAACTACTCTTTATTTTATCTGGCAACCCTATGCCTGGGTCTACTTCATAACCTTTCAGATCAGCTCCTGGAGCTGCCAGAAACTTCCCTCTAGATCTTTTGAGGGAGAGAGCAAAAGCTAGAGGCAGAAAGAGGACTGGACTGGCCCAGTTTTTCCTGTTTTGGAAAAGCCCTGCGTACCAGGCCGTGCTAGGCCATTGGTCAGCATTCAAATGGCCCTGTCCTGTGTCCACTTCCGGTCTAACTAGTGTGGCCATGGTCATGGCTGTTGGGAGGTGTGGCGGCCCATACAGAGTTTGTTTACATAGGTAGAAGGCAGTTAGGCATGTCATTATGTCCAGGGCACTTATGTCTGCCAGCAGGTTCCTTCACTCCAGCCCCCCCTCCTCCCCACTTCTCTGCCTCACGCCAGAATAGGCTCCTTTTCTAGAACCCGTAACCTCAACTCAGTGCTGGCCCCTCTCCTCCCTTAGTCTGAAGACTCTCACATATGACTCCGATGTTTTTTGACCTGCTTAACTACCTCCTGACACTCACTCACTCTTGCCCGCATCAGGTTGACCTTCTAGCCTGCTGCTTTTCCTGCACTATTTTCCTCTGTTCATCCAGATCATTTAAGGCTCAACTAAAATCACTCAGTTCTGTGAAGGCTTTCCCACTCCAATCTGTACCGTTCTGTCCAAACTTTATACATTGTCCTGGATCACCTCAGAAGTTTAATTGGCCTATGTTTGTTTCCTTTCTTTGAAATTGAAAATCAAAATCATAGAACTAAAAACTTTTTAAGCACTCATAATGCCAACAATCCCAACCTAAAATGACTTTTAAAAAATTTTGTAATATGCATATATCATTTATATGGCATATATCATTTATATGGCTGCCTGCTGTCCCATATTTATATCTTTCAGCTTTTGTGATCTGAGAGGTAAGACTCCTTGTCACCCAGCTCCAAATAGCAACAGCCCAAGAGGATGATTAATCCACCTTAGAGCACATGCCCACCACATAGTGTCCCATTCCTTTCAACCAGCGGCTGTGGCTAGAGAAATGACCTGTTACGTTTGGCTAGATCTAGATCACCCTGTGGCCACGGGATTAGGTACTATGATCGACAACTCTGCCAGAATGAAAAGCAGAGTTGGCAAGTAGATGGGAGAACAGTACGCCAAAGGAAGGAACGTAATCATGGGTAGACAGAAATAAGAGCTGTCTACAAAAACCAAGGTTCTTCTAAGTTTTGGTAGAATGACCCAATCCCCTCAAATCTGGTCATCCTTTGGTGAATTGAAAACAAAATTTTTGCAACTATGACATTGAGGACTGAACTCTCAGGCAATGGTATGTGTCAGAGGACACTCTAATTTGAGAGACACTGATTTTACTTAATTATACCTTCTTTCCTTTGAGTGTCTGAATAAATTTTATAATAATCAGATGGTATGGAATGTCTAAGGAGGATGATTGTCCTTCTTTTAAAGAGGAGGGCATCGAGTCTTGAAAGAAAGGAAAAAATTTAAAAGGTCTGTCTAACGACATACACTGGCCCATTGCCTGAGGTAAGTCAGAACTTTTCAGCCTTGTACCTTATACCCTCCATGAGGGAGGCTCCTAAAGTTAAAAATATCAGTGGATTTTTTTAAAACTGGAAGATGACTTTAGGGTATGCATTTTTGTTTCCTCCCCCACCAAAAGTGTTTTAAATGAAAATCCTTCACCTCCTTTCAGGAATAAGGCAGAAGGAATGTTGTTTAAATTGAACAATTACACCCACATCATAAAAGTTCTGTTTCCAAATCTATCTGGTAGGTTTTCCTGTTGACAACATTTTGGTTTCACACAAGCCAAAAATTTCCTCTAACGTCTGTGTTTTTAAAGGTGCCTAGTCTCACATTATGTAATTGCTGTGAACAGTTAGCTATTAGAATATTACTACCCACATAAGAGGGAGGTGAAGCAAAACATTCTTCCCTTATTTTCTTTTGCCAGCCAGTTGCTGACTCATAGAGCAGTTTTAAAAAACTGTGTTGTCTTCTGAGCCCTGTGTCTAACTTTGGTATTTGCTTGCAATGTATTTTTTGAAAGTTTGTTTACATTGTTGAATAGATAACATTTTCACTTTGTTCAAAAATAAAAAATGTTCAGTGAAAAGTCTCACTCTCACCTCTTTCACTGCCTTTTCAGTTCTTACTGCCCCATACCCAATGGTAACCAATTTTATCAGATGTATATAACTTGTACAGCTTTTTAATATAAATGTGAACAAGTATGAATATATATATATATATATTCTCATTTTACCCCACTTAAAACAAAGGGCAGTATTGTTCTAAACATTGCTTTTTTACTTAGCATTGTATCTTTTTTTTCTTTTAACATCTTTATTGGAGTATAATTGCTTTACAGTGGTGTGTTAGTTTCTGCTGTATAACAAAGTGAATCAGCTATACATATAGCTATATCCCCATATCTCCTCCCTCTTGCAACTCCCTCCCACCCTTCCTATCCCACCCCTTTAGGTGGTCACAAAGCACCGAGCTGATCTCCCTGTGCTATGTGGCTGCTTCCCACTAGCTATCTATTTTACATTTGGTAGTATATATAAGTCCATGCCAATCTCTCACTTCATCCCAGCTTACCCTTCCCCCTCCCCAGGTCCACAAATCCATTCTCTACATCTGCACCTTTATTCCTGTCCTGCCCCTAAGTTCTTCAGAATTAGCATTGTATCTTAAAGATCCCTTCATGAACTCATCCTTATTCTCCAAAACTCATTTTAAACTTTAGCTACTCTGCAAAGACTTTCTGATCCCCTTTCTAAAGATTGTCATTTGCTTCCACATCAGTGCTCTCACTGCCTCATATCTGTACCCTCATTATAGCTCTTAGATTTTGTACTGAGATTATCTACTGGTATGGCAGCTACTTTCACTGGTCTATGATGTTCAAAAGCAGGGATGCTGCCTGTACATTTCTGTAACTCTAGGACCATGGACAGTGCCTAGTGTGCAGCAGATGCTCAATACAGATGGATGGATGCATATATTGATGAATAAATAAATATGACCAAAGAAATTACTATTCCTGGAAAAAGTTCCAAAAATTATCCTATAGAGAACCTAGGACAAATATCAATGTTAAATACAAGTGTGCATGATTATGCATTAAGATTTGGCTTGGCTAGGTGAGTTGACTGAAAGAGAGGTTCTGAACCAGGAGCAGGATACATTGAGCTCAGATAAGTAGTCAACAATTGAGATCTGGGGCTTCCCTGGTGGCGCAGTGGTTGAGAATCTGCCTGCCAATGCAGGGGACATGGGTTCGTGCCCCGGTCCAGGAAGATCCCACGTGCCGCGGAGCGGCTGGGCCCGTGAGCCATGGCCGCTGAGCCTGCGCGTCCAGAGCCTGTGCTTCACAACGGGAGAGGCCACAACAGTGAGAGGCCTGCGTACCGCAAAAAAAAAAACCCAAAAAAACCCAAAAAACCAACAATTGAGATCTGTACTGGATAAGGTTCCTATGGATGCAAGAACCAGAAACAGATCTTCTATCACTTAAGCAAAAATTAGATTTATTGTGGAAGTTCACAATAGAAGGCAGAGCTATTGTAAACAGCCAAGCCTCAGGAAGGGTTGGTAACAGGGTCAGTCCTTTAGAAACAAGAAGAGCTTGTGGGTTTCTCTCCTGAACATTGCCAGAGACGACTCAGCTCTTACCACTTTCTGTCTCTGTTTAAGTTCTCAAAGTTCCCAGGAAAGTACCGGATGGGTCAGGAGTCTCTTCCCTTGGATCATTCAGGCATAACTAAAGGACAGAATGGGTAACATAGGCATAGCCTCTCGGGAAACCATTATGTGCCAGGCCGCCATTGTAATTTTTGACTACAGAGGAACCAAGGTGACGAGGTGTGGGTTTCTTATCAGGTGTGTATGTCAGAATGACAAGGAAGCCAGGGAAACCTAGAAACCAGGTCAGTGGGGTAAGGAATAGGATAGGAGAGCAGGCAGAAGCCTAGACATCAAGACTTGGGCAATAGGTCAGAAGTGGACTGACAGGCAGCCAAATGTGAAGTTGGAGTCATCTGAGCACATCTGGCCCCAGGTCAAGATTGGCTCTGGGAACTAGAAGAGGCCAAGCCTGCCCTTGGGAAATGAGTTGGGGAGCCAGTAGGAAGGATGTGCAGGCTGGGCCTGGCATGGACCATTCCTTGACGCAGAATTTGGAGCAGAGCTCTTCATTCATATGTACTTCCCTTCACTCATTGGCCAGCTGGCCGTGTGAAGGACTGGCCCAGCATGCCTCAATCCCAACAAAGTGTACCAATAACAATGCTCATGTATGTCACTGTCTCTCGGTTATTGGTGTTTATTGTTTTTTTTCTAGTTGTTGTTATTTGGCCTTGAATCCAACTTATATGCTGGTGTGACTGAGCAAAGGGAGGATATTAGTGTTCATTTTGTGTCTACTATGTTCTAGACATAGTGATAGAGATCTCATATGCATTATTACATTTTAAAAGTATCCTCAAAATAGCTCTTTGAGGGAAGGATTAGGCCCCTTTTTATAGATAAATTAACTGAGGCAAGGAATGTGTCTTTGTCTGTTCAGGCTGCTATAATGAAATACCACAGACTGGGCAGCTTATAAACCACAAATATTTATTTTTTACAGTTCTAGAGGCTTGAAAGTCCAAGATCATGGCACTGGCAACTTTGGTGTCTGGTAAGGGCCCACTGCGTAGATGGCTATTTTTTGTTGTAATTTCACATGGCAGAAGGGCTAGGGAGCTTTCTCTCTGAGGCTTCTCTTAAAAGAACACTAATCCCACTCCTAAGGGCTCTGTTTTCATGACCTAGTCACCTCCCAGAGGCCCTGTCACCTCATACAATCACCTGGGAGGTTAGGTTTCAACATATGAATACTGGGGGAACACAAACATTCAGACCAGAGCAGAAGGTCTAATAACTTGAACCAAGTTCTCTCAGACCCCAATGCTCATATTTCCTTCTTCACAACACTCTCTAGACTCTTTAGGGCCTCATCACATGCACACTGGGACCTGTTTTCTTGATAGTGACTGTATGACAGCCATACTGCCACAGGCAATGGAACGTACTTGGAATCAGGAAACCTCAACTCTGGGCTCAGCTGTGTTATCAATTAGGTGGTGGCTTAGTTTTCTCATCTGTAAAGTGAGTGGGTTGACCTAGCCGACATCAAGGCTCTTTTACTGCTCTAAAAATGCCATGTCTTTGGTTTCATAGCCTTTGAGGCAATTAAAGATCACTTCTGCTTTAGAGAACTTTAATTTGGTCTGTAGCTATATACCATGCTGGTGCCACGTTTCGTTAGCCTCTGCAAAGATATGTTGTATTCTTGACATTTTTCTTTATTCCTTTGCTAATTTTTTCCATGTGATATCATATATGATTCAGGGAAGCAGACTTGTACACCACAGCAGTGTGCTCTGGCATTCCCAAGGAGTCTTTGAACTTACCTATATAGTTTCTCAGGGATAAGGTACATTGCCATTTTCACTTTCAGGATTGGCCCATAAAAGTTATTTTAAAACTTTCTCCCCCATTTTTAGTGGTGAAAATTGTTTTTCAAATATAATTCTTATTTAGAACTCCAAACTGTAAAGCAAATGTAACTGGATATGAAAAAAAAAGTTATTACATCAACAGCTGAGAAAAAAATTCCTGCTGGGGGAAAAGTGGTTTTTGGATTGGAAAAGACTTCTATGTAAAGAAAGTGAGACAAACTTTTGAGCACTAGAAGTGAACGGAAATTTGGAGGTGGAAGGATTGTACAAAAGAGTAGAGAAAGGGCCCGGCCGTACAGTGGTAGGCTGGAACTCAAGGCCCCTAAAACTGATGGAAGGATCTTTTCTAGGAGTGGGTGTGTCTAATATTCAATTTTTAATTCTTAGGTTTCTGTGATGGAAATCTGAGTGTAAGTGCCTGACATTAAGCTTTTGATTGCCGAGGCATCCACTTCGAAGATATCCACCTTGAATAAACATACTGCCAGCATTGTGCTTTATAAGGTTGATAGATAGTCAAATCATAGAAAGTAGTAGAACATAGCAGTTAAGAGCACAGGTCTGATTTCTTAGTGTAGACACATCCTGGCTATATGAAACTAGGCTACTTATCTGTATTTTCATTGTCTCCCCTATAAAATGGAGTTTACAGGCTAGTTTTATTGCTTTATACAGCTGCACTTTCATTTTTGACCTAAACTGAATAACCCCACTTTGTCATTGATTTTTTTTTCTCCAGACTTGGATCTTAATGATTTTTAGTTTATCCCAAATACATGAAAATCTTCATAAAAGGGATAATTACAGATAAAACAACAGCTAATAAACAAACTTCTGAAAGCAAGTCTATTGTAGAAATTTTAAACTACATCTAGTAATAGTATCTAATTGAGCACAGAGTTTCCCATGAAGGTAATTTTTAGTGGGATGGTATAACTTTATCATTATCTCAAGTACGATAAAATAGAAGAAATCACACACACCTTCCACTTGTGGGCATGTGGATCTGCACAGGTGAGACCCCAGTGTGACACCCACGGAAAGATGGCCAAAGATGAGTCCCCTGGTAATTAGCATGGGCATAGTAGGAATAGGCCACAAAAGATTAGGGTTGACCAAGTTTAGAGATGTGGTTCTTATTTTCCCTAATAACTAAATCCTTACAGATACCCAACATTCCCAGAGGCTGGGTGTCTTTGTCCTTTTGTCACCCACCCCCACCCACCCTGTCTACTATCTATTTAGCTCTACCTGTGATGTTTCTTACTTCTTTTGGAATTTGCTAATAGGCTGCCTCTTCCCAGCTTAGATGCCCTGGACCATCTTCCTATTTGGATATTAGCCAGCAGCATTCAAGTCCTGTCTCTTGTTTCTATAATAACCAGTTGCCAGATTCAGGTTTCCCTAAATTAACTGACCCCTAGCTTTGTTCCTAAGTTCATACCCAGACTTCATTGGTTTGGCTCTGTCAGATAGCATCCAGGATCCAGTTAAAACACAAAGAACCTATATTCTAGAGCCTGCAGGTAGAGCAAATTAAACAAAACGTGAATAGAAAGAAAGAACTAATAAAAAGAGAAGTGAGAAAGGTAAGTCACAGAAGTAGTATATTAAATTATTAAAACAAACTGGATTATTTGAAAATATTAATGGAATTGAGGAGGAATGATAAAGAAAAAAACAGGAGAGGCAAAATTATAAATATCAAGAACAAAAGAGTCTCTTTAGACAGTGGTGCTGGGAAAGTTGGACAGCTGCATGTAAATTAATGAAGCTAGAACACACTCTCACAGCATACACAAAAATAAACTCAAAATGGCTTAAAGACTTAAATGTAAGACATGACACCATAAAACTGCTAGAACAGAACATTGGCAAAACATTCTCTGACATAAATCATACCAATGTTTTCTTAGTGACCTAAAAAAAACCATCTACCAAGGCAATAGAAATAAAAGCAAAAATAAACAAATGGGACCTAATCAAACTTATAAGCTTTTACACAGCAAAGGAAACAATCAACAAAATGAAAAGACAACCTACACCCTGGGAGAAAATATTTGCAAATGATGTGACCGACAAGGGCTTAATTTCCAAAATGTACAACAGCTCATACAACTCAATAACAAAAAAACAAACAACCCAATCAAAAAATGGGCAGAAGACCTAAACAGACATTTCTCCAAAGAAGACATACAGATGGCCACTGGGCCCATGAAAAGATGTTCAACATCACTAATTATTAGAGAAATGCAAATCAAAACTACAATGTGGTACACCTCACACTGGTCAGAATGGCCATCATTAAAAGTCTACAAATAATAAAGGCTGGAGAGGGTGTGGAGAAAAGGGAACCCTTCTACACTACTGGTGGGAATGTAAATTGGTACAGCCACTATGGAGAACAGTATGGAGGTTCCTGAAAAAACTAAAAATAGAGTTGCCATATGATCCAGAAATTCCATTCTTGGGCATATATCTGGACAAAACTGTAATTAAAAAAGACAGAGTCAAGGGCTTCCCTGGTGGCGAAGTGGTTGAGAGTCTGCCTGCCAATGCAGGGGACACAGGTTCGTGCCCCAGTCTGGGAAGATCCCACATGCCGCGGAGCGGCTGGGCCCGTGAGCCATGGCCGCTGAGCCTGCACGTCCGGAGCCTGTGCTCCACAATGGGAGAGGCCACAACAGTGAGAGGCCCGCATACCGCAACAAAACAAAACAAAACAAAACAAACAATAGTTAAAAAATGGGCGGAAGACCTAAATAGACATTTCACCAAGGAAGACATACAGATGGCCAAGAGGCACATGAAAAGATGCTCAACATCACTAATTATTAGAGAAATGCAAATCAAAACTACAATGAGGTATCACCTCACACCAGGCAGAATGGCTATTATCAAAAAAGCTAGAAACAATAAATGCTGTAAAGGGTGTAGTAGAAAGGTAACCCTCCTACACTGTTGGTGGGAATGTAAATTGATACAACCACTATGGAAAACAGTATGCAGGTTCCTCAAAAAACTGAAAATAGAACTACCATTTGACCCAGCAATCACACTACTGGGCATATACCCTGAGAAAACCATAATTCAAAAAGAGACATGTACCACAATGTTCACTGCAGCACTATTTACAATAGCCAGGACATGGAACCAACCTGAATGTCCATCGACAGATGCATAGATAAAGAAGATGAGGTACATATATACAATGGAATATTACTCAGCCAGAAAAAGAAATGAAATTGAGTTATTTGTAGTGAGGTGGATGGACCTAGAGTCTATCATACAGAGTGAAGTAAGTCAGAAAGAGAAAAACAAATACTGTGTGCTAACACATATATATGGAATCTAAAAATATAATAAATGGTACTGATGAACCTAGTTCAGGGCAGGAATAAAGAGGTAGACATAGAGAATGGACTTGATGACATGGGGTGGGAGGCCGAAGTTGGGGTGAAGTGAAAGTAGCATCGACATATATACACTACCAAATGTAAAATAGTTGGCTGGTGGGAAGCAGTAGCATAGCACTGGTAGATCGGCTCGGTGCTTTGCGATGACCTAGCGGGGTGGGATAGGGAGGATGGGAGGGAGGCTCAAAAGGGAGGGGATATGGGGACATGTGTATGCGGGTGGCTGATTTGCTTTGTTGTGCAACAGAAACTAACACGGTATTGTGAAGCAATTACACTCCAATAAAGATGTATTAAGAAAAAAAGATACATGCACCCTTATGTTCATAGTAGCACTATTTACAATAGCCAAGACATGGAAACAACCTAAATGTCCATCGACAGAAGAATGGATAAAAATGTGGTATATATATACAATGGACTGTTACTCAGCCATAAAAAGAATAAAATAATGCCATTTGCCGCAACATGAATGGACATAGAGATTATCATACTAAGTGAAGTAAGTCAGAAAGAGAAAGACAAATGCCATACGACATCACTTACATGTGGAATCTAAAATACGACGCAAATGAACTTATCTACAAGACAGAAATAGACTCACAGACATAGAGAACAGATTTGTGGTTGCCAAGGGGGAGGAGGGGTGGGGGAGGGATGGATTGGGAGTTTGGGATTAGCAGATGCAAACTATTGTATATAGAATGGAGAAACAACAAGGTCCTACTGTATAGCACAGGGAAATATATTCAATATCCTGTAATAAATCATAATGGAAAAGAATAGGAAAAAGATATGAATATATATAATATATTCTCTGAATCACTTTGCTGACACCAGAAACTAACACATTATCAATCAACTATATTTCAATTTTAAAAAAAGAATAAAAAATGAGGGCTATCACTATAAATCCTATAAAAAGAAGGATAATTAAGGAATATTATGATCAGCTTTACGTCAATGAATTTGACAAATTAGATAAAACATACAAATTCTTGGAAAAACCTAACTTACCAAAACCAATACAAAGAAATAAAATACCTGTATAACCCTATAACTGCTAAATAAATTGTATTTGCAATTTAAAAAACCTTCTCAAGAAGAAAACTCAGGCCCAGATGATTTTACTTGTGATTCTATCAAAAATTTTAAAAAGAAATAATATCAATCATACACAAACTCAGGAAAAGGGAAGATACAACACTTCCAGATTGTTTTATGAGGCCAAAAAAACCTGACATGATTATCGCAAGAAACAGAAACCACAGAGTAGTATCTCTCATGAACAGAGACACAAAAACCTTAACTAAATATTAGGAAATTGAATCAAGAAATATATATATGAGGATAATACATCATGACCATGCAGAATTTATCTACGAATGAAAGTTTGATTGGCTTAACATTCAAAAATCAATCAGTATAATTCATTGCATTAACAGAATAAAGGTAAAAAATGTTATAGCATCTCAACAGATACAGAAAAAGCATTGCACAAAACTCAACATCCATGTATGAAAAATTTCAGCAGACTACAAAAAGAAGGGAATTTCCTTAATCTGATAAAGATCACCTACAAAAAATTATAGCTAACTTTATACTTAATGATGAAAGACAATGCTTTCCCCCTAAGGCTGTGAACAAGGCAAGGATGCTGTTATGGACTGAATGTTTGTCTCCCCTCAAAATCATATGTTGGAACCTTACCCTCCAATGTGATGGTATTAGGAGGTGAGGCCTCTGGAAGGTAATTAGGATCGATGAGGTCATGAGGGTCGAGTTTCCATGAATGGGATTAGTGTCCTTATAAGAGTCATGAGAGAGCTTGCTTCCTCTTTCTTTCTGCCATGTGAGAACACAAAATGTCAGTCATCTGCCACACAAAAGTGGGCTTTCACCAGAACCCAACCATGCTGGCACCATGATCTTGGACTTCTAGCCTCCAGAACAGTGAGAAATAAGCTGCTGTTGTTGATAAGCCATCCAGCTTATGGTATTTTGGTATAGCAGCTCAAACTGACTAAGCCAGACGTCTACTCCTACCACTTTTATTTGATACTATATTGGAGGTCCAAGTTAGTTTAATAAAGCAAGAAAAAGGAATAAAAAATATAAAGAGTGGAACAGAAGAAGTAAAAATGTCACAAACAACATGACAGTCTACATAGGAATTGCTACAGAAACTGTGAAAAATCTACTAGAAATAATAAATGAGTTAGCAAGATTGTAGGACACAAGATGAATAATAAAAAATAAACTGTGTTTCTGTATTACAGCACAGAGCAATTGGAAGTTAAAATAAAAATCAATATGATTTAAAATGTCATTAAAAACTGAAACACTTAGGGATGAATTTAATGAAATAACTGTACACTGAGAACTACAAAACAATACTGAGAGAAATTTAAGAACACCTATTTAGGAGATGTATACATGTTCAGGGATTGGTAGACTCAATATTATTAAAATGTTAATCCCACCCCCTCAAATTATCTGTGGATTGAATGAAATCCTAATCAAAACCCCCACAGTATTTTTTTGTAGACAATAATCAGCTGATTCTCCAACTTATAGAGAAATGCAAAGGACCTAGAATAGCCAAAGTAAACCTGAAAAAGCACGAAAAAATTGGAGGACTTGTACTTCCTGATTTAAAGGCTTACAATTCACCTGCCGTGTAATATTTATAAAATGGTAGCAATTGAATAGACTATCACGTTCAGAAATAGACCCACACATATATGGCCACTGATTTTTAACAAAGGTGCCAAGGTTCAGTGCAGGAAAGCACAGTCTTAGGGGTGTTGGATCAACATGAAAATATATATGTATGAAAAAAAAAACCTAGAACTTTACCTCACATCCTTTATAAGAATTATCTTGAAATTCATCATAGATATAAACGTAAGAGCCCAAACTGTAACGTTTATACATGAAAATAAAGGAGAAAATCTTTGTGGTGTTGTGTTAGGCAACGGTTTCTTAGGTAGGGAACAAAAGCATAACCATAAAAGAAAAATTAATAAACTTGACTTCATCAAAATGAAAAATTTTGCTCTTCCAAAGACACTATTAAGAAAATTAATGGCAAACCATGTAGGGAACATATTTGCAAAATTCATATCTTATTAAAAACATGTATCTAAAATATATACTTTACAATAATAAGCAATGCAGTGAAAAATGGGCAAAAGAGTAGAACTGACATTTCACTGAAGAATATTTTAAAAACTGGCAAATAAGCACATGAAAAGATGCTGAACATCATTATTCACTAGAGAAATGTAAATTAAAGCCACAATAAGACAACACTACAAACCACTGGAATGATAAAATTCAATAAATGACAATTTTTGGCAAGGATATGAAGCAACTGCTACTCTGTAAAACAGTCGGACTTTTAAAAAAAAAAGTTAAAATACACTTACCATACATCCCAGCAATCTTGCTAAATATTTTCCCAAGAGATACGAAAACATTTGTCCACTCAAAACTTCTACTCAGATGTTCATAGCAGCTTTATTCACAATAGCAAAAACTGGAAATAATCCGAATGCCCAGCAACTGTTGAATGGAAAAACATATTGTAATGTTACAAAATAATCACAAAAACCAATTCGATTCCATACAACGAAATATTACTCATCAATAAGATGGAACAGACTGCTGATATACACCAACGCAGAGATAAATCTCAAAGGATTATGCTGAGTAAAAGAATTTCTATTTCTAAAATCACTGTGACAGAAAATTGACTGGTTTTTGCCTGGGCCTGAGAGTTGTGGGAGGGGAATGACTGCAAACTGGCATGGGTCACTTTTTGGGGCTATGGAATGTTCTGTATCTTGTTTGGCGTCATGATTATAGGACTGTCTACATTTGTCAAAACTTATCAAACTCCACTTAAAATGTGTGAATTTTATTGCATGTAAGTTACATCTCAGTAAAACTCAATTTTAGGAAAAAAAATATTGCCTTTACAGAAATGAGTAATTTTATTTACTTATTAAATCAAATAAAGCCCTTATAGCTTTTCTTAAAGTATAGCAATTGAATAGAATATCAAGTTCAGAAGCTTCAATTTGTATTTAATAATACTGAGAGTAGGGCTTCCCTGGTGGCGCAGTGGTTGAGAGTCCGCCTGCCGATGCAGGGCACACGGGTTCGTGCCCCGGCCCGGGAGGATCCCACATGCCGCGGAGCGGCTGGGCCCATGAGCCATGGCCGCTGAGCCTGTGCGTCCGGAGCCTGTGCTTCACAACGGGAAAGGCCACAACAGTGAGAGGCCCGCGTACCACACACACACACAAAAATAATAATGCTGAGAGTGAAACTCTATAAGACTTACTAGAAAAAAAGAGACAAAGCGGCTGCTTAGAGAGAGTTGCCTGGGAATTGATCCACTAGGTTTAACCACATCTCACAATAGATCTGTGTTCCCTGAATTTTCAATAGAGGGTTCCTTATTAACACCTGGCAGTCAAGGTAAGGCTGCCTCGCTTATGCTCAGCACACCTTGCTTAAATTCAGGTATCCGAAGAGGGTTGCCAGGTATCTTCACTCCACACTCAGAATAGACTGAAGGGAACATACCTGTAAATGCAAACACAGGCTGTGTTCTGTCCTGGGCTGGCTCTGGAGGGTTCCCGCAGGGCTGAACATAGGCCCACATTCAGCTCCTCGAAATGTCTGATCTGGAAAGAAGACAGCTTGTGATGAAAACCAATCTCTTGGCAAAAGCTACAAATTACCATTTCAGAATTTTCTAGCACGAAATAACTATACCATATGTTGTTCATACCCCTTGGGAGATGCCCTTTAAATTATGTCTTAATGCATGAAAGAACCTTTACTCAAGAGAGAACAAGAAAGGCAGTTCCTATAAAGGACTCTGAATAAAAGAGCCAATGAGCTAAAAAGCAGGAGTCAGCAATTATGGAGGAAAAGGACACAGGATTTGGTTTCTTTAACCAGCTTGACACAAAGCAATCCCCAGCAGAAATCTCAGAGCTCAGAGCTAAGCTCAGTTGTTTGCAAAGTCTAAGCTAAGTATACTGATACCAACTTCAAGGATGAGGTGGAGTGGCAGCAAAAAGCAAAACAAAGGATGATAATACATGTTTTGCTGTTCTTAGAGGCAACTTGGTACAGAAAGATGGTTTTGTGGCTTAAGTCACTTCACCACTCTGGGTTGGCCTCTCTCCCTGTCATCTCTCCCCCATTTTCTTTAAGGTTAATAATATCTGTCTTGATGAGCAATTGTGAGGTTTAAAGAGAACGCATGCAGGACACCTTAGCACAACGTCTGGCTCCAAGCAGTTCAGTGAGTACTAAATATTATATGTAACAGGATGTTAAACGTCACATGTTGCAGATTAAATTGTAAATATGCTATGTGAAGGATGTATGCATTTTCTGTGGCTCTCCACATGGGGAAGTGGTAACATTGCAGGATTAAATTCCCAGATGGTTAGGAAAGAGTAAGCAACTCATCACAATAGAGATGCACTTGCCTTTATCAGGGGACGCAGAGCGATCCCCAGTGGCGGGGGTGTCTTGGTTATTCTGTGTATCCTCTAGATCCATTATTCTCCCTAGGAGGCTAACCCCAGAAAACTCTATTACTTGAGTTCCCTTGCTGGCTAGCTACCAGGTGGGTTTGGCCAATGCAAAGCACTGGCAGGAAATCACTGAGCAAGAGGAGGGAGTTCTAGGCATTTCTTCCCGCTGCCTCCTTGCATAGGTATTGTGTCTTTGGCAATGTTTGCATCCTTCCAGGACTACACTACAGAGAGGCGTCTCCTCTTTTGCAATCTCAGCCTTCACTGGGCTCTGGTGCTACTGTTCCCTTCCCTTGCCCTCTCCTACCAGGAGTGGTAATGGCTTTCACTGTTACAAATCTGTATGTGACATCATCCCTTCTGTGTTCCATTAATCCTGTGCTCACCTCTATAAGCAGGCCCTTCATTAGAGTCTCTTTGTTTGAACCATCTGGGGCAAATGTTATTGTCTGCTAGATCAGTGGTCTCCCCGAAACTCATAAATGCACTCTCTAGAGAAAGATAAAGCTTTCATTATCAGGCAGTTTCAAAGAGTGCCAACTAGTTAACTGTAACAGTGCAAGTAATAATTTTCCTGGAAATACAAGAAACACAGGTAGTAAAAGAGAGGCAAAGGAGTAAAAGCCCAAAGTGAGAGAAGGAAATGAGTTGATAACATCTGGCAATAAGCCAGAGCTGGGCAATGGGAGGAGAGGCCCCAGCTGAACATGAAGTTCAAAGTTTGCCTATTACATGAGACTTGAAATACTGAAAATTGACCAGGGGATCTTGAATTACCTGACAATAATTAGAAAAGCCATAGGATCTGCTTCCATTTTTATGCAGGGGAAGAGGAAGAACAAGCCCCAGTGAGTATATTTCAAAGGAGAGTGGGAGATAAATTTGTTTATTCTTATACACTAAGGGCATGCTATTCAATATAATGCTTACACAATGACAGCTCTAGAAAGACTTATTTACACAGCACAGGTCACGGAGTTGGGGCCCAAGCTGGATTTTGCTTGCCTATCTACTTAGCTCTAGACCTGCTGCTAAATCATCAACTTTATACTGCCATGGCAACCTGTTCATTTCCTTATTTTATGAGCAGAGGACATTTCCTTCCTATTTCTTTGCCCTGGTATAATCTTTTACAAATGCCACACTGACATGCAGATGTATAACATTTATATACTTACATAACAAATCACCATGGCTTGATCAGTTTAACTATTAATCTGTACTGTCTGGTTAGATGGAAAGAGAAGATGACTGTTGTTCCTGTTTAGATTGCACGCAGAAATCCGTGGTGGACTTGCAGGAGGGCGGTGGATCACAGAAGCATGACCTAGGAAAGCACTGTCATCACCGAATCCAACTTCTTATCATGGCCATATTCTGTGCTACTTTCCAAGGGATGATACTTAGCGTTTTAGCATCTGAAATGCAATTGTTAGGGCATCCTAAAGTGTTTGGGCCTGGGGGCCTGACTCCCTTTGACCAAACACACATATATAAACCTAAAATGCCTATTTGTTAATTAACCACTAGATCTGTACTGATCACGACCAAAGAGTTATGTTGCTGATCAACATGTTCTTGTCCTATTTGCAAAATCTACGTGGGAAGCCAGAATCCAATAAGAAGATTACTCAGGGAGCACAGAATTAGCGCAAAGGAAAACAACTGGATGACTTTAATGGCTAATGTCATCAAGGTATGATAAATGGCAGGAATCTAGCTGTTAGACTATCTTGGCCCAAGGATGGGGACAGCAGTGTGCACCCTGGCCCCATGCTAGATGCATCAAGTCCGCATCTGTGTCTCTCTCGTTCATGCTGGTTGGGTTCATCTACCAACCCAACCACAACCAGATAGACACTCTTTCTTTAGGTGTGTTAACAAAGATACTTCAAGTTATGGTAACCTTGGCTGGCCTAGAAATCTTGGCATCCTTCTCTTTACCATAAGATTGCCAACCTCTGATACAATTCTTTCTTTGCTTATGATATAATCCAGCTCACAGAGGGCATTTTTTTCCCCCTTTATCTCCAACTTCTAATTGAATCCTCATTTTGGGCCATGTCTACCACCTACAGCTACCAGATGGGAATGCATGATCTCTAGAACTAGTTTTCACGGAGTGCTATGCTTCTTAATTTCAGACTTCCAAGCAGAGGGCCAGATGGTTACCTGTCTGTAGATGTTTCTCTAAATAGTTTCTGCCCTCGGGACCTCATATCAAAGGTTATTGCTTTTTAAAAAAATTTATTTATTTAATTAATTTTTGGCTGCGTTGGGTCTTCTTAGCTGCACGGGCTCAGTAGTTGTGGCGCGTGGGCTCAGTAGTTGTGGCTCACGGGCTCTAGAGCGTAGGCTCAGTCGTTGTGGTGCACGGGCTTAGTTGCTCCACAGCATGTGGGATCTTCCCAGACCAGGGCTCGAAACCGGGTCCCCTGCATTGGCAGGAGGATTCTTAACCACTGCACCACCAGGGAAGCCCTAGGTTATTGCTTTTTAATGGGCACATCTTGGACCTGACGAGCTATCATCTCTAAAATCTAAAACTCTAAAAGTCCATGCTCTGACCACAAACTCCCATCCTTCCAGCTCTCACTCCAGCTCTAACCGCTAACCCTCAATCTCAGTGGAACTTTGAAATACCTTAATCCCTTTATCTACCCACTCCTGGCCATATTTCCCTCACCTAATCCATAGCCTGATGGATTAACACGTAACCGCTCTCTCACTAGGAGGCTCAAGACTCACATCCTAGTGCTTTTCCGTACTTGCCCTGCACTTCCATGAACCAGACCTTGGCCTTCTTTGCTTCCACACAAAGGCAACAGTTTTGCTGAAGGAAGAACAATCATTAAGCAGACTGGAACCACTTCAGGTTCATAATCTTCAATTTTAACTGTACTCACCTTTTTTTTTTTTCTTTCTTGGCCCAGAGGCTTGTGGGATCTTAGTTCTTCCACCAGGGATTGAACCTGGGTCCCGGCAGTGAAAGCGCCAAACCCTTACCACTGGACTGGCAGGGAATTCCCTGTACTCATGTTTCAATAATTTCTTTACCTGATAACAACAAGCTCCTCTCTTATTTAGCAGTCAGAGAATTTCACCATTCTCCTCCCGGCTTCTAACTCACGCCCCAGCTCTGCCTCCCTCAGTTGTTCCTGATTATTTATTTCATAGATAAAATAGGGGCCGTCCCACAGACATTTACCTGCGCTTCCCCACATCAGCATTTATACACAGACACCTGCATCCTTACTTCTTTTCTCTCACTCACAGGAGCAGCTGTTTCTCCCTACAGCATTTTCAGGCTAATCCTTCCACCTGGGCTCCGATTAGGTTGTGGCTTTTAAAAACTCATCTGTTTTCTTTCTGACCTTTCTCTGCTAGCTCCTTCTTCTCAGCCTAAAAATGTGATCAAATCACTTTTATCTTAAAAAAAAAAAAACCAAAGTCCTTCATTAATTCTACATTTTCCTCTACACATGAGCCCCTCTATCCTTACATTCACAGTGAAGATCCTCACAGGTCTACACTCTTATCTCTATGTTTTCATCTCCCATTCATTCTCCAGTTTACTACCATCTGTCTCCTGCCCGCAGTATTCCATTGAAACTGTTCTGGAAAATGTTATCAGTGGCCTTTTTGGAGAAGTCAATGAACTCTTATTTGATCTCAATACATACTGTTGTTGAAAGTTGGTCGCACTTTCATTAGAGGGCTTTTCTAATTACTTCGGCTGCCCAACTTAGAACCCTCCTCTGCTGAATGATTTCTTCACTCCATGAACCTTGGGGGAGACAGATACTACATCTCACGATGGATGCTGAAAATAGAGTCACTGCCAGCTTCCTTGATAGAGGGCACAGCTCGTGAGGTAGGCTTGGCTATTCTGATGCATCTGCTCCAGACACTTATTCCAGCTAGTGATGCAAAGAACAGAGACAGAAGACTTCTCACTGATCGTGGAGAACATGCCTGCAGTATTCAGTGTCTTTTCATTCAGGCACTGCAAGTAGTCTAGTCTGCAGAGACTGGTGGTGGCCTCACCCAACCAATTCTGTGGTGTGATTTGTGGATGTGATTCTGACTGCGTAGCCTCTGGGCCTTCCAGGTGATTTAATGTGCTACCCAATAGCCTTAGATCTTTTCCCCCTTATGTTTAAGTCAACCAGAGTTGGTTTCTGCTCTTTGCAGCTAAGAGCTCTGACCACCGCAATTTCATTTTTGAACTGAATACCGCCTTTGATTGAAGAATTCTCCACTCCCACTTCCTTCTTCCTCCAATCAGCGACCAGTCTAATGTATTAACTATATCTTTGAACTTGAATGTGTTCTCATATAATGTGTAATGTTTTGTGTGCATGGTTTTTTTTTTTGTTTTTTTTTTTGTGGTACGCGGGCCTCTCACTGTTGCGGCCTCTCCCGTTGCGGAGCACAGGCTCCGGACGCGCAGGCCCAGCGGCCATGGGTCACGGGCCCAGCCGCTCCGCGGCATGTGGGATCCTCCCGGACCGGGGCACGAACCCGCGTCCCCTGCATCGGCAGGCGGACTCTCAACCACTGCGCCACCAGGGAAGCCCTGTGTGCATGTTTTTTAGTTCACATAAATGGTATTTTGCTAGGAGCTTTTTTTCTTTTGTACCTTTAAAAAAACTCAGCACCACGTTTTAAAAATCTGTTTTGTATATCTAGTGTGTTGTATTTAACTGATGCATGGAGCTGTTTCCACACTAGGTCTCTGGCTTAAAACTTCCTTCTAACACATAAATGTTGCAATGAACCCCTTTGTACATGTGGCCTCACGCTCACCTGTGGGTGAATGGCTCTGGTATGGTTTACGAGGAGTGGGATTGCTGGGACATACGGAATACACTGATTAAATGTAAGTACTGTCATATCGCCTCCTAGAATGGTCACAGGAGTCATCTACTACAGGGGAAGAAACAGTTTTCCTTGGCTCTCTTAGGGTCCCTGGCTGGGTCTGAGAAGTAAACAGACAAAGACAGAGGAACGGGAGAGGAGCATACACATCTTATTGAATTTTCATATGTACATGGGAAACGTCACAAGAAAATGAAGACCCGAAGAAGTGACTAGAGCAGGATACTTTTATACCTTTCAGACAAAGAAACAAAAAAATTGTGAAGAATTGACAAGATAAAGGGTTTGGGGATGGGAGTAGTACATGTTGAAGCAGTAACCGGGAAGATAAGGGTTAGTTTAACAAGAATTGTTTGTACAGGTTTCTTGGCCCCAGATTTCCTGTCTGGTGGTAAGAATTTCTTCCTGGTGCAGGGAGGGTACCTCTCACATGGGAGTCTTATGCCTTGTTTCAGGAAAGAAGGGCAAGGGAGAATGGGGGTCAGGGTAACGTTTTTGCTTTTGCTGTTTTCTCAGATTCCTCCACCTGAAGAGATTCAATATGGCAAGGTGCCATATTTTGGGGTACTGTATCCTGAACCCCTTCACTACCAACTGTATTCCCATTCCTCACATCCTTACCAAAACTTAGTATCTATCATTCTAATTCTTAATGACCAGTTGTATGTCATAATTTTTTAAATAGCTGCCATAGAAAACTCATACAAACCGCTTGATGATTTGTTTTTTACATTAAGTATACATCCGTCAAACCACCTTCTCCAACACAGAGGTTGGAGGTATGTGCCTTGAAGAGGTGCCGAGGAAGCAACGGAAGTGGCCTGAGGCAGACTCCCTGACAGCAGAGGCCCCGACAGCAGACATCTTTGAAAGGAGCCAGAGCAGAACATGAAGGTAGTAACAGATGCCACCAGGGTTCCTGAAAATACCTGGGAGACTTTGCAAGGAGATGGCTGACACTGAGAACGTGACCGCCATTTGATCAACTCTGGGTTGGATGGGCTGGGAAATACGTAACTACTTTCTGCCCCCTCTCCTCCTTGACTATGGAGCCTAAAAACTATATCTTACACGTGGCTTTATTTCTAGCTCCTGGAACATTTCTTGGCCGAGGGTAAGTACTCATTAAATGTTTGCTGAATGAAGAGCTACAGTCTCTTGACTCATTCTTTTCTATTTGCAAAATGGAGAGTTTTTTCCTATACTGAAATGACATTTATTTTGCCTTTTACCTCGAAGTCCCAGCTAGCACTTAATCCTAAACTTCATTTCACTGCCAGCCTTGGCTTAGAAATGTTCAGCACTGGGGCATCTCAGTTTCAATACAGCCTCCACAGCTTGGTCTCAGTCTTGTACCTCGTGATCACAGCACTTCGTAATGTGCACCTGCAGTATCCAGGCTTTAGGATGGGACCTTGAGTCACAAGCCCCTGGGCTTGGTGAATGGTTCCTACAGTGCCTCTCCCTGGATGACACCTCCTCTAGCCCTAATCAGCCCTGGGATGCCTACTTACCCTTTGAGACCCAGGTCACCTCTACAGGTCAAGTTCTTCATCCCCTCAGGCACAATTAGTCACCTCCTTTTTGATTTACACAGCCCTTTATTCTCACTCTAATAGACCTTACCATGAGATCTAATTTCTCTCTGAACATGTTTCTTCTGCAGTTAAGAAAGGCCATCTCATCGATGGGTTTATCTGGGTCCTCACTGATTAGCACAGTGCCTAGCACAGAGTAGGTGCTTGTTTTCATCAGGGTTTTCCAGAGAAATAGAACCAATTACATAGATAGATAGAGATGGATAGATAGATAGTAGATAGATAGATAGATACACAGATACATAAATACACAGATACACAGAAACATAGATACACAGATATATAGATACACACATACACAGATACATAGATGCACAGATACATAAATACACAGATACATAGATTTATTTTAAAGAATTGGCTTACATGATTGTGGGGGCTGGCAAGTCTGAAATTTATAGAATGGAAATTCAGCTAACAGTTGGTGTTGCAGTCTTGAGTCTGAAATCCATAGGGCAGGCCTGCAGGCTAGAAACTCAAGCCAAGTTTCTCTGTAGCAGTCTTGAGGCCGAATTGCTTCTTCTCGGCAGCTTGATTAGATGAGGCTTCATACAGGTAATCTACTTAAAGTCAACTGATGATAAATGTTAATCATATCCACAAATACCTTCACAGCAACATCTAGACTAGCCTTTGACCAAACAATTGTCACCATAACCTCACCAAGTTAGCACATAAAGTTAACCATCCCAGTGCTCAATACACATTTATTGCAAAAATTAAACAGATGTCTAGTAAGTCTTCTGGAAGTCGAGAGAAGACAGCAATGGGCTTTGGCACAGATTTCCAAACTTACAATGCTCTCAAGTGATAAAATAATCGTATTTGTTCATTGAGCAGGTAGCCATCAGAACCCCGCAAAAGACAGAGAGAGAGGGAGAGAGAATACATACATCTGCTGTGAATCAGACCAAGCTATGTATGTGGACACAGGCAACACATCCATCCACTTACTTTAATTCTACATGGTGGCAATAGGGCTTTAATAAACTTTGATCAAAATTATTTACTTTACCATTAATTGCTGTGGCACCAAAGAAAACACTCTCAGACGCAAACAAGAATGCTCTAAAGTGGTTCTTTGAACAGACTGAAAACGATGAATTCAAGAGTGTCATCTCCAGGGTTTGTTTCTCTTTTTAACATCTTTATTGGAGTATAATTGCTTTACGATAGTGTGTTAGCTTCTGCTTTATGACAAAGTGAATCAACTATACATATACATATATCCCCATATCCCCTCCCTCTAGCGTCTCCCTCCCACCCTCCCTATCCCACCCCTCTAGGTGGTCACAAAGCACCGAGCTGATCTCCCTGTGCTATACGGCTGCTTCCCACTAGCTATCTATTTTACACTTGGTAGTATATATAAATGCACGCCACCCTCTCACTTCCTCCCAGCTTACCCTTCCCCCTCCCTGTGCATCTCCAGGTTTTGACTAAGTTGTGAAACCAACAGGGTGCTGGAGGGAGTGGAACTGAGGGCCAGTGGTTAGGGGTCCTGCCTGAACAGAGCCTCCCTTCATAACATGGTGTTTCCCAGGCTGGATTCTTTCCTTTAAGTAGCTCAGGAGGCAAGAGTGGAAAGATTCAGGGCTTTAACAGAAAAAAAAAGTTTCTGCATCTATAAAATGGGCGTAATAATAATGACAAATATTAGGCTGAGCCACATGAAATGACTAATGTCCAACCACTTCTGGATGCCGGAAATGGAAATTTCGTGTGACTCAGCCAAAGAGATAAGCTATTAAGTGAGGAGTAGAGGTCCGTTATAGGTGATCAGTAACTACTGAACCTCATCTTTGTCATGAGGCTTGGGCTGGAGACTGAGGCAGGCCCTGGTCTAGAGGAGCCGAAGTTAGCTCAGCCCCCGAGGTGGGCAGGCAGCCTGAGGGAGCCCAGTGCTGGGCTCCAGTGGGTGGGGCTGAGTCTTTAACAAGACCTTGGGGTTTTTCCTCCAAAATATCCTGGTTCAGTACACTGAGTAAAAAGAATCTCAGTGTTCAAAAGACTAAGAGAGCGTGGAAAAATGAATGGGGAACTGGTGGATAAAAGTCCTTATTTGTTCAGTAGCCCTCCCCGACATGAAGTTGTGGAAGCAGAAGCAACAGTAACTGATTTTCCTGTTACACCCCTATGCGCACACGTAGATGGAGAACTGAAAGGGACTGAAGTTCTCAAAAGTCACACAGAGGAAGAAAAAACAAACAAAAGGGTGGAGAAATATTGAAACTATTATCAGCTCCTCAACTCGTCACACTGAAATCAAATTCTCACTAATTAGATAAATGCATGAGAACATATTTAAGTCTTGTGATGCCTCTGTTGGTGTTACCATTCCTGCTCTATAGAGAAGGAAACCAAGGGGAGAAGAGATTAGACAATTTTTAAAAAATGATTCCAATTAAGTCAAGTGCTATTTCCCACCAGTTGTTAAGAATGCCATTTAGTACACAGACAGCTGGCTCTTGGTACATGTCTCCTCTTGATTTCAAAAATTCTCTTGTAATAAAAAAATGATTGCCTGGGCAGTCTCACAAAAGCACATTCTGTTTCATGTTGTCACACACTCAGCTTCCCCAGGACACTGTGTAAGTACTACTTTTCAGATTGACTTTCTTATGCAATTGCCAATTGTTTCTTCTGGTCCTAGAATATTTATTTTTAATTGTATGATTTCGATTACTTAGGTTATGTTCACATTCTCTAAAAAATCCTATTGAGCAAGGATGCAAAATGGGGGAAAAACTCTTCTGCACTACAGAGGGTAGAATCTAATAGTCATGTTAATAGGATTCATGAAGGCAAGCTGCTTGGCCCATCAATTTTTCCATCCAGGAAGGCAACAACAGAAATGCCTAACAGTTTGAATTTTTTTTTTTTTTTTTTAAAGATAAGTCTGGGGACTTCCCTGGTGGTGCAGTGGTTAAGAATCTGCCTGCCAATGCAGGGAACACAGGTTTGAGCCCTGGTCTGGGCAGATCCCACATGCCACAGAGCAACTAAGCCCGTGCGCCACAACTACTGAGCCTGCGCTCTAGAGCCCACGAGCCACAACTACTGATCCCGCATGCCACAACTACTGAAGCCCGTGGGCCTGGGGCCCATGCTCCGCAACAAGAGAAGCCACCACAATGAGAAGACCGCGCACCACAACGAAGAGTAGACCCTGCTCACAGCAACTAGAGAAAGCCCTTGTGCAGCAACGAAGACCCAACGCAGCCAAAATAGATAAATAAATAAATAAAATAAACTTATTAAAAAATATATGTATATATAAGTCTGAAAGGTAAACAGCATCTTTTTCTACACATAGCATCCATGCTGTCTCATTATGGAAACTTCGAAAATTACGGGAAAATATAAAGAAGAAATAACAATTCAAATTTCTTCCTCCGTGAAAGTGCCACTGTGAACCCTGTAGTGTATGCTTCCCCTCAGTCTGGCAAAGAGGTTTTTTCAGATGAAAAGAATCCTGCTGCAAAATAATCAGTGAGGTGATTGTTCAAAATTCAAGGGAGAGGGCTTCTTCCCTGGTGGCGCAGTGGTTGAGAGTCTGCCTGCCGATGCAGGGGACACGGGTTCGTGCCCCGGTCCGGGAGAATGCCACATGCCGCGGAGCAGCTGGGCCCGTGAGCCATGGCTGCTGCGCCTGTGCGTCCGGAGCCTGTGCTCCGCAATGGGAGAGGCCACAACAGTGAGAGGCCAGCGTACGGCAAAATAAAAAATAAAAAAAATTCAAGGGAGAAAGGTGAACTGGTTGGGTAATCATTTAATGCTTTTACCTTTGCTCTGATATAATCATTTCTTAGTAACAGAGGACAATGTAAACTTTGAGATTGTTGCAAAATGCTTTCAGGCTCTCACAGATACAATCTTTTCACTAGAGCGGCTACATTAATGAGCAATACCAGTCCGATGTAAACTTCGTTATATTTTTTCACAATTAGGCATACTCCTGAATATTACAGTAGAGCTCCGGAATTTGGAATTTAAGGGCTTTTGGGGGAGATAATTTTGATTTAAGTGCAACTGATTTCCATGAATGCTTCTACTGGTGCAAACATTTTGGGAAAGGGACAAGTGAATACACGATAACCTGATTTTGAAGTAATTGAAGAGAGGGACTTTAATATTGGAGGATGGTGTGGTGTGTGCTTCTAGCCGAGCTCTCTGCAAGGGTTAAGCTGGAAGTTGGAGGAGCTGATTTGTTGAGAAACTTTAGGGTCTTGGGACCCTGGTCCTTCAGAGCTGGTGGCACACGATGGCACAGAACCAGGGCAGATGCCAGCCTTCTTGGGCACTGGGGTTAGATGTGGGAGATAGCACATTTGGGGCTGGCTTTGGAGATCTCCCAAAGATACCATTAGCAGTGGCCCTGGCGGAGATATTCCAAGTGGCATGAAAGGCAGGGGCTGTCCAAGGAGGAAGACAAGGAGAGGAAGCCAGCATATTGCCCAGAAAATCTGAGAGGAGGTGGAGGGAGGATTTTGCAAGGAAGGTTAGAGAGCCTGGCTGAGTAAAAAGTGCAAAATTAGTAACCAGGTACTTCCCTTAGGAATTGCATTTGGCTGCCAACACAGAGAACCGAAACAGCAGAAGCTTATACAAGGTGGGCTGGAGTGGCTCCAGAGTGTCGCCCGTGTCCTGGGTTTATTCTAACTTTCTGCTCCACACCCTTAACAAGGGGCGCAAGGTGTTTCGTGGTTTCAAAACGGGAGATGCAGTGCCTGCTACCACAACCACTTTGAGGCAGAAAGATGGAGGAACGGATATTACTGGTTTACTAGTGCTACCATAAAAATGTACCATAGTCTGGGTGGCTTAAACAACAGAAATTTATCGTATCACAGTTCTGAAGGCTAGAAGCCAGAGATCAAGGTGTTGACAAGGTTAGCTTCTCCTGAGGCCTGTCTCCTTGGCCTGTAGATGGCCCCCTTCTCTTGTCCTTACACGGTCTTCCCTCTGTGTTCCTCTTTGTCTGTGTCCTGATCTCTTCTTCTCACAAAGACACCAGTCATATTGGATTAGGACCCACTTTATAACTTAATTCCCATTTTAACTTAATTCCCTCTTTAAGGGCCCTATGTCCAAATACAATCACATTCTAGGGATTAGGACTTTCACATATGATTTTGGAAAGGAGCACAATTCAGCCCGTAACAAGGGGGGGAAAGGCAAAAGGGTGGGTCTCAGCTGGCAGCCCTCCTTTAATGGGTTTTTCATGAAGCTGCTACCCAAAACCTGTCACTCTCACCTGTCAGGTCGTTCTTCATGAAAAGGTGGGAAATGTAGTTTTTTATGACTTGACACATGGCTGCTTCACTTACTAAACTTGGGTTTGCATTGGTAAAGAAGAGGAAATGGATATGTGAATGATCTGGCCAGACCAGGGTAGTGAAGCTAATTATTCTGACTCAGTGACTCCTATGGCTCTGTAACACATGGCTGTGTCTGTGAAGAATGTACATCTTTGGACTATGGATATCTAGTCACCAGGATTGTATATTGGGGCCAGTGTGGTATGGCATGGAGTTGGTGGCTGGCCATCCACAAGAGAGCTCTGCATCCCCCGTGGGGCAAAACTTGTGGCTGCCATTGTAAGGGCACTAAGGCTTAGGGTGCAAAGTAGGGCTTCAAAGGTAAGGCGGGAGAGAGAAAAGAGAAAGGAAGTGTGGGAGGAAGGAATGAGGACGAGGACAGGAGGAAAGGATAAACTGTGAAAACAAATGCCGGGATGAGGAATAAGCAGGACTCCTTTCCAGACACTGCAGTTCCCACCCCCAGGGACACGGTGGGAGGGGAGGGGCAGTGAGCTGGGGTGGGGGGATGTCCTGGGACCAAGTTCCCCGGCAGGATGTATGAATCACACAGGCGAGCAGTCACTCAAAATCAAACCGGAAAGGAAACAGAAGCGAACAGAAGAGAATGAAGGCGAGAAAAGAGAGGAGAGAGGGAGGGAGCGAGGAAAGAGGAAGAGAGAGAGAAAGAGGTCCTGAACAAGCACTGAGGCAATGTGTTAGGGGCCAGGTCAGCTGGGAGCAGTCCTAAAAACCTGGCAGGCTTGCTGGGGAAAGCTCCAGTTCTCTGTTATTTCTTTGGACAAGAGGGAATTCTCCTACTTGGTACTAACCTCTGCTCATCTACGAGCTTCCTGAGTTCTGAGTCACTGATTTCCCATGCTACTAAAGGGTGAAATGATGCTAAGATGAATATTACAAACATTGGGCTAATTCTGCTCATTTCCTTCAAGGCTACTGCCCGTGATCCCTGTGCCTTGGTCCTTGTGCTTGCATTAGTCATTGAGGTCTTTACTGGAAAGTATTATTTGATTTCTAATGCAAATGCAGCAGTGCCCTTTCCATCAGCTGAGGCAGGCAGAGCTCCCCACAGTGGGAAGGGATGGTGTTACCGTGGTGATGAGATGACTGTCTGAGCACAAGGCTAAGCACCCTGCTGTAGAAGGGCAGGAAGAAGTCATTCCTTACTCTCTCCCCATGAGTCATAGCTGATTTACATAACCCCTTCGCTTTTCATTAAAAGCTGATATCTACTGGGAAAGAAAGTCAGAACAATGGTCAAGGTGGGAAAGGGTTGCCTCTTCAACGAACACCATCTTGGTTTTCTGGTTTAAACTTCTAATTAACATATTGTCTCTAAAGGAAGACACAGAAGCTATATATTGTTTATGGATACACAGATATAGTAAAAGAATAAGAACCTGCATGAGAAGTATAAACATCAAATTCTTTCAACGAACACCATCTTGGTTTTCTGGTTTAAACTTCTAATTAACATATTGGTGGGAATTCCCTGGCAGTCCAGTGGTTAGGACTCCGCGCTTCCACCGTAGGTAGCGGGTAACCAGGTACAATCTCTGGTCAGGGAACTAATCCTGCAAGCAACGTGGCACGGCCAAAAAAAAATAGATATTGCTTTCTGCTGAGGGCATGTATAAAGTGGTTAAATTTTAAAATGTCAGCCAAAATTTGAAGGACGGGATAAACTGGCTAGTAAACTAGGTTATCAGCTATGGCACACTGAACAGCATACTCTACCTTTTAAACTTGTGTGAGAATACATGTATTTCCTCCTAAGGTTGATACTTGGAACTAGAAAACACTCTTTTGGACGTTTGTTTACAAAGTCCTGAGGATAGTACTGACATTTTCTTTATATCCCCAGTACTTGTGGCAAATAGTATACGTATAAGCATTGAATAAGTGAATGCTTTTAATAAATCACTCACATGAACACTCATACCTTGCTGGTGGGAATACAAATTTGGGAGCCTCCCAAGCATAAAATACTGCTTGAACAACAGCTATTCCCACTGATTAACGTGTCATCAGTTGAAGTCTTTTTGTCAAAAGGGTACGCCTTACCTTTGATTGTACTAAATCACATTCTTGAATCTATAAAGCATTCAATTTAGACCTTTTTTTTGCCTGATTAGCATTGAATAAGTGAATGCTTTTAATAAATCACTCACATGAACACTCATACCTTGCTGGTGGGAATACAAAAGGGTACAGCCACTTTGGAAAACAGTTTGGTAATTTGGCTACGTAATAAGGCCCAATTATTTGGTCAAACACCAGTCTAGATGCTGAATGCTTTTAATAAATCACTCACATGAACACTCATACCTTGCTGGTGGGAATACAAAAGGGTACAGCCACTTTGGAAAACAGTTTGGTAATTTGGCTATGTAATAAGGCCCAATTATTTGGTCAAACACCAGTCTAGATGTTGCCATGAAGATATTTTTTAGATGTGATTAATATGTATAATTAGTAGACTTTGAGTAAAGGCAGTTACCCTCCATAAAGTGGGTGGGCCTCATCTGATCAGTTGAAAGCCTTAGAAGCAAAGGATGGGGTTTCCTGAAGAAAAAGTAATTCTGCCTTAAGATTGCAACACAGAAGGTCTTCCCTGGTGGTGCAGTGGTTAAGAATCCGCCTGCCAATGCAGAGGACACGGGTTCGAGCCCTGGCCCGGGAAGATCCCACATGCTGCGGAGCAACAAAGCCCGTGCACCACAACTGCTGAGCCTGAGCTCTAGAGCCTGCAAGCCACAACTACTGAGCCCACGTGCCACAACTAGTGAAGCCTGCACACCTAGAGCCCATGCTCTGCAACAAGAGAAGCCACAACAATGAGAAGCCTGCGCACTGCAACTTAGAGTAGCCCCCGCTCACCGCAACTAGAGAAAGCCCACGCACAGCAATGAAGACCCAACACAGCCATAAATAAATAAATAAATTTATTTTTAAAAAAAGATTGCAACACAGAAACCCTCCCTGAGTCTCCTGTTTGCCAGTGCCTGCCCTGCAGATTTTGGACTCAGGATTGCAACATCAACTCTTACCTCTCTCTCTCTCAAAAAGTAGCAATAGGTATAGAGGCAGATAGAATTTCCTATTGGTTCTGTTTCTCTGGAGAACCTAATACATCATACAATTTATCAATCCTAGGCCTAGGTATTTACCTACAAGAAATGAAAAAATATGGTAAAATAAAGACCTGTATGTGAATGTTTCTATCTGCTTCATTCATAATTGCCAAGAATGGAAACACAACCCAAATATCCTCCAACTGGTGAATGAAGAAACAAACTGTGTTTCATCCATGCAATGCAATATTACTTGGCAACAGAAAGGAAAAGACTATTGCTACACACAACAACTTGGATAAATCTCAAAGGCATCACGCTGAACAACAGAAGTAAATTTCAAAAGTCTGCATGAGTCTATTTTTTTTCCTCTTTGGTATGAGTGTATTTAAATGAAATTCTGGAAAAGGCAAAACTATATGAATAGAAAACAGATCAGTGGTCGCCAGGGCCTGGAGTTGGAGGTGGGATTGCCAACAAAGAAGAATGAGGGAATTTGTTGGGGTGATGGAACTGTTCTACATCTTTTTTGTTGTTGTTGTCCTACATCTTGATTGTGGTTACATGACCATATGTACTCGTCAAAACATAAATCTATACATTAAGAAGGGTAATTTTACTGTACACAAATTATACCTTATTGAACCTGACATAAAAAAAACCCTGTCTTTTTATGGTCATTCTTGTAATCTCTTATTCTGTGGGAAGACATGGTAAAAAATTAATTCTAAAAAATCATCGCATTTTTCAGGGAGACAGAAGTATTGATACTTGACTGGTAGGTTATATTTAAGCTAACTGAATATGCCACAGAGAGGCTGGGCCCGTGAGCCATGGCTGCTGAGCCTGTGCGTCCGGAGCCTGTGCTCCGCGGCGGGAGAGGCCACAACAGTGAGGCCCGCGTACCGCAGAAAACAAAAACAAAAACGAAATTCCCTCTGGAAATAAATACTGCAAATAGCAAGGCCAGGAAAACTTTCCGTAATGAGTAATAACAAGAGAACTGTCATGACACCAATACCAAGATCCTAAAATATGTAAAGTGGGAAAGAGCAGCAAAACTAACCAGAGAAGGTTCAGTTGAAAATAGTGGTGAAGAAAATCACCAAACATTGTGCTATGAGTTTTCAAAAATCGTAAAACATTGCTTCTCTAAAGGAAGACACAGAAGCTATATATTGTTTATGGATACACAGATATAGTAAAAGAGTAAGAACCTGCATGAGAAGTATAAACATCAAATTCATGATAATAGTTACATTTTTAGTGGGAGTGCACAGGGGGCCTTAACAGTATCTGTAATGTTTCATTTTTAATATCTGAAGCAAATATGACATAAGGGAAAGATCTGATAAATCTTTGAGTTGGATCCACAGATATCTCCTACATTATTCCCTATAATTTTTTCTGTATGTTTGGTAACCTCATTATAGGTAACTACATTTTTTAAAACTTTGTAAAATGTCTTCCTTTGAATCTACTGTCCGCCAACATGATCATTCCTCCTCCTCTCCCAGTTTGGGAGCCTCCCAAGCATAAAATACTGCTTGAACAACAGCTATTCCCACTGATTAACGTGTCATCAGTTGAAGTATTTTTGTCAAAGGGTACGCCTTACCTTTAATTGTACTAAATCACATTCTTGAATCTATAAAGCATTCAATTTAGACCTTTTTTTTGCCTGATGCAGGCCTCTAGGGCCACTTTGTTTAAAACAATACTGAGAAAAACAAACATTACATTGACTGCCTTGGTTTTGCAAAAATGACAGATTGGCCCGTGAGCCATGGCTGCTGAGCCTGCGCGTCCGGAGCCTGTGCTCCGCGGTGGGAGAGGCCACAACAGTGAGAGGCCCACGTACCGCAGAAAACGAAAACAAAAACGAAATTCCCTCTGGAAGTAAATACTGCAAATAGCAAGGCCAGGAAAACTTTCTTGCCCTTGCTTGCCGCAACTAGAGAAAGCCCTCGCACAGAAATGAAGACCCAACACAGTCAAAAATAAATAAATAAGTGGCATAGTTGTTATTAAAAAAAAAAAAAAAGCAGTTACTGTACTTCCTATTCTGAGCAATTCTGAACAATGTCCACTGACAAATGATCATTACAATCAGGAACTGTTGCTTCTACTAAAATTTGCTTACAAACTGATTTGCTATATGCAAATTTATCCCACGATAGACTTGTTATTTTATCCTTCATAGCTATTTTTGTCCCATAATGTTATTTAGTAGGAATAAAACTGAATGAAAGGCTTCCCTGGTGGCACAGTGGTTGAGAGTCCGCCTGCCAATGCAGGGGACACGGGTTCATGCCCTGGTCTGGGAAAATCCCACATGCCACGGAGCGGCTGGGCCCGTGAGCCATGGCCGCTGAGCCTGCGCGTCCGGAGCCTGTGCTCCGCAACAGGATAAGCCACAGCAGTGAGAGGCCCGCATACCGCAAACAAACAAACAAAAAAATTGAATGAAGATATTTTGAAAGTAAAGACTCTTGAAAGTTGTTGACATAGTTGGGAGTTTCTCAACTCAGGGTATATCTCTAAAGAAATAAGCTTCCTATGTGTTTTATGGAAACCAAGGAGGTGTACTCACAGTGGGAATGTGACATATCCTGGGTGCTTAGGGTTGCTCTACTTCCTATGGTGAATGGACATGCATAATTGATATGAATAATTGAGTTCCACAAGTTATTGATATTTGAATTAAATAATATGGAACTCCATGCAAAATTAACTGCACGTGAGACACTTGACACTTTAAAGAAGATAATTAAGATGAAAAGTAAATATCTGTAAGCAACATAAGTGACTGAAAGAAAACAGGGAACTTCTTTTTAAAAGGATGGTGGGAAAGATGTCTATGATATTGTAGCAAGCTCTTTTCTGGAGGCTTAATGTGTTCAAATAGATGATTAATTATGAGAGTGAAAGGGGTCAGAGTATGCCACCTGTAATATGCCACTTTGGCATATTTATTTTGAGCTGAAGAGAGCTGAGAATCATCAGATGCAGAAAGAAGTCTTCTCAGAGCTTCCCTGTCTGACTGAAAACAGAAACTTCTGAGAAATGAGTACCACCAGAAATCCCCTCTCCTGGGGGAGTTTTCTGGCCATGAAGAAGATGGAAAGTGAGAACCAAGATGGATCTGCACAAACAAACATTATTAAAATAATACAAAAAAATAAAAACCCCACATAGTTTGGGAATTCCCTGGCAGTCCAGTGGTTAGGACTTGGTGCTTTCACTGCCAGGGTCCTGAGCTCCATACCTGGTTGGGGAACTAAGATCCTAAAGACGGTACCATGTGGCCAAATAATAATAATAATAATACTTATCTTCCATTAGTTTCCCCATATATTTACCTTCCCACTCTTTACTACTCCTAGAAGCTAAAAACCCTTTTCCTTTGTCTTATCACTTCTCCACAAATTTACTGTCCTTTGTTAAAATGATATATAAGCCTCTGAGTCTGACTGCCTCTTTGGGGTTTTCATTTTATTTCTGTAAGCCCCCCACCATATGCATACATAATAACCTTTTTTTTCTTCTTGTTAATCTGTCTTTTGTCAGCCTAATTTGTAGGGCCCCATTCACTGAACATAAGAGGGTATAGGAAAAAGTTTTTTCCTCCCCTACAAACATGAAGACTAAAGAATTATCTTTTAAAATGAACCACAAGAGTTAAATTTAGCTAAAGAAATTTTTGTTCTGGGAAAAAAAAAAAACTTGAGTGGAAAAATATTCAGTGAAGGTTTTGACCATTCAGCTAAGTGATGAACTGAATAGCCAAGAATATCCTTCTCTTCTATTAAAGAAAACTAGGAAAAGGTTGTTTTTATTATTTTTTTAAACAGTAGGCAGTAGGCTTAGTTTTCTGCCATGACCTGGAAAAAACATATTGAAGTCTGTGGCAGAACACTGCTCCAAACCACCAAGTTGTCAAAATCATAGGCAGAATCATTTGCAGCAACATGGATGCAACTAGAGATTATCACACTAAGTGAAGTAAGTCAGAATGAGAAAGACAAATACCACATGACATCACTTATATGTGGAATATGAAATACGGCACAGGGCTTCCCTGGTGGCGCAGTGGTTGAGAATCCGCCTGCCAATGCAGGGGACACGGGTTCGAGCCCTGGTCTGGGAAGATCCCACATGCTGTGGAGCAACTAAGTCCATGCACCACAACTACTAAGCCTGTGCTCTAGAGCTGGTGAACCACAACTACTTAGCCCGTGTGCTGCAACTACTGAAGCCTGCGCACCTAGAGCCCATGCTCTGCAGCAAGAGAAGCCACAGCAATGAGAAGCCTGCGCACCACAACGAAGAGTAGCCCCTGTTCTCCACAACTAGAGAAAGCCCATGCTCAGCAACAAAGACCCAACACAGACAAAAAAGTAAATAAAACAAAGAAATTTAATAATGATAAATATACGGCACAAATGAACCTATCTACAAAACAGAAACCAAATCACAGACACAGAACAGACTTGTGGTTGCCAGGGGGGAGGGTGGGAGGGAGAGGGATGGACTGGGAGTCTGGGGTTAGTAGATGCAAACTATTACCTTCAGAATGGATAAACAGCAAGGCCCTACTGTATAGCACACAGAACTATATCCAATCTCCTGGGATAAACCATAATGGAAAAGAATTAAAAAAGAATGTATATACATATATAACTGAGTCACTCTGCTGTACAGCAGAAATTAGCACAACATTGTAAATCAACTATACTTCAATAAAAAGCAGAGAATAAAAAAATCATAGGCAGAATCTATGTTGAAAAGCTTCTATGACAATCAAGAATACATCCTGTAAGCGAAAGTAATCAGTCAGAACATCTTAATGGTTCGACCCAATGGTTTTATGAGTAAAAGCCAGTAGTGAGGGAAAAAAAAAAACCCCACAGTGGCATCCAGGCTCATAGCCTGGCTTTTCTGAAATTGTTTTGGACCCTCCCAAGCTTTTCTAAAATCAGCTGTGAGTGACTTCTGGCTTTTTCCAAAATGAATAATCCTTAAAATAATCCTTAGCAAATAAAATAAAAGACAAAATTTGAAGGGGGTTAATTTGATGAGGAATTATTAAAATTATATGTGGAGTAGTGATAAGGTTATGAGAAGTGGTGTACTGCCTCCTAAAACAAACAGGGGGCCTAACATTCACTGAACATTTTTTGAGTATCCCCTGTATGGAGCAAGTTGCAAAGTTCTGGAAGAGATGAACACTCATTTGGATGTCTCTTAACCACTAGTATGTAGCAAAACTGGTTGGTCTTGGGACCCATAGCCACCCTGACGTGTAAGCCAGGACTAGATTCCTAACACGTGTTTCAGGCACACAACCATTGCTGGATCTTTATCCCCAGTGTTTCTTGACAACCATTTCTTGTCTATGCTAGTCAGCAATACTTCTCTATCCCCATCTCATCAGTTTGTCTCCCCATGGACCACTATTCCAGGTCATATACACAGGTTCACCAGAGCAATGTTTGTCAATGTACATGTTTTAAAAGGCATTTTGAAAAACACATTAAAATGTGAATCTTTATGAAATAAAGAAGAATTCACACACATATTTAACTTCTTACAAAGATGCCAGTCACAGTGTTGCTTAAAAACAGGAAAAACTGGGTACAAATGACATGTCTAGTATCTGGGGCTTGTTAAATAAATATGGTAAATCAAAACAAAGGAATACAATGCAGCTGTTTAAAATGATGTTATAGAAGGAAATATCTTGATGTGGGAAAGCTGTTCATGATTTATAATACTGTGAAATGAAACCAGATGATAAAAATGCATACTTCCGGGCTTCCCTGGTGGCGCAGTGGTTGAGAGTCCGCCTGCCGATGCAGGGGACACGGGTTCATGCCCCGGGCCGGGAAGATCCCACATGCCGCGGAGCGGCTGGGCCCGTGAGGCACGGCCGCTGAGCCTGCGCGTCCGGAGCCTGTGCTCCGCAACGGGAGAGGCCACAACAGTGAGAGGCCCGCATTCCGCAAAAAAAAAAAAAA
>NW_020174922.1:3011218-3068228 GCF_003031525.2 Neophocaena asiaeorientalis asiaeorientalis | reverse complement strand
AAAAAAAAAAAAAAAAAAAAAAAGAAAAAGAAAAAAATGCATACTTCCTATGAACCTCATTTTATAAGTACATATGAATATCTTTCGTTGGAAAAAGGTCTGGAGTGATAAATGCCAATGGACTTTAAACTTTGCTCTGAAGAACTCTAAGGTGCCAAGAGGTGCTTCAGGGCTCAACTTGGGGGCTGTTTGAGGGCCAACCCCTTGGGCTTTCAGGCCACCACCCTCTATTTTTTAATCTGTTTTACATACTGATCTCCTACATAAGATTCATTTGAAGAAAAGGTTTTGGAAATTTAAAAAATGTGCTAATCACTAGTATATACTGTGCGATTAAGTAGTAGTTATAAAGCATCACTAGATGTTTTTCTCTATTTTTTATTTAAACCCTCAAGTCCCAATTGACCTATTGGTAGGAAGTCCAGTTACCTCAGGGGTAACTTCCTTATCTTCTCTTTCCTTATATGCATTTTCAGATTTTTTTTTATAATGCAGAGCATTGCTTTTGTAATAAGAAAAAAGGTTATTTTAATTTTTAAAAAGCTAATAACATAAAGCTGACTGCTGATTTAATATCTTCAAATGTCACTGTCAAGTGGATTAAAGGCATAAGCATAATTGAAATGCTCTATTAAAAATAAAACATACAATCATATCTTGATTTCTCAAACTCTTGATAGATTTAAGATTTTCCCTTTGAGTTTAGGCCTGCTCTTGGAATTACCATCCACTTTCTTACTTGAACCACCCTCTTAATTTCCACCAACACCAAGTTCTATTGGACAGTGCTGGCTTGTCATCCAAATACCAAAATGCCATGCAAAAGCCATAATGCTTTTCCTTCCAGCCTGACCTTCTGTTAGTCCTTCATGCTCCCTCTAGGCTGAAGTCACACTAATAGTACCACTTATGTATCTAAACCCAACAGCTGTTCATATGTCACTGCATTTGCACATGCTGTTCCGTCAGTGGAACAGGGCCTGGTGAGTTCCTTTCCACTGAATAGGGCCCTTTCCATTGAACAGGGCCTGATGAATTCCTCCTACTCAGTCCTTTGTGATCTAACACACTTGACAACTCTCCTTGTCTTTCCTGATCCTCCCAGGCATAGACAGTTGCTTTGTTCTGTTTCTTCCAAAAACTCTGTTTACGTTCGTGCGCTTTCCACATCCTCTCTTCTCTGGTAGACTGAATTCACGAGGGCAGGAACTACATCGTACCCATCTTCATATTGCTAGCAGCGAACCCACCTCCTGGTGCATAAGTTCTTGATCGAGGTTTATTGATAAGTACTGTCTTATGATAGCTTTTTGTAAAAAAATAAATTTATTTTTGGCTGCATTGGGTCTTCGTTGCTGCACAAGGGCTTTCTCTAGTTGCTGCGAGTGGGGGTTACTCTTCATTGCGGTGCGCGAGCCTCTCATCGCGGTGGCTTCTCTTGGTGTGCAGCACGGGCTCTAGGTGCACTGGCTTCAGTAGTTGTGGCTCGTGGGCTCTAGAGCGCAGGCTCAGTAGTTGTGGCACACGGGCTTAGTTGCTCCGTGGCATGTGGGATCTTCCCAGACCGGGGCTTGAACCCGTGTCCCCTGCACTGGCAGGAGGATTCTTAACCACTGCCACCAGGGAAGTCCTTATAATAGCTTTTCAAGTGTATGTATATCTTGTGCAAGACTAAGCTCCATCTCATGTGACAACCAAGATGCTCTCTTGGGAAGGGATGCAAGACTATGACTGAGTGGGGAAGAGAAGTGTGATTGTGGGCACAAGGGGGCAGCTGTGTATTTACTGATCCTGGTCTAGATTGGATTTTTTCCAGTTTCCCTCTGTGGTTACTGAACAATGCTAATACATGTGGCTTTAGTCCAAATGATATCACATGCAGAGACAGATTTCTCACCCTAAATAGTAATTTGACTGGCTAAAATGAATTTCTCATTCATGTGCATCGGTAAATCAGTTACTTGACACTCTGGCTACCTGTTAGAGTCATCCAAAGAACTTAAGCATTTTTGAAGTCTGGGCCTCACTTCAGACCAAATAAATCAGAATTTCCGGAGCAGAGCCAGGCATCAACATTTTTAAAGGGCTTACCAGGCGATTTTCATGGCCAGAGTGGCAAAGCACTGAGTTACATCGTTTGCATCTTGTCATAATCAGATGTGGGTTTTTCTTAGTCAATTGCGTCTGGAACATGATGGCGGAACATGTCAAGTCGCTGTTACTACCAGTGAAGTGTAGCTGTTTCACCAGCTGTGTTTACTGCATGACTAGTGAAAGTCAGAGAAAATGACTAAGGTCAGCATGGGTTTATTTGGTATCTTTGGTGAAAGAGGAGTTAAGATCAAATTTTAGGAGACTTCCAATCTACCAAATTGACTGTTGATAATACTTACATGTCTCTGCTACATGCTCACCACTTCCACTGACTCTGGGTGAAAGCACAAGCAGTAGAGATGAGGTCTCTGTGCTCAAGGGAGAAAGGTGAAGGGGAGGGGAGGAATGGTGACAAAGATTTATGTGTGTGTTCTAGGCACTTTTTATAGCTCATCGCATGTAAGCCTCATGACAACCTGGCACATTAGATGTGACTATCATCACTTTACACATAAGAAAACTGATTCTCTTAGTTTCTTCTTCCACAAAATGGAAATATTAATGGTTTTTACCTCTTTTTTTTTTTGACAGTTCAGATAACATTTATTTTTTTTCATATTGTAAGTCCATAAGCTTTATTTTTTAAAACATCTTTATTGGAGTATAATTGCTTTATAATGGTGTGTTCGTTTCTGCTGTATAACAAAGTGAATCAGCTATACATATACGTATATCCCCATATCCCCTCCCTCTTGCGTCTCCCTCCCATTTACCTCGTTTCTTTTTGGCTGTGTTGGGTCTTCGTTTCTGTGTGAGGGCTTTCTCCAGCTGTGGCGAGCGGGGGCCACTCTTCATCGTGGTACGCGGGCCTCTCACTATCACGGCCTCTCTTGTCACAGAGCACAGGCCCCAGACGCGCAGGCTCAGTAGTTGTGGCTCACGGGCCTAGTTGCTCTGCGGCATGTGGGATCTTCCCAGGCCAGGGCTCGAACCCGTGTCCCCTGCATTAGCAGACAGATTCTCAACCACTGCGCCACCAGGGAAGCCTTACCTCCTTTCTTGAAGAGTGAATGAATTAATGCATATTAAGCTCTCAGCATCACTGGAACATATAAGCTCTCAATGAATGTTGGAAATTATTGTCATTGCCCAAGATCTCAAAACCGGCAAGAGAGGGGATTAAAAGCCAGGCCCATCTGATTCCAGAACCATGAACTTTCCTCTCTACCTTGCAGCACTGGTGGGGATTTAAAATTAACGCCATGATACTGCAATATAAAGTTGCAATAGGTGCAAAACATAATGAAATGTCAAAGGCAGGTATAGGAAAGAGCGTGAGATCTGCACATCTGTACTCAGCGAAGGAAGCCAGTGAGTGTGAAGCACAAGACTGAGAAATAAAAAATCTGGAGGTTTGCGTGGTGGCCGCTGCTGGGCTTCAGCTTCCAGTTGTAGAGGGCAAGGTGGCAGAGACCCTGGCACCCTGTGCCCCACCGCTGATGCCCAGATGGAGGTTGTCAAGTGGGTGGTGGTGGGAGATGGAGTTGTAAGTAAAACTTGCCCACTGATGTGGGATGCCACCAATGCATTTCCTGGAGAGTAGATCCCCACCGTCTTTGACAACTATTCTTCCCATGTTATGGCAGATGGAAAACTGGTAAATCTGGGCTTATGGATGCAGCTGGACAAGAAGATGATGACAGATCACATCCCTATCCTCTCCACAAGCTGACGTACTCTTAATTTGCTTTTCTCTTGTGAGTCCTGCATCTTGTGAAAATGTCCATGCAAAGTGGTATCCTGAAGTGTGACACCATTGTCTCAACATGCCCCTCGTCCTAATGAGAGCTAAACTTGACCTTAGGGATGATAAAGACATGACTGAAACTGAAGGAAAGGCTGACTGCCGTCAGGTCTCCTCAATGTGTAGCCATGGTTGAAGAAATCTGTGCTGTGCAACACCAAGAATGCTGGGCTCTGACACAGCGAGGTCGCTACATGGTGTTTGATGAAGCTCTTCCAGTGGTTCTCTCCCATCTCCCGTCAAGAGGATGAGAGAACGCCTGCTGTTGAAAATGTCTGAGCACCTCCTTGCCCCATGCCCCTGAGAACTTTTGTACACTTTGCTGAAAAACGTTGGCACCTTTGCACTGAATGCCAACTTTTTGTTACAGATTAGGTTCCCCATAAAACCATTCTGAAACAAGCAGGAACTTTAAAGTTTTGTTTAAGGTCTAAGAGTTAAAACTTGCATGTTCTATTAAAATTTACCCCTAAAATGGAAAAAAAATCTGGATTCAAGCCCTACCTTCACCATGTACTAGCTACCTGACATTAGGCTAATTACATCTGTAGTGGCCTCAATTTCTTCACTTGCATAAAATAGGAATAATAATAGTACTTATTTTGTGATATCTTTTTTTACAAAAAATAAATGTGATCATCTATGTAAAAGACTTATGCTAATTAAATAGTTTGGTTTTAGTTAGGTAGAGGAAAGACTTTGAAGCTAGGACAGAAGAAACATGGGTCTGCCATGACCCAGCTCATTTTCTTTGGGCAAATTCCCTGACATCCTTACTTTCAGTTCACCCCTTGTTAACTAAGGTTGGTAAGCAGGTAGCAGTGTGGTAGGCATTCAGCAAATGTTAGCGCCATCTTTCTCCTTCCAATCTCTTATAAAATGAGATAATTGGAATGGGTTACTGCTTTACAACCTGGCTAGTTATCAGAATAATCTTCGGAGCTTAAAAAAAGAAGAAAGAAACTAATCGGTCAGAACGTGTGTGTTCAGAGCCATGGACTAGATGATCTATGAGATTCATTCATGGTCTGATGATTGGTTATTTTTAACCTCATGAGGAAGATATGATTTGTGTTTGATTTTAAACTATTTGTTTATTCTTCTTTTTCTACAAATTATTTGAGTCCATGTATAATATTACATAACAATAAAAGGGACAACATATGAGGATCAGGGAACCTTGAAGGGTTATTGTGAGGATGAAACGTGATAGTGCAGGCAGGCATTTCACACGTGGCTGGTCAAGGCTGAGAATCAGTAATGGCAGCTATTGTTAAATGGGTGAATAGATCAATTATCACTCTCCCTAAACATCACTTTGCAAGATGGGTTTGGAAAACAGTGGGTGACTGAAGGATATTGTGTTCTCTAAAACACAGATATTCTGTAATATTAAGGGTGATTAAAGGAAGTGTAGAAGAGTGGGGGAGATAGGACTTTCCAGAAGAAGGGGACCTTTGAGCAGAGTTCCCAGGTTCTGACTTGGTGTGTTTGGGTGACTGATGAGACAACCTGAGAGGGGGGGTGGGGTGCTGGGAAATAAGGTCAGATTACAGAGGTCTTAAAGGCTGAGTAGAGAAATGTATATCTGGTGGAACTACTGAAGCTTAGTTTGCTGAGTTTATGGCTATGGCCACCTCTCACAAACGCATAAGACTATCTTGTATTTCCAAAGCAATTTTAAGGACATATGCCCAGGAGAAGGCACTAGGAGGCAAGCCCGTCTTTGTTTTCTTCTGGGGGAAAGAAAGTAAAAAGAAAATGTTCAGGACACTGTTCCCCTCGGACACAGTTTGTGCCTCTAAAGGGTATGATGCAGATTGTCAATCACACTTTCCTTCTGTGAATTCATATTGGTGATGTGAACTAAGAACGCCGCCTGCTGTACCATAAACAAAGGATGCTGCAGCCATCAAGCCACCACATTACAGCCACCCTGACAGTGAGTCCTGAGGGAACTCAGGATGGAAACAAAGAATGCCTACCATCTAGCAGTCAATGACTGCAGCCACCCCCAATGGTGCACACTGAGGAGACTAAAGATGAGAAAACACAGGATACTGCCCCCCAACCCCCTGCCAATAGCTGAGCTGCATATCAAAGGAATAATTTCAACAGGCCCAGACTTTGCATCTTCCCATACATAGAAATGTGCTAATTTCATTAACTTGAGATGTCTGGTTTTCTTTTATTAACAGTAATCTTTTGATGTTCCCAATACCTGGTCTTTTGTTGCTAAAACTCCTATATATCCTGGCTCCCTGAGCCCTTTGCCTCTTTGGAGTGGTCTCTCAGAGTCATTTGAGATGCTGTCTCCTGCGCTTGAAGTCCTAAGAATGTTTGCCGAATAAAACATAACTCTCAACTTTTAGGTTGTGTATTTTTTTTCAGTTTTCAGTTGATGGTGACAAGCCCTGTGCTCTACCACCAAGTCACCCCAGAATGACAGAAGCCCATGGTCCTCTAATGGATGCCTGATCCAGGTGCCTGCCACGGGGCAAAAAATATCTGAGTAATTGTAGCTCATTTAAAGGTAGCTATTGGGAAGAATTTCACTGCTCCACCTGGGCACCCAGTATGACTTGTGACAAACTTCCACTATGGCCTGGTTGTTCTTATCTTTAAAATAAAATCATTTATGTCACAATTTGTACTGATCCAACTCCAGGTATTTTCAAGTGGTTTATAGTCTGTGTCCACATCCCAAGCACATTTTTAGGGGAGGGGCCACTGCGCTTTCCTCCTTCCCCCTTTTGCCTCTTGGATTCTCATTAGTGTTCAAGAGCCTTGAGGCTGAAACTGAGCAGGACCCTGTAGGGCCTTCCCAGGGACAGACCCCCACCCCCACCACACCCCCTATCCCCCACCTCTTGTTTGTAGAAAAGCTTTAGACTTCTAGGCCTTCCCCAAGTTCCAAAGAGCAATTTTAATCAGAGAAGTGAGAAAATGCAGAAACAAAGGAAAACAGTCAAAATAATAATAGGTTATTATTATTATCAAAACAAGACAAAATAATAATAGGTTATTAGACACAGATGTAGAGAACAAACGTATGGACACCAAGGGGGGAAAGGGGGAGGCGGGGTGGTGGTGGGATGAATTGGGAGACTGGGATTGACATATTTACACTAATATGTATAAAATAGATAATAAGAACCTGCTGCATAAAAATAAATAAATTTAAATTTAAATTAAATAAATAAAAATAAAAACCCTTCCGTGAAAGCCATCAGGGAGTTCATGTCTTTTCAGCACAAACTCCCCATTCTCCTTGCTTGGCCCCTCGTTGGGTGCCTTGCAATAAATGCAGTATCCTCCTTTACCACAACCCATTGTCAGTAGATTGGCTTTATTATGCATTGGGTGAGAGGGCCCAAGTTTGGTTCAGTAACAAGGTCAGGGACTGAGCTTCACTCTCTTTTCACCTGCCACCGCATCTGCCACCATGCTGGCCCAGACCGTGTGCATGAGACGAAGAGCTGCTTCCACCGGGATTTTCATAGGGGTCTCCAGCTTACTAAGCACAGAAAATACATATTGCCTTGTCATTTATAATGAGCAAGAAGCACTTTTAGAGAGGATGACTAAATTTCAGTTAGCAGCCAAACTCCTACTCCTGCACAGTGATGGTTGTTATTTTTCCTTTTCTCAGATCAATGCTTTTTTCCACTACCATTCCAAACTCCACTCACAGAGCTGTGTGGAAATTTTAGAACAGCAAAATGAATGGTGAGTGTATAAATGCTTGTGGGTCGTATGTGCATGTGTATGACATTCTATGTTTCCTGGCTAAAAGTTTACGAATGTGTTGGTACTTTGTGAGTGTGTTGGTCAGAGGGATGATCAAAAGAGTAGGTGTAACTACTCTTCCAGTCATACCTTCTTCCTTCCAAACCTCAGAGGTGTAAATCGGACTGGCACTAAACATTACAAATAATGTTCAGGGATTTTTTTTCTTCTAAAGGCAGGTCGATTTGCTTCTTACATTTTCAGGGATGGTTCCTCCTGACAAACACAATGTGTCCATTACGTTACTCTTGGTCAGTTGTTGCCATTTCTAGTACAGGCTGCCTCTACTTTTGTACATCACATGTTCTTGGAAATGTGTTTCTAAGTTGAGTACCTGAAAGCAAAGTGTCAGACTCACTGTTCTATTCCCAGAGACTCAAAACATGTCAAGTTTATGCAGGGGCACCTTGCCCTGGGGTGAGGGGAGGGACGGCAGAAGGTGGAAGGGAGACACTGGGCTCTGTCAGGTGATTCTAGATGGACTCCCCAGAGCACGGCGGGGTAGGGGTGGGGAGAGTAAGCGCCAGGGTTCCAGATGTCAGGGTGTGCAGGTCCCTTCAGGTAAGGGAGGGACAGGAATGTTAGAGCAAGTTTGTGTGCCTGACACACAGTGAGGCCAAACAAACCGTAAAGTCAGTTTGGCGCAGAGAAAGGTTTATTGCAGGGCCACGCAAGGACGCGGGTGGCTCCTGCCCTAAAAAGCCCCAAGCTCCCCGAAGGTTTTGGCAAAGCATTTTTTAAAAGCCAGGTGAGGGGGGGGGGTCGCCAGGTTAGTGTTCAGCTCATGCCCAGTTCTCTGATTGGCTGATGGTGTGGTAACAAGGTGGTGTCACAGGGGTTAACATTATTAGTCCTTAAGCTCCAGGAGGCCTGGGGTGATGTGCTCACGGTCATCAAGTAGTTAACATCTTCCACTTGGTGGGGGTTTTTCACATCAGTAAAACAACTCAGGAAATGTGCATCAAATACTGTTATCCAGGTACTTCAGAAAGGAGCTAAAGCAGAGGATACGCGGGAAGGCCCCACAGGGTCCTGTTTGGTTACGGGAACGTGATCATGATAAGACCCGAAGAAGGGGTGTCTATGCTGACCTGAATGATCAGAAGTGAAGGCAACTTTCCCTGATATCTTGCCTGAGACTGACGCTCCACAGTGAAAGTAGCTTATAGATGATGGTCAGTTATCACTGGCCAGCTGAAGTAGGAAGACTAAATCCAGAGAGATGCTTTTCCAGGATGAATGTACTAAGTCAAAAACACTCGAAGGCTGCTGTCTTGGTCCCTTCAGGCTGCTATAACAAAATACCTCAGACAGGTAGATTATAAACAACAGAAATTTGTTTCTCACATATCTGGAGGCTGGAAGTCTGAGATCAGGATGCCATCAGGGATACGTTCCTGGGTTGCAGATTTCTCACATGGTAGAAGGAGCATGGGAGCTCTTTTGGATCTCTTTTATAAGAGCGCTAGTCCCAGTCATGAGGGCTCCACCCTCGTGACCAAACACCTCCCAAAGACCCTACCTCCTAACACCTTCACATTGGGCACCAGGATTTTGAGATGACACATTGAGACCATAATGCTTAGAGTGGAGCTCCTTCACATAACTGAACATCAGTCTTGCTATATGTAACCCATGGTCAGTTACAGGCGTGCTCTGCTTGAAGCTTTCCAAGTTAGTCAGATACTGAATTTAACAAATTGAATCATGTTTAAAAAAAAGTTTCCTTGTTATTTTAAGGAAACTTTTAGTGAGTGCTTGTATTATAATAATTTTTATGCTTTATCTTTCCGGTAATTTTAATTTTTTAAAATATTGAGTCCAGTAGCCAACTCTAAGACGGCTGCTAGTGACCTTTGCCTTCTGGTATTCACATCTTATATTGTCTCCCCTCGCACTGAATTAGGGCTGGCCCTGTGTGACCTCTGATGCTGGGTAATAAAAGGCATTGTAGCTTTTGCCTTACTCTCCTGGACCACTTGCTCAGCAGAAAGCCAGCCATCATGCCACGAGGACACTCAAGCAGCCCTGTGGAGAGGAACCGATGCTCCTGAACAACAGTCAGTACCGACTTGCCAGTCACATGAGTGAGTCCCAGTCAGGTCTTCTGGGAACTGCTCCAGCTCTCATCTGACTACAACCACCTGGGAGACTGAACCAGAACTGCTGAGGGAGATACTGCTGAATTCCTGACTCATAGAAATTGTGAGAGAAAATAAATAATTATTATTGTTTTAAGCCATGAAGTTTGGGGATGATTTGTTAATTAGCAATAAATAATGAACATATTAAGTTTCTGAAAGTAGGAGATACCTGTATTATTTAGTCACACCATGAGAAGTTTCTTATTATTTTTGTGATTTGTTTAACCTAAGAAGTTTAACCTTCTTAGATATGTGGGTTTATAGTTTTCTCCAAATTTGTACAAATTTTGGCCATTTCTTCAAGTATTTTCTCTATTTCCCCTCTCCTTTCTCTCCTCCTGTGACTCCAATTACACATATATTAGGGTGCCTGACATTGTCCTACTGCTCACTATTGCTGTATTTACTATATTTTTTTCTTTTTCTGTTTGTTGTGTATCATCTTTTTTTTTTTTTTTGCGGTACACGGGCCTCTCACTGCTGTGGCCTCTCCATTTGCGGAGTACAGGCTCCGGACGCTCAGGCCAAGCAGCCACGGTTCACGGGCCCAGCCGCTCCGCTGCATGTGGGATCTTCCCGGACTGGGGCATGAACCTGTGTCCCGTGCATCGGCAGGCGGACTCTCAACCACTGTGCCACCAGGGAAGCCCTGTTGCATATCATCTTTAATGCTGTGTCTTAAAGTTCACTAATATTGCCTTCTGCAGTTATCTAATCTGCTGTTACTATCATCTAGAGTAGTTTTCATCTGAAACATTACATTTTTCATCTGTAGAATCTCATTCGGGTGTTTTGTTATGTCTTCTATGTGTCTATTTAACATGCTTGATCTTTCCTCTACCTTCTTAGATATATGGAATATCATAATAACTGTTTTAATGTTCTTGTCTATGAATTCTGTCATATCTATCATTTCTGGATCTGCTTCTAGTGATTGATTTTTATTTTCCTCTGCATTATGGGTTATTTTTTTCCTACTTCTTTGCATGCCTGGTAATTTTCCACAGTAACATGACAGACAATTTTCCCTTCTAGTTTTATTGAGATATAATTGACATACGGTACTGTGTAAGTTTAAGGTGTACAGCATCATGATTTGACTTACACCACAAGCATTTTGTATTTAATCTGTTGAGTGCTGTATATATTAGTATTCCTATAAATATTGTTGAGTTTTGTTCTGGGACATAGTTAAGCTCCTTGGAAACACTGGTATACTTCTGGGTCTTGCTTTTAAGCTTTGTTAAGCAGGACCAGAGCAGCATTTGATCAAGGGCTAATTCTGCCCCACAACTGAGCCAATTCCCTTCTAAGTACTCTACTTGATGTCCTATGAATTATGAGATATGCTACTCTGTCTAGTGGAACATGAACAATTACTGGCACTGTATGATCTCCCAGGATTGCTCCTTCTAATCACTAATATAGTGATGATCAGTTAGCTGCGGACTCAAGCAGGTTCTTCTGCAGATTTCCAGAATTCTCTCTCTGCAACTCTCTTCTCTCCAACCCTCTGCTCTGTGAACTTAAACTACTTTGGCCTCCCTGTGCTTTCATATGTCTCCTCAATTCAGGGAGGCTATTGGGCTTCTTCCAGCTTCCCTCACCCTAAGCTTCAGCCTGGAAACTCTTTCTGGATAGTAAGGTTGGCCAATTATAGGGCTTATTTGGTTTGTTTCCTATCTTTCAGGGACCACTGCCTTGCACTGCCTGATGTACAATGTCTGAAAACCATTGTTTTCACACATAATTGTTATACACACTATTTTTCAGTCATTTCAGACAAATGGATAAATCTAAGCCTTCTTACTCTATCTTATTGAGAAGCAGAAATCACTTTCTTACTATTTTGGGGGCTGGAATATATGATAGAACTGCTCCATTTGAGCTGCAATGTGTATATGTTTTTATGTTTGTTGATGAAAGTGTGTGATAAGGAAGAGGGATGGGAAAGGTCATAGAAATCAAGGTCATCCGTTTCTTTTAAAAAATAATTTTCAAATGCATTTTTAAAAAGTAGTAAAAAAGATATGAAAATAATACAAACTTAAGTAAATAATATAAATACAACACAGATAATAATGTGGAAGTTAAGTCTCTTGACTGACTCACAACTCTATCATTCAATCCCACCTTAATCCTCAGAATAGACTGCAGTTAACTTTTTTTGGTGTATTCTTACTAAAGTGTTTCTGAGTGGGAATGTAGTACTATGTTTTCATGAAATATAATCAAGCATAGTATAGTATTTTTGACACAAATAATCATTAGAGGTATAATTTAAATTCTTTATATTCTATCAATTCTTTAAGAACTGATATATTTAAAATAAAATTTTTACTTTTATCTTTTGAAATCTGTTTGGATTACATATTTTGAGGAAAGCTGAATAAAGCTACAGCATTTTCCATTAAATTTCCACTGCTCTATTCATTAATATATTAATGAGTTAAAGTCTTTACAGTAATGTATGAAAATAGTAATACATGTTCATGTGCTCATTTGAAAAAGATCAGAGAAATATAAAAAAGAAAAACTATTTTGAATCCTACCACTCAGAGATGATTTGGCCACTATAGCTGTTTGATAATTTTTTATCAATTAAATTGGCAGAAGACATCCTCATCCCTTATTAATTACATGACATAGCACATAAGGATTATTTTGGCTGTATGTGATATGTACCTAATAAGCATTTCTCTCTCTCTCTCTCTCTCTCCCCCTCCCTCATTCTCTTAAATGAATGTTCTCCTGATAACATGTGATGTTCAGTAAACATACGCTGATAAAGTAATTAAAGTAGGTCAGTTGATTTCATTTATTAATTCAAACTACATTTGTTGAGTAAAATAGTTATAGTCCCCACTTTCATGAAGCTTTTACAGTCTCAGGAGGAACTAATATTAATCAAATAATTATACACATAAATATATACTCACAAACTGAGATAAATGCTATAAAGGAAAAGAAGGCTATAAAAGAGTATAACAGGGACCTGACCAAGCTAGAGGAGCCAGGAAGGTTTTCCTTGAAAAGTGATTTGTCAGTTGAAAAGTCATCCTGACAAAAAGTCATCCTGACAAAGGATGAAGGAAGGAGTATATGGGCATAACATATGCAAAGGCCCCAAGGTGGGTGGCAGTTGAATCTGGGGGAAATAGAGAAGACTCATATGCTGAGGCACAGAGAGTTAGATGTAGTATGTCTGAGTTAGAGAGGGGCTTCCCTGGTGGCTCAGTGGTTAAGAATCCACCTGCCAATGCAGGAGACATGGGTCCGAGCCCTGGTCCAGGAAGATCCCACATGCCGCAGAGCAACTAAGCCTGTGCGCCACAACTACTGAGCCTGCTCTCTAGAGCCTGTGAGCCACATCTACTGAGCCTGCATGCTGCAACTACTGCAGCCCATGTGCCTAGAGCCCGTGCTCCGCAACAAGAGAAGCCACCGCAATGACAAGCCCGCACGCTGCAACTAAAGAAAAGCCCATGTGCCGCAACAAAGACCCAATGCAGCCAAAAATAAATTAAAAAAAAAAAAAAGAGTTAGAGAAAGACCACATCACAATGGGCCTTGTAGGCTACGTTAAGGATGTGAGTCTTTAGCCTAAGGGTGGCGGGAAGCCAATGAAGGATTTTAAAAAGAGAAGTGCCAATATTAGATTTTTGGTATGAAAATATCCTTGATTGCTGTGTAGAAAATAGTTGGAAGGAAGCAAAATTAATATAGGGTGGGACTGCCCTGGTGGTCCAGTGGGTAAGACTCGGTGCTCCCAATGCAGGGGGCCTGGGTTCGATCCCTGGTCAGTGAACTAGATCCTGCATGCATGCTGCAACTAAGAGTTCGCATGCTGCAACTAAGACCCGGTGCCAAAATGAATAAATAAATAATAATAAAATCTTAAAAAAAAATTAACGTAGGGAGACCCATTAGGAGGCTGTTGAAGTGTAACAAGTGAGAGAACAGGGGCTTTGACTAGAAGGGCAGTGGTAGAAATGGAGGTAAAAATCATGATAATGAGACGATGTGTAGGCGAGGGAAGTGTTAAGGATGACACCTAAGTTTCTGGATTTCAAAAGTGTGTGGACCAAAAATGTATAAGAGAAATTATATACCATGACCAAGTGGAATTGATTCCAGGCTTGCAAAGCTGGTTCAATGTTCAAAATCAGTCAATATAATCTATCATATCAACAAGCTAAAGAGGAAAAATCATATGATCATATGAATTGATGCAGGAAAAGCATTTAATAAAATTGAAAATCAATTCATGATGAAAAGTCTCAGCAAGTTAGGAATGAAGGGAAATTACCTCAACTTGATAAAGGGCATCTATAAACAGCCCACAACTAAGATCATATTTCATGATGAAAGACTGAATGCTTTCCCTCTAAGATCAGGAACAAAGCAAGACGTCAGCTCTCACCTCTCTTGTTCAACATAGTACTGGAAGTTCTAACCACTGCAATAAGAAGAAAAGTAAATAAAAGAGATACAGTTTAGAAAAACAGAAATCTGTCTTTAATTGCAGATGACATGATAGTCTATGCAGAAAATTCCAAGGGTTCTACAAGAAAACCTCCTAGAACTAATAAGTGAGTTCAGCAAAGTCACAGGATCAATATACAAGTAAGTAACATTTCTATATACTAACAATGAACATGCAGCAACTGAAATTTAAAAATGCAAAATCATTTACAGTTGCCCCAAAGAAAATGAAATACTGAAGTATATACTTAAAACATGTACAAGATCTATATGCTGAAAATTACAAAGTACTGATTTAAAAAATCAAAGACATAAATAAATGGAGACACGTACTGTGCTATGGATTGGAAGAGTCAACATGGTAAAGATGTCAATTCTCCCCAAATTGATCTGTAGTTTTATTGCAATTCCTATCAAAATCCTAGCAAGCTTTTTTGAGATAGAGATGAAGTTATTCCAAAATTTAGGCATGGGTCCCCAAACAGCTAAAACATTCTTGACAATGAAGAATAAAATAGGAGGAATCACTCTACCTGATATTAAGGCTGACTGTATATCTGCAGTAATTAAGACAACGTGGGGAATTCCCTGGCGGTCCAGTGGTTAGGACTTGGCCTTCTCACTGCCAGAGCCACGGGTTCCATCCCTGGTCGGGGAACTAAAATCCCATAAGCCACACAGTGTGGCCAAAAACAAAAAAAAAGACAATGTGGTATTGGTAGAGGGCTAGACACACAGATCAATGGAACAAAACAGAGAACCCAGAAGTAGACCCACACAAAGATGTCCAACTGATTTTTGACAAAGGTGCAAAAGCAATTCAGTGGAGGAAGGATAGACTTTTCAAAAACGGGTTTGCAGTTATGGGACCCCTATAGGCAAAAAATGAAACTCCACCTGAACAAAATTCAATCTAACACCAAAATTAACTCAAAATGAGTCACGAACTTAAATGTAAAACTGTGAAACTCTTTGAAAAAAAGATAGAAAACAAACTCTTTAGGATCTAGGCAGAGTTTTCTTAGATGATCTATGAAACGAAAAATTAATCCATTTGAACTCAACAAATTTAAAAATTTTGTTCTGTGAAAGCCCATGAGAAGAGAGTGAAAAGACAAGCTACAGAATGGGAAAAATTGTTTGCAAACCACATATCCAACAAAGGACAAATATCTAGAATATCCTCAGAACCCAAGAGTAAAGACACAACCCAATTAGAAAATGGGCAAAGGCATGAACAGACATTTCACCAAATAGGATACATAAGGGGCAAACAGGCCCATGAAAAGATGCTCAACCTCGTTAGTCACCATGGGAATGCAAATAAAAACTACAATGAGTTATGACTAAACACCTTTCAGAATGGCTAAAATAAAAAATGACGATAACCTCATACACTGGAGAAGGTGTGGAGAGACTGAATAACTCATCATACTCATTGCTAACGGAAATGTAAAACTGCCATTTCTTATAAAATTAAACATCCAATTCCCATACAACCCAGAGACTGCACTCTTGGGCATTTAACCCAGAGAAATGATAACTTATGTTCACACAAAACCCTGTACATGAATGGTCATAACACCTTTATCTGTAATGGCCAAAGCTGGAAACAACCTAGAAGTCCTTCAACAAACGACCGGTTAAACACGCTGTGGTACAGGTCTTTCCTGGAACACTATTTAGCAACAAAAAAGCAATCGATTGACACATGTAAGAACTTGGATGAATCATGAGGAAATCACGTGTAGTGGAAAAAGTTAATCCTCCAAAATTACATACTGTATAATCCCACCTATGGAACATTTTGAAATGACAAAATTTTTAAAGTGGAGGACAGATTAGTGGTTGTCAGGGGGTAGGGATGAGGGTTGAGGGTGATGTGAGATAGCAGGGAGGCGGGTAGAGTTACAAAAGGATAATACGAGGTATCCCTGAAATGCTAATACTCCTCAATTTCTTGACTGTGGTTGGTGGTGGATCCACAAACCTACACGTGATAAAATCGTATAGGACAAAATACACACACACATACAAATGGGTACAAATAAAACTAGGAAAAACTGAATAGGTTGGTAAATCGTATCAATGTTAATATCCCGGATGCCATTTTATACGAGTTTTTTTTTTTTGGCTGCACTGCACGGCTTGCAGGATTTCAGTTCCCCAGCAAGGGATTGAACCTGGGCCACGGTAGTGAAAGCCCGAAATCCTAACCATTCGGCCACCAGGGAACTCCCCGTATGAGTTTTACAAAATGTTACCATTGAAGGAAACTGGGTAAAGTGTATACAGGATCTCTCTTAAGAAAAAAAAAGAGGGACAGTGGGGACATTACTGAAAAGAGCCGTAGCCTAAGACGATTGGTATCAGGATAAACTCCAAATTCCATAATCAGCATTTTGTACTTTATGCTATGGCCCCAACTTATATTTTCAGGCTGTCATCCATGACACACTTAAGCAACCCAAGCATTGCAGCCCCTCTGAGCTCCTTGCCATTTCCCCAAATGCTTAGTGCATTCCATATGGGAGAGTGAATGGCTCAGGGCATCGGTCCCCCAATCTAGCTGTGTGTCAGTCTTTCCTTTGCCTCACCCAGTACAGGGTAGGGATTGGGATATTTGCTTGAAGCAAGCAGTCACCCATGAGCTTGAAGTTCTCACCCTTAGTTTAGTAGCTTACCAAAGAATTTTCCAAACAAAGAATGTTCTCTCCTATTCTGGTGCTAGTGATTAAGACAAAAAAGTCACCTTTTTTGTCTTCTTTTCTTGCAGTTCTTTTGCCTGGCATTTCTTGCCCCAGCTCTGCCCCTCCCTCTGCTACCACCCTTAAAGCTACCTCCTTAGTAAAAAAAAAATTCTTGTCCGTTCGGCCAGAGAAAAGTGCTTCCTTCTTTGAAATTCCAAAGGCCTTTCGTCAGTAGTTTACACTTGTGCTATATTTTTGGTTATTCATACACCAGTTTAATGTTTCCACTAGACTATGAATGACTTGGGGGCAGAGTCCATTCATCCTGTAGTCCCTCATACTGGGTGCTGTGGAGACAGACATGGGTAAAACAATTCTAAGTCCTTGAGGCTCTTACAACCCAGTGGGGGAGATGGTTTTATCAACAAATCCCTCTATCTTTCACAAGGTGCAGAGAAGCCAGAGATCAGTGCCCCATTTCAATGTTTTCTGAACCCCCGTCACAGTAAGAGGCAGATTAAATCGGCAATAGTTGATTCTCTCTACACATTACTTTGTACTGACTGCTTCACTCAAGCTGCTGAAGCCAGAAACTCTTGGGAAACAGGAATGGATCACTTGGGAAAAGAGATGTGGAGGGTAAAATGGCTGATGGGGGAGTTTCACCCCATCTTGGAAGATAGCAAGTCTCCAAGGCTTTGATACACGAGGCAAAGAAACAAAACAACATATAAACATGCTTATTCATGTGTGTGTATACACGCGCGTACGCACACACACGCACACACACACACACAACCCAACAACAGGAAAGGAAAGAAAACCATTTATATTGTTACACTTTTTTCCTTTTTGATTTCACATTTGGTAACATGAATAATGTAAATGTAATCTAAAGTCACAAAGCTCTGACTAATTTTATAAGCCTACTACACATGGGCTTGGTGGGTAATGGGAGTGGTATGTAGCTGAAAGCTTACTATTTTGAACCTTACAATGCACTCAGAGGAAAGATGGTCCTTTCATGGTAAGGCAAATATGGTAGGTTTTTATCTTATCATTGGGACTTCTTCATAAAGTTCCTTATCTGGTCACATATTCTGTGAACCTGTTATTTTTACCTATCCTGTGTTCATTCACCCTGCTTTTGGCAGCAGTACCTTGATTTTTCCCGGGGAACCTCTACTCTCCTGTTGCAGTCCATGTGTCTCCCCAGAACCAGCACACAACTTGGAGCAGCTAATCAGAATATTGTATTCCTCTGGTCACTGTAACTGGTTCTGTGGGTGGGTATGTGACTCAATTTGGTCCAATTAGCGTGAATGCCAGGACATTTGCCAGAACCATTGGGAGAAAATAACTCTTTGAGCTGAAGTTGCTGTGAGAGAAAACAGGGTGATCCTGGAAGTACTGGAAGCCATTTTTTTCAATAAAAGAGACTTTGCCAGAAAACATTGTTGTCTCTCTCACACACACACACACACACACACACACATACACACACAAACAAAAAACAGAGCTGAATCATGGAAAGAGCAATACTAAGTCCTTGATATCTAGTCTAAGCCTCTGTATCCAGCATGCCCAGTGCTCACTCTAGTCTTGGACTTTTAATTTATGTAGGTTAATAAATTTCCTATTTTGCTTAATAAATTTCCGATTTTACTTAAGCCAGCCTCATTTGTGTGTGTGTTTTTTTAAAAAAATCCACTTTCAAGTAAATGTATACAGAGATAGTAACTTTGAAAAATAAATGAAAACTATAGACATTTTTTGGTCTCTACTTAACTAGAACTTTTGGTGTTTGCTGGTCCATCTATTTTAGGAGATCTTACATGTGTTAGGGCAAATCACTAGGTTTGAGCAGTGAGAAATGAGATGTCCTGTATTAGTCAGGATAGAGCAGCTAGGCTCTGCTGTGATAATAACTTCAAAAATCCCCTAAGTCTGAGTTGCTCACACTATGTGTCCATTGCAACATTCTGTGGGGCTCTGCTCTATGGTCACTTAGATGGACACGGGCTGATGGAGCCTCCACCACCTTGTAGAAGCACCATCTGGAACATATGGCTTCCTTGGTCATCAAATGGGAGAAGAAAGCACATCAAAATCTCATACCTAGGGGCTTCCCTGGTGGCACAGTAGTTAAGAATCTGCCTGCCAATGCAGGTGACACGGGTTCAATCGCTGGTCTGGGAAGATCCCACATGCCGCGGAGCAACTAAGCCCATGCGCCACAACTACTGAGCCTGCACTCTAGAGCCCGCGAGCCACAACTACTGAGCCTGTGTGCCACAACTACTGAAGCCCATGCGCCTAGAGCCTGTGCTCCTCAACAAGAGAAGCCACTGCAATGAGAAGTCTGTGCACCGCAACGAAGAGTAGCCCCCGCTGGATGCAACTAGAGAAAGCCCGTGCACGGCAACGAAGACCCAACACGGCCAAAAATAAATAAATAAATAAATAATAATTTTAAAAATCTCATACCTAATCTTCTATATTTAGAGTCCATCTGTTAGAACTAGTCACATGGCCCCATTATTTGGAAAGTGGCTAGGAAGCAGTCTTCCACGTACCTCAAAGGAGAAAAAGCCAGGATATAGTGTGTTCTAATAATGTCTAACACATGACCAAGTTTATATTTTTAGATCAAAACTCTGATAAGAATTATGATAATAACAGGTAAAATGTATTAAGCATTTCTATATACTAGACATTTTATATACATCATTGTATGTACTCCTTACAGCATCTTTATGACTTATAATTGCCTCCATTTCTTATATGAAGAAATTGAGGTTTAGTTTAATTAAGTCACTTGCTGGCAGTCACAAATCAAGGGAGCTGAGGTTCTGCTGGAACCCATGTTAGAACCTGGCCGCTTACTCTGTGCCCTAGTGCCTCCCTGATGTGAAGGATCCATTGATGAGCCAAGGGATTGGACTCAGTGAGATCAGCTGAAAATTCAATTAAAAAATGATGAGATGCTGCTACTCAGAACCTGGGTGGATGGAGAGAAGAGGCATTACCATGGTGAAATGATAAGACTTCATGATAGATTAACTGTGGGAATGTGGGGCAGCAATGAGTTAACTGTGACTGAGTTTTCAAGCAGTTTGACTGGGAGGGGTTCAACATGCTATGAGAAATGTGGGTGGGGATGTCAGGCTGGCAGGCAAAACACAGATTTGTAGCTGAGGTGGAGATGCTGATTTGGGAATCCCACACTTAGATGATGGTTTACCTGGGTGGTGAATAAGATCATCCAGGGTGAAAACAGCATGGAATGAGAAAAGGGTCAAGACAACTTGTAGGGTGGGGTCAGGGGAGGTAAAGGGTCCTAGAGTTTCCAAGGAGGAAAGAGAATGAAGAGTAAGGAATAATAAGGAGCAAAGTGCATCTATCATTGAGTCTCAGACCTCTGTCTCCATGACAACAAGGACTTCACCAATAACAAATACCCTTTTATGAGACAGTGTTCATCTCTGTTGGTTAGAGCATGTCCTAATTAGGATTTTTCCATTAGACATAATTTTTTCCCCTAACCTGGGTATTAATAAGCTCTGGTGTTCAGTTTTAATCTCTTGGATTTTAAGAATGGGTATTCAACTGAAAGGATTTGAAACCAGTGAGTCTAAAACATAAGAAAAAAAGAATGTGACATCTTTAACATCACAGGTAAGACAAAGGTGGGAGGTCTATACTACAAAGCTACAGTAATCAAGACAGTATGGTACTGGCACAAAAACAGAATATAAATTAATGGAACAGGATAGAAAGTCCAGAGATAAATTCACACATCTACGGTCAACTAATCTATGACAAAGGAGGCAAGAATATACAATGGAGAAAAGACAGCCTCTTCAATAAGTGGTGCTGGGTAAACTGGACAGCTACATGTAAAAGAATGAAATTAGAACACTCCCTAACACCATACAAAAATAAATTCAAAATGGATTAAAGACCTAAATGTAAGGCTGGATACTATAAAACTCTTAGAGGAAACCATAGGGAGAACACTCTTTGACATAAATCACAGCAAGATCTTTTTTGATCCACCTCCTAGAGTAATGAAAATAAAAACAAAAATAAACAAATGGGACCTAATGAAACTTAAAAGCTTTTGCACAGCAAAGGATACCATTGACAAAAAGACAACACACAGGATGGGAGAAAATATTTGCAAACAAGGGATTAATCTCCAAAATATACAAACATCTCATGCAGCTCAAAATAAAAAAAAAAATAACCCAATCAAAAAATGTGCAGAAGATCTAAATAAACATTTCTCCAAAGAATACATACAGATGGCTTAATTTTGTACCCCCAAATGCTCTTTTGCTTAAAGAGGGCTCCCCAGTCTTTACAAGTTTCAGGTCCACCAGACATGGATCTGCTGTGTATGTGCCGTTTTTATTACCAGTCACTAGTGAGTAAATTGTCCCAATCCAAGACCCTTATCTTAGCTATCTTTACATCTACAGATCCAGCATGGTGCCTTACTCATACTAAACTACAATAAACATTTGCTGAATGAATAAATGTGGAGGAGCAAATTATGAATTAAGAAAAATCCAGAGTTTGGGAGAGGCAGTATGGTCATGGGTCCTAAGATGCATGACAGGATGTTCATGATCACATGAACAGCTCTATGATGGGGAAGAGTGATCAGAAGAGCAAAAATTTCCGGGGTTTTCAATTTTGTCTGGGGAAGCTAGACTTGGTAGACATGGCAGTTTTCATTTTTTTAAAAATGTCTGAATATAGCAGAAGCTTCAAAAATCATTCATATGGGGCTTCCCTGGTGGCACAGTGGTTGAGAGTCCGCCTGCCAATGCACGGGACACAGGTTCATGCCCCGGTCCGGGAAGATCCCACATGCCACGGAGCGGCTAGGCCCGTGAGCCATGGCCGCTGAGGCTGCGCGTCCGGAGCCTGTGCTCTGCAACGGTTGAGGTCACAACAGTGAGAGGCCCGCGTACCGCAAAAAAAAAAAAAAAAAAAAATTATTCATGTGACCTTCCCTCTGCTGGCTGCAAAATGGACTAAAAAATTCATAGAAAGGAGACTACAATAGAGCTAGTCTCCCTGGTATAAAGTTTTATATTCTTCCATTCAAGATCAGGTGAGAGATAGTTGCTGTAATAATTTTATGTGATAAGAGCCTTGCTCAAGTTTTCTGTTTAAGGAAGCAGGACAAAGTTCAGGTGTTTTTAGTTCTATTTTATACTACAGGAATCTGAAAGCTGGGGTCTATCCATTTTATAGGGTACAAAAATCAGATAAAATTTCACTAAAACCTGTTTTCTGCTTTTAAAAAATCCTCCAGTTTTAGTTTATATAACTGAGCATCACGATCCTTATCTTCTAATTTTGTTTTGTTTTTATGTAGATTTTTTAAATGACCAGGAAGATAAAGTGAGAACCACTGGGAAACATTAAGTTTGACTTGACTGTAGGCTGAACTCATTTCAGGTCTAGGTATTACCTGAGTTAGAAACAAAACTTTGTCGAAGACAACAGAATAAAAGAAGAGTAGAAAAAAATTAGCCTAAATATATATTCTTCATTGCTTCATCAACTTTTCACTGTTCATAGTTAATTAATAAATAAGTGTCTCTAAGTGAATCCTTGCTGGCTCTGGAGTGAAAAGTAGCCTGTCAATTTAGAGTCTGGATATTCAAAAAGTGCATGATAATGTTATTTTTATTTTATTTTAGGTGAAAAAAAGGGAGTGAAGAAAATCATAGAGGGTGGAAGTTTAGGAAAGTAGGAGGAGAAAAGATCAATCCTCTCCTCTTCTCTGCCCTGAGAAAAACAAGATTTCTAGAGCCTAAATAGAGAAAACACTGTTATTACCAATTCTGAGAGTGGTGTGGTCTTCTCCCAGATCTTTTTGGATTTAATATATGGTGGCACTGAGGCACCACAGCTCAGCAGAGAGAGTGCAGTGGCCAAGGACTCTGGCACGATGCTTCATTTCCTGTCTCATCACTAGCTGAGTGATTTGGGGCATATTACCTCTTAAATTTGTTAGCATTCACCTCTAAACAACAGAAAATCCTAAACTAACAGTGGTTTAAACAAGATAGAGATTTATTTATTTATTTTTAACATAAAGGAAATTCAGACATAGGCAGTAGAGAGCTGATATGGTGGCTACATGGTCATCAAGGACCTAGTTTCTCTCTATTTTGCTAGATCAACATTCTGATTGTGTATCCTCATAGTACAAGAGAGTCACCTGAATTCCAGCCATTACATCTACATCCCAGCAAATTGAAAGAATAAAAGGACAAAGGTAAAGGCCAACTAATCTTTTAAGTTTCAAGGAGTAGCCATACAATGCTTATGTTTACATGTCATTGGCTCTTTTTTAAGGTTGTCACAGTTGGAAAAAAAAGAGTCTGAGAAATGTAAATCTCTGTTTTGGTTACTTGTGTCCAGCTAAAAATTGGATTTTCTATTGCTGAGGAGGAAGAGAAGAATGGATATAGGGGTGGTAACCTCATCCTCTACCATACACTTTTAAGCTTCAGTTTCCTTTTCTGTAAAGTGAGAATCAAAACAGTAACTACCATGTAAGCTTTTATATAGAGAATGGATAAACAACAAGGTCCTACTGTATAGCACAGAGAACTATAATCGATATCATATGATAAACTATATGGAAAAAAAATTAAAGAATGTATATATGTATAACTGAATCACTTTGCTGTACAGCAATGAACACAACATTGTGAATCAACTATACTTCCATAAAAAAATACTGAAAACAGTATCTACCAGATAAGATAAATCAGATAATATAAGTAAAGTGCCTGGTACATTGTGCATGCTCAACACACGTTATTATTTAATCTGTTGTAATTCTGTTCTTTGTTAAAGCTGTCAAACTGAGACCAAATTGTTATCTAGGAGGATAATTCCATATATGTGTGTGTGTATATATGTATCAGTCAGGATTCTTAGCTGCAGGCAACAGAAACCATTTCTTGCTTTTTTTCTGTTTCATTTTTTGGCCACGTCGCGTGGCATGCAGGATCTTAGTTCCCCGACCAGGGATTGAACCCACGCCCCTTAGAGTGAGCACGGAGTCTTAACCACTGGACCACCAGGGAAGTACCCCAACAGAAACCATTTTTTGCTAACTGAGGCAGAAAAGGAATTAATTAAAAGGATATCTTGCTTGTTTTCCAGAGGGCTCATAGAACCAACTTAGAGACGTCAAAACCAGAAATAATGTCCATTATCATGGCACAATGTGGGTCCCACTGTACAGACTCTGCAGTTCATGTTGCCAGTGCTACTGACACTACTGGACACTGACCAACTTCACTAGGACTGTTTCTCTAGCTGCTTTTGGAAATGGCTTGTAGCAGTTTCCACTGTCACTACCCACATTGATATGGATTCTTTAGGATACCTGCTGGTTCACGTACAAGCCTTGAATTCAGCACCTGAGTTGGGCTCCTGTGATCGGTGGACCCTAGGTCATAACTTGCATTCTAGCTACAAAGGAGGCTGTGGAAGAAAGTCTGGCATTTTCAGCTTTTCAAGAGAGAGGTAAACTTTGCTTTAGGTGGGAGTTCTCTCACCACAGAGTTTTAGATGCTGGGTGGCTAAAAACAATGACAGATCATTTCTAAACAGCAGAACTTCTTTACAGAACTGAGAATAAATTTTTGTGTGTGCTCTGTAGTTTGTCATTCAGAGAAGTGGGTGGTGGTGAGAAAAGGACATTTATTAAGCACATACTATAGGCACTTAGCTAGCTGTTTAGTATTTCGTTAAGAATGAGAAATCATCCCTGTCTTCTAGAGCTCAGAGTCTAGCAGCTGAGGCAAAACTTACATAGGCGATTTAAAAAATTCTTTTGTATTATAGTTTCAAATGGTAAAAAATAGCTATATAGTCTATCTTCATTATTTGTGGATTCAGTATTTTGAATTCACCAACTAGCTAAAATCTATTTGTAACCCCCAAGTCAATACTTGTGGCACTTTCAAGGTCTTTCCTATGCTCCCTTGAACCAGCATTACTATTGTGCTGGTTCACTTACTAAGGAATTAAATAGATTTTGTGTGTGCTCATGATATGTATTAGAGTCATGTTTTAGCTTTTTGACATTCTAAAATTATAATTTATAGAACTTTAACATTTTATGTTCTAAATTATAATGTACAAAGCAGTGGAAAATTTGAGTCATCCAATGCTCACGTTCCCAACTGAGGTTAAGTGAGGCAATACTCTGCTTTCTCATTTCACTGTCATGCTAAAAGCCAGTGTCCTTTTTGTAGTCTATTTAGTGCCTTTTTTTTTTTTTTGCATTTTTGTGCTTCTTGTTGTTTGTTGGTGAATCTGTTGCTTAAACTGGCCCTCAAGCACAGCGCTGATGTGTCTAAGTGTATAGATAAGCTTTGCTCAGGCATAAGTTATAGTGCTGTTGTCTGTGAATTCAATGTTAGTGAGTCAACAATATATATTATATAAATGTCTTTAAACAGAAACACACATAAAACAAGGGTACGTACACTGATCAGCTGACAAAAAATGTTGTGACCAGAAGCTTGCAGGAAACTAACTCTGTATTTCCCCTATTAGCAAGGGCTCAGTATTTGCTAATTCAGTATTTGCGGCAACTTTATAGAACATTATTACCATTAACAATGAGAATAAACCGTATTATTTTCCCCCTAATTTTTTTTTTTTTTTTTTTTTGCGGTACGCGGGCCTCTCACTGCTGTGGCCTCTCCCGTTGCGGAGCACAGGCTCCGGACGCGCAGGCTCAGCGGCCATAGCTCACGGGCCCAGCCGCTCCGCGGCACGTGGGATCCTCCCGGACCAGAGCACGAACCCGTGTCCCTTGCATCGGCAGGCGGGCTCTCAACCACTGCGCCACCAGGGAAGCCCTTCCCCCTAATTTTAAAAGTGATGCAAGTCCATTGTAAAGTAAAGTAAACAGTAAAGGAATGTATTTAGAAGAAAGTGAAAAACACTCTACCCATCTCTCAGAGAAAAACGTTGTTGAATCCAGGTCTGTTTTTCCTGATGCGCAGCAAGCCAAACGCTGAGATGCCGACGTTTGCCGCCGAGAAAGGGTTTATTCTCCAGGCAACCAGGCGACGAGATAGGAGCACAATTCTCAGATCCATCTCTTCTAAGGCAAGGGGCTCGGGGTATTTTTAGGACAGAGAAGCAGGGCTCTCTGAGGCGTGGGGAGCCTGCGGTAAAGTGATTGGAAATAAGTTCCGGTAATTGTCGTTCTGCGCAGGCGTAGCAGCTACAGGCTTCCTCACTGGACCCGTGATCAGAAAATGGTGGGTTCGCACTTTCTGAGGGTGAAGTTTTTGGCCCTCAGATGTTAAATGATCACTGGTATACACCTAGTTGGAGGGTCGGTGGTCCTAAGAATTCTTAACTGGCTTGAGCTTGAACTGGACACAGCCGACTCCAAATTCCTAAAAAAAAAAAACTCAGGCAAACACCTTATAGTCTAGGCTGCATGCTGCTTGTAGCAACAGTTAAAGCAAGCGTGATCAGTGAAGGCAGGTTCCAGATTTAATGGGTCTAACTGATGATTACCCTCGGTTTCAAAACCACTAACGTTAACTATCTTGGTAAAAATTACTTCAAATATTTCCTTCTTTTTCATATACATGTACACATTCATATAAATGGAATGATATGATCGTGGTTCTAAAATTTCTTCATTCAACATTTGAATTATCATTTTAGAATTTTCAGAAAGCTAAAAACATGACTCTAATACAAACATACTGTGAGCACATGTTTAAAAAGTATTTAATTCATTAATAATGAAACCAATAGGATCCTAACACTGGTTCAAAGGAGCATAGGAGAAACATATGTATCTATAGTCATTGAAAGAAAGATAAAATGAGGTTGATAAGTGGATGCAAAACTGGTTAATGTAATTCAGGGCAATAAAACTTTGGGGAAAACTTTTCTGCTGGACAGAAATTGTTTGCAGTTATCAGTCATTTACAAGCAGATATCTAACTGGGACCAGCCATTAGTAAATTGGGTCAAAGAAAAATTACAGAGAGCCTTGTGCTCTTTAGGCAGGATTATGAAACATTGCTCTAGTAAGTAAAATATTACTTATATTTACTTAACTTATGCGTTAAAAATTATAACGCATTAAATATCGACCCTAAGCTCCCTAAATTTCCTAAAATATAATCAAAACACTGTTAAACAGTTTGGTAGGATAAAAAATGCTCCGTGTCACCAAACAACTCGTATGGTTATAAACAATATTTGTTTTGCAGGCGGTCGTGTCTCTGCATCAGCACCATCTTTGAGGCAGAAACCTGGTGCTGACACTCAGTACACTTTTCAAAACCATTTAGATGAGATTCTAATATTCTACCAATTGTTTTTGGACTATAACATAAGAGTTTTCCTGAAAAGTATTTCGGGAATGTTAGTATAATTTTTTTCTTATGTAAATGTTGGCTGAAAAACGTCTTGAGAAGTATATATTCTAGGACCTTTGGGTATTTAAAACGAAGAGGCAGTCTACCAGAAAAACGGCAGAGACATTTTTTGCAGTGTATCTCTTTAGTGTATTCTGAAAATTCTTCTGTCCACTCCTGTGTTCGCCAACAGACAGTTTCTCTCCCTGGAGGCAAACAGTATTATCTGTTTGAAGACCCAAAGGCCTAAAAATAAAACAAAGTGTGCCAAGGACCCTCACCTTCACCCTTACCGGCAAGGTAGGCACTAGGCCATCTGTTGTAGCACATGCAAAGAGAGTGAGTTCCCGAACCTGCTTTGTGACCTTGGATTATTATCCACTTCAAGGTGATGCGAGAGAATGCTAAGAATTCTTGAGAGGTCATTGGAATAATAAGAGTAAAGCTGATTCTAGGAGAGAGAACGGTGGTGTCCTCTGCAAGTTCTCCTTCTACTCCACTCTGGGGGAAGAGGAGAGTGGGGTGGGGGCTGTTCCTTCCCTTCTATTTAAGCAAAGGAGCTTTCAGTAAAACCACTCAGAAAACTTGATAGGCATCCACCAGAGCTTTAGGGCAGAGGGATTGGTGTCTGCCTATGCTGGGGGAGGTGTATGTAAAGCCTGGCTGGGGACTTAGCTGGAAAGAAGGGCTTCCTTAGAGGCAAGCTGCACATCCTCTGATGTTGGGGACAAGTGTGTGTTTCTTGTACACCATTAGATGAGATGCTCACAGATAGAGCTGACTGTACGTTGTCTTTCACAGGATCTTCAGACATTCTCTGGGAACACATGGTGGGAGCGAAGGGTCCCCCCCTTGCCAAAGAAGCATTTTTCTCTGGGAAGCACTGGGGATGAGGGAGGCTAAAATCCATAGCTGCAGAAATCTCCAAACAACCCTCAAAAGTCCTTTGTGACAGGAGGAATCAACGTTTGTCATCTGTCGCACGAAGAGGGCACCAGTAGCAGTCAAGTGAGAGCTCTTGTGCCCTTTATCTCTGTCATTCCAGCCTTGGAGGGTCACCACATTTAAAATTTTTATTTATTTTTATTTTGACTTGAAACGTATTTGACATAAAACACTGTGTAAATTTAAGGTGTACAACAGGTTAATTTGATATATTTATATATTGCAATATGATTGCCATTGTAGCAATTGATAATTAGCAGCTTTATCATGTTACATAATTGTCACTCCTTTTTAGTGGTTGGAATAATTCATTAGTTCTAGTCTCTTAGCAAGTCTGATGATTATAATATAGTATGGCTGTCAATATTCATTATACTGTGCATTAGATCTCTGGGACCTACTACTCATTACAGGTATGTACCCTCCAACATCTCTGTCCTATGAGGATCCCAAAATTGTAACTAGTGATGGAGCTAAGGAGGAAGAGTGAGAAAGAGGAAAGAAAGAGTCTGTCTTCTCTTTTCCCTCTACAGAAGCTTGAAATGGGGTGGGGGAATTTTTAATTGAATGATGTTTGGGTTTTTATGATTTTTAGGCTGGGCTAGACTCTAGAATATCCCCGAGTGATGTCAAAAGCTATGGCACCTACCTAAGATTCTACCCAGGATCAGAAAACAGCATGACCAGAAGGGACAGTGGGAAAGAGAATTAAATTGCTTCCTGATCATATCTTCTTATTTCCTGCTTGTTTGATATATCATTCAGGGCTATGGATCAGCACACCCCACTCTGCTGGCCGGTGCCACATTCAGCAGGCAGGAGACGCGGGCACTGGGTGAAGCCTACTGCTCTTTCTTTCTCTATTTGAGGGGCAGGCATCCAAATTCTTGGTTTCCCACCAGGAAATAGGTCTGGGGCTGGTATTGGAGGAGACTCAGAATAGAAGAGAACAAAGCTCTAGAACCTGAAGAAAGTGAGAAGAACAAGAGAGGCCGGTTAGTTGAAACCAGTGTCAGTAAGGGAAGCTTCAATTTCTGAAGTTCCTTCTTGTTGGCATTGGTACCTCTGCCTGTCCTGGTGTCCAGGTCACATTTATGGGTCCTTTCTACCTGTCTCTGGATCCATTAGGCAGCCGGCAGCTGGCATCCGGCATCTGGTATCTGGGAGGCAACACAGTGCAGCAGAAAGAGCTCTCTACCCATTCCTATAGTACTCGTTGCAGTGCAAATTGGCACAGTCTTTCTGGAGGGCAAATTAGCCAGATCTGGCAAAATCCTTGCAGTGTTTATACCTGCGTAAGAGTTAGGATTAGATTCAACTTCAAATAACTCAAGACCCAAAATAACTGTGATTTTTAACAAGATGGAAGCTTATTTCTCTCTCATGTAAAATTCCAAGTGTATGTGATCCAGAGCTGGTACTTGCCGGATCTCCAAGAAGCATTCAGGTTTCTTCCAGCTCAATCATGAACCAAGATGAGAGAATCCATGTTCTAGACAGCAGGATGGAGTGTATCCAATGAAGGATGTGTCCAGTGAAGACAAAGGGCAAAGGTCTCAGAATACCTGTGTCTAAGGAAGGGTCCTGGAAGCTGCCACATAAGAGTTCTGCTCAAACCTCATTGAGGAGACCTCAATCCCATGGCCACACCCAGCTGCAAGGGACACTGGAAAAGGCAGTCGATTCCAGATGAGGAAGTATCTGGCTAAAAATTTTGGAAGAAGTGTGAAAGGATATTGGAGAACAATGAATACTGCTTTGTGCCTTGTTTATTTCACTTAATAATATATTTCAGAGATGATTCAATATCAGCCCTTAAAGGGGTTCCTCATTTTTATGTATTTTATTTTTTAAGGCTGAAGAATACTCCATTATTTGGAAGTATCACAAGGTATTTAGCCAATTCTCTGCTGATGGATAGTTAGATAGATGTCAAGCTTATATTATTACAGGTATTGCCACAGTGAGTAACTTTGTGCGTTAGCAGTTTTACATGTATGTGAGTATATCTATAGGATAAATTTCCAGCTGTGGGGTTTTAAACTCTGGATCGTCATTGCCAAACTTTTCAAGGAAGACGTGCTAATTTTCCTATTCCCACCTACAATGCTTGCAAGGAGATGACTTAAATAGCTATGAAGCAGCTACAAAGATAACTTTGGAATCAAATACACTGGAGTTTGAGCTGGATTCTTTTAGATTCTCTGAACAGTATTGACTGATTGTTTTTTTTTTTTTTTTTTTTTTTTTTTTTTTTTTTGCGGTACGCTGGCCTCTCACTGCTGTGGCCTCTCCCGTCGCGGAGCACAGGCTCCGGACACGCAGGCTCAGCGGCCATGGCTCATGGACCCAGCCGCTCCGCGGCATGTGGGATCTTCCCGGACCGGGGCACGAACCCGTGTCCCCTGCATCGGCAGGCGGACTCTCAACCGCTGCGCCACCAGGGAAGCCCGACTGATTATTTTTTAAATCAGTTAATTTGGATAAACACAAACAATAAACACTCTTTCCCCTAGTGTGAGTGGCTGCTGAGATTTCAGCTCAGTTCTTTTAACCTTATCTGGGCTGCTCGGAGTTGGCCTCACAGGTGTGTGGGTCAGTGGTCAGCCAGAGATTTGGACAGGAGTTTATAGTCTCAGGAGTTAAACCCTATCCCCACTTCCCTTTCCTGGATGTCTCCTCTCAATTTCCAGCTGCTGTGTTTGCCCTGAACTCTGTCCTCAGGTTCTTTGAACCAATTAAATCACACAGGCTCTCCTCAGGGTAATGCCATAAAAAACAAGTAAGCCACAGAGTAAGTTCTTTCTCGAGTATGAGACCCCAGCAGCCTTTAGAATATACCTTTTTTGGGTCTCTCTTCAGTGCCTTCAGGTAGATTTTTTGTGGTTGAAGGTTGTTACCTGCAGGAGGTACTTCTCTGGACTTGTGTCGGCATTCTTCACAGTTTGACATTTATGATTTTTATAGATCCCTTCTGCATGAAGTGCAGATTTTGAGTTCACCAAGTGTCTATGTCTCCAAAGGCTTTGGAATTGTCTGATAATGACAAACTAAACAGCCGGCAGTGTCGGGGGTGTGTTGTGGGGTGTGGGTGAGTGGTAGGTGGGCTCACCAGTTTCTCGGGTATGTTTGTTGTACTGAGGCAGATTTGGGGGTATTTAAGCCTTTCCTAGCCTCTCCAAAAAACAGCCTCCAGACCACAGTTATATCCTATATAAAGGATATAAACAGAAAAGGGCCTTAACATGTGGTTGATCCCCACTCAGTAATGACTTTGGGCAGGTCCTCTAACATCTCAGAGCCTCCGTTTTCTCATCTGTTGAGATGTAAGCCCTGCCCACCTCATGGTGAAGGTGCTTCGGAGGCAATAAAACAGATGTGCAGAAATAATACTATGCTTCCTCTGAGCCCAGACATAACTGCTGAGCGGTGTCAGAGGCTCTCAAACTGCACCTGAGGCCCATCACCCTGGAGCCTAGTTTTCAATGTTTATATATGTTTCTAGAAATCAATGGGAAATTCCAAGTCAGCTAGAAACATCAAAAAGCCGTGAAAGTATATAGATAGTGTAAAGTATAGAGAATAGTGTAAATTATTTCCCCTTAAAAATCTTTTTTCCTCCCCAGCATATTAGCTAGTATGCCATTTTGGGGGAAATTACTTGAGATACCTGGTAACTTGGGAACATGTAAAATCACCTCCGTGGCTGCTTCCAGTCACCACATTCCACTCTCTGTCGTAACTGTGAGTCAAGGAAAGCTTCCTTCACTCCAACTAAATCCCAGGGTTGTAGTCTTGTGGATATGGAAAGTCATGTACTTTTATCCCTCATTCTATATTTGACACCCACAAAAGAAGCTGAAAGAATTGAAGTGGATTGTTCAAAGATCACAAATCAGGGTCTCAAGGAGCTAAGAGATGAGGCTTAATTACTGATGGTCCAGTATCTGCATGGGAATCAGGCTCACTTGGAGCAGTGAGGACCTACCTCTTTTTCACGTCGGTCAGTTGAACAAAAGGAAAAATTGATGAAAATAAAATGAATGTGGTTTTATCGAATCACATGAAAATAAAGCTATATTTTCCCCCTGCTTAGATTGTCTTCCTCATTGTTGAAAGAATATCAAGGAGAAAAGGATCACAGCATTTCGTTTAGATGGAATGTTAATGTTAGTCTTTGTGTGCTAAGTAGCAGCACAAAAGCACTTTTCTAGTTTTTCATCTTGATCCCTTAGAGGGTGGGCTATATCCGCCAGGTAGGCTGCTTGTGCCCGGGGAGCTCAAGTTGCTTACCACGGTTTACAGCAGCGATTCTTAAGGCCTGGTTCTTGAATTAGCAGCAGCAGCTGCAGCAACAAGTGGACCCCACCCCAGACCTGTCTAATCAGAAACGCTGGGGATCGGAGCCAGCAATCTGTGTTTCAACAAGCCCTCTGAGTGATTCTCTTGCATGCTCAAGTTTGAGAGCCATTGCTTTAGAGACACGTAGAGCTACATTGCAGTGCTGAGTCAAAACTGATTTTAGAATATAGATGTTACTATGTGTAGGTCTTAGGGAGGAGGTTTGTATCTGACTCTTCTCGGTGAGTGTAGGAATTGCCTAATATAAATCCAAAGTGCTCAGTCAGAAGTGTTGTAAGTACTAGGCCTATAAGTGGCTATGAGAATAGAATTGCCAAAGATGGCCAAAGATAATTATTGGTTTACTAAAACTGTGCATGAAATACAATTTTTTTATCATAAAAAGATGCTAGTATTATTCAGAATGTGAAGAATATTTGGATTGTAGGACAATAATGGATTCTAGCAATGTAAGGGGAAACATGCCAGAAAAGAAGGCACAACAGAACCCCGAGAAAGAGGACTTGAAGGAGGTGTCTTCAGGAAAGAAGGTGTGCATGGGCTGCAAAACTACTCTAAGTAGGCTACTCCAATCCAACACTGGGTTAGAAGTTCCAAATGCTTCAGCTGAAATCAGTGGGAAGGCATATGGGAACCCAGAACATCTAATAACACTTCGAATTAGATACTTACACATATACATTTAAGATTGTTTGCATCTAACAGAAAACTCAGTATAATGGTGACTTAAACAAGATAGTAATAGAAATTAATATAATTAATAGTAATTGAGAATAATAGAAATTTGGAGGCTGCTGGTCAAGTACTTGTGTGGTAGCTCCAAAGTCATCAGGAATCTGGACTCTTTCTGTCTTTTTGTCCCACTATTCTAGTTTATGGCTTCCATTCTCAAGGTATTACTTCATGGTCCAAAAGGGCAGCAGGAGCTCCAGCCATCATGTCTGTTCCAGGCTGTTGGAAGGAGGAGAGGTAGAAGGGTAAAAGTGCCACATGCCTTTGTTCAGTCCTTTCCCTTTAAATAGCCTTCCTGGAAGTCAAATATAATATATTTCACTGACTGGAATTTAGTTACATTGGCTATTCCTAGTTGTAAAGGAGTTCTTGAAAATGCCATCTTTTAGCTGGACACCATGCTGCCTTATATAGAATCAGGTTCTCTTACCAATAGAACAAGGGGAGAACAAACAGCAGGTGGCAAAGAGCACCTCTGCCACAGATTCCTTATTTATTCTTGTTTTTAAATCCTCAAGGCCGCACTCTGAGGTTTCATATTTGCCGCAGTTAGTCTCTGTTCCGCTTTTCTCTTCTGTGGGTCTCTCCTCCTCTGAAAAAAATGAGATTAATCTAATTTAAAGAGATATAGTGAAAATAAATAGAAGGTGATTGGAAAGATTATAGGTATATGTGTGTGTGAAAAAGTGAACAACTGATAAACAGGGCAAAATGAGTGTTTACCCAGCTCCAAATGCCTAGAGCAGGGATATTCTTAAAGGAGAATTTCAGCCTCCACTAAATGATGAGGTTTTTTTCCCCTAGCATTTAAGCCTCTCTCAGGGACCTGAATTAATCTCCTTTAGGTCACTGAGGGACCTCTAAGTACTTAGCTCTTGTATAATTTTGAAAACAATGAGTAGGCATTAAAGATAGTCATCATGCCTGCCACATCACCCTATGAAAAACATTATTTACTTTTCAGATTTCATGTAATTTGCATTCTTTAATCTCCCTCATTATTACTGGTTTTCTCTGTTTTTTAAAAAGTCATTATGCTAAAGCATTGGCATTTCAAGGTCTAAACAAAATGCTCTGTGTACTATGAACTTTATATACTTTCATTCATTCACTCAGTAACCATTTATGACATATCCATTTAGTGTTGGGCACTGGGGTTTTGCTGTATACACAAAACACAAGGTTCCTTCCCTCACGAGGGTGTTGTTGAGGGAGATAGACCATAAGCAAGTAAACAGATAAATGAACAAGATATTTTCAGATAGTGATAAATGCTAAGAGGTAGTAGGAAGACACGATAGTAGGTGATGGAGAGGGAGGGGTAATTTAGAAGGGGAAGTTCCCATGTTGAGCTAAGATATGAATGTGAGACAAAGCCATTGACAAATACATGACTTACAATGATACAAGCACCTGAAAATTTTAATTTCTAAGTGCAAAATCATTCTCTCTCCTACGACACAAATGATAAAGAGGCAATTTTTATTTGAATCAAGTATCAACAAAAAAACCCTTACATCTGCTAAGGGTAGCAGGTGTAAGAATACTAAAGATTAGATTGTCTGCAATATTAGATTTAATCTGAAACCTAAACAGCTACCAGTAGATGTATCTTCAAAATGAAACAAATTCAGACACTGCTTTTGCTGAACCCCTATGCTAGGTGTTTTTTGGGAAATGGAATACTTGACTAATCTCATTTGACTGATAGAGTACATCATTATCAGCAAACTGGCAAGGGGAATTCTGTTACAAAAATGAATTCATTCTAATTATTATTTGAAAAAATCTGTTTTATATTTGTGATTCATAATCTTGAGGAATCACACATGTGCAGGAAGGGGAAGTTGGCATCTGCCATGAGCAGAGCAAATTTGATTAGATGTTCCAGTGACTAGAGCACACTTATTCATTCAGTGTTCATAATTGGCTCCCTCAGAAATGGGAATGGTACTTATCTAATGGGGTGAATTTAAAGTATACAGGGTGGCACCTCCTAGAGAAATGGAAATAAAAACAAAAAATAAACAAATGGGACCTAATGAACCTTAAAAGCTTTTGCACAGCAAAGGAAACCATAAACAAGATGAAAAGCCAACCCTCAGAATGGGAGAAAATATTTGCAGATGAAGCAACTGACAAAGGATTAATCTCCAAAATTTACAAGCCCCTCATGCAGCTCAATATCAAAAAAACAAAAAACCCAATCCAAAAATGGGCAGAAGACCTAAATAGACATTTCTCCAAAGAAGATATACAGATTGCCAACAAACACATGAAAGGATGCTCAACATCACTAATCATTAGAGAAATGCAAATCAAAACTGCAGTGGGATATCACCTCACACCAGTCATAATGGCCATCATCAAAAAATCTACAAACAATAAATGCTAGAGAGGGTGTGGAGAAAAGGGAACCCTCTTGCACTGTTGGTGGGAATGTAAGTTGATACAGCCACTATGGAGAACAGTATGGAGGTTCCTTAAAAAACTACAAATAGAACTACCATACGACCCAGCAATCCCACTACTGGGCATATACCCAGAGAAAACCATAATTCAAAAAGAGTCATGTACCACAATGTTCATTGCAGCTCTATTTACAATAGCCAGGTCATGGAAGCAACCTAAATGGATAAAGACAAATGGATAAAGAAGATGTGGTATATATATACAATGGAATATTACTCAGCCATAAAAAGAAACGAAATTGAGTTATTTGTAGTGAGGTGGATGGACCTAGAGACTGTCATACAGAGTGAAGTAGGTCAGAAAGAGAAAAACAAATACCATATGCTAACACATATACATGGAATCTAAAAAAACAAAAAAAATGTCTGAAGAACCTAGGGACAGGACAGGAATAAAGATGCAGATGTAGAGGATGAACTTGAGGATACGGGCAGGGGGAAGGGTAAGCTGGGACGAAGTGAGAGAATGGCATGGACATATATACACTACCAAATGTAAAATAGATAGCTAGTGGGAAGCAGCTGCATAGCACAGGGAGTTCAGCTGGGTGCTTTGTGACCACCTAGAAGGGTGGGATAAGGAGGGTGGGAAGGAGATGCAAGAAGGAGGAGATACGGGGATATATGTATATGTATAGCTGATTCACTTTGTTTTAAAGCAGAAACTAATACACTATTGTAAAGCAATTATACTCCAATAAAGATGTTAAAAAAAAAAAGTACACAGGGCAGGACTTCCCTGGTGGTGCAGTCGTTAAGAACCCGCCTGCGAATGCAGGGGACTAGGGTTCGAGCCCTGGTCTGGGAAGATCCTACATGCCATGGAGCAACTAAGCCTGTGAGCCACAACTACTGAGCCCGCGCACCACAACTACTGAAGTCTGCGTGCCTAGAGCCTGTGCTCCGCAGCAAGAGAAGCCACCGCAATGAGAAGCCTGTGCACCACAACGGAGAGTAGCCCTTGCTCACCGCAACTAGAGAAAGACTGTGTGCAGCAATGAAGACCCAATGCAGCCCAAAATAAATAAAGTTAATCGTTATTAAAGTATACGGGGCTTCAGATTTGATCTCTCATTTAAAAAAAATTACCAACTTTTATCTATAAGAATGATTTCTGGGGGCTTCCCTGGTGGCGCAGTGGTTGAGAGTCCGCCTGCCCATGCAGGGGACACGGTTTCGTGCTCCGGTCTGGGAAGATCCCATATGCCCTGGAGCGGCTAGGCCCGTGAGCCATGGCCGCTGGGCCTGCGCATCCGGAGGCTGTGCTCCACAACGGGAGAGGCCACAGGAATGAGAGGCCCGCATACGGCAAAAAAAAAAAAAAAGAATGATTTCTGAAAAATTAAACTTGATTCTCACTATAACATAATCATGCCACTAATTAGTGCCAAGTTCTTTTGTACCTCTTCAAAATTTGAGGAGTTGAAATTTGAAAGACAATAATAAAGCATACGAGAGGAAGAAGCCACCACAGGATGGTTTAATGTCAAATAATATGATATTAATTTAGGAGCCAACTAAATTTTAGAACTTTAAAAAACAGAATCATGCATGAGCAATACAGAGTGAAATCTGGATCCAGACAGGAAATCCAGCCTCAGAAAGCTAAGCATAAACAGGAGGTTGGGGGAGGAATGGAAACTTTCAGGTGTATTGGAATTAAATGACCCCTAGGTCCTTTCTAGCTCCACATATCTGATTCTAAGAGTGCTGAAAGAATGTGTTAACCTGTTTTTAAAAGTGGCATTATTGAAATATAATGTACATGACCATAAAACTCACCCATTATAATTATACACTTCAAGGATTTGTAGTAAATTGTAGAGCTGTGCAATCGTCACCATAAACGAATCCATTTTTTTCCATGTTGTTTGTGGGGTAGAAGCCATTTTATTTTTCTAGTATAAAGGTACATAGTGACGCATTAAAATTGTAGAGCAAGTTTCAAGGATGCTAAGGTGACTCACTGAAAGTATGTGTAATGGACATGTGCAGGCAGCTGATCTACTGAAACAAATAGGGAGAAAGAAAGGGAAGGTGGTGGCTGGAGGCAGTGCAGAACAATGGTTACCACCACGCCTTAAGGTCAGATTGCTGAAGTTCAGATTCTGGCATCCCTACTTCCTTAATAGCTGTCTGACCTCAAACAAGTTACTTAAACTCTCTGACCCTCATTTCACTCATCTGTAAGTTAACAGCACCTACTTCATGGGGTTATGAAGGGTAAAGGAGATAATTTATGCAAGGGGCCCAGCATAATCCTGGCACATAATAAGTACTCAATAAATGTTAGCAATTTTTATAATTGTCACTGGATGACCATTAAATAGCCCTTCATGAGCCAGACACAAAAGATCATGTGCTCTGTGATAGAATTTATATGAAATTCTAGAAAAGGCAAAATGAGAGTGACAGGGCTTCCCTGGTGGCGCAGTGGTTGAGAGTCCGCCTATTGATTCAGGGGACATGGGTTCGTGCCCCGGTCCGGTCCGGGAAGATCCCACATGCCCCGGAGTGGCTGGGCACAACAGTGAGAGGCCCGTGTACCGCAAAAAAAAAAAAAAAATGAGAGTGACAGAAAGCAGATCAGGCAGATCAGTGGTTGCCAGAGGCCAGGGAGTGGGGGAAGGAAATTGACAGCAAAGAGGCACAGGGAATTTTTGGGTGTGTTTTCATGATTGGAATGGTGTTTTGTAAACATCTGTTATCAAATTACAAACTTAAACTTGGTGAATTTTATCGTATGTAAAATAAAGCTGACCAACCCCCCGCCCACCAAATACCCTTATAATTTTTCAGTTGGATAGTTCAGTTATCTTACATGTTATACGCAGGAATCAATTTCTAAACGAAGCCAACAAATATTTGTTGAGCATCTACCACGTGTAAGGCACTGTTCTAGGTGCTGGGGATACAGTTTTGAAGAAGACAAAAAGCATCTGCACCCTCATGGATCTTATAGTTCAAGCACGAATTATGCACATATGTTTGGGGTTACAAAATGGGTCATCGTGACAGGATATTGGGAGGAGGGGTAGAGGAGCTCTAAGTTGTATAAATATATGTCCTATGGTTTTTCTGTTATTTTTCAACCATACACAGAAGCAAACACAGCATTCCTGTATCTGAAGATGATGTTCCTGACTTAGTGTCTGGACAGGTGGAATGACAGAGACCTTTGGGTGAATTGTGACCTTGACTCAAGGCTGCTCTCTGGCCTCACCATCTGCGAGATGCAGTGCACACTTGGCGAGGGAGGGGGACTGGCACTGGCCCAGAGACCAGGTGGACGGTTCAAAGGGGCATCAGGGTTAGGTGGCTTTGACCTTGGTTGGCCTCGTTAACCCAGCGCTCTCTTGGCTCCAGGCCTCCCCACAGAGTACTGGTAGCTGGTACTCTCAGGTGCCTTTCCAGAGAGTGGGCCAGACCACAGAACTTCGCCAGTGACTCCGCCCACGAGGTGACTCCGCCCACGCAATGACCCCTCCCGTGTGGATTCTAAGTGGATGCCGTCTGGAGGCGGAAAAGCGTTGGGGAATCTGATTGGCTGCTCTAGTCAGAGCCGCGTAGAGGGCGGGGCGAGGCCTGCAGGGGGCGGAGCTTGTGTAGAGGCCCGCCACCCGGCGCCGGCTCGGGAAATGGATGCTCTTCTGGTGTGCGGGCGCCGGGGGCGGGGAAAGCACACGCCCAGCTGCGCGCTGGCCCCGCCCGGGACCCGGCGGGAGCGCGGGGCCATTCTCTTCCTCCTTTGCTGGCGCTGGGCTGAGCCCGGAGCCGAGAAACTGAGTTGGCTCTGAGCTCCCTATTTGGTTTCTGGGCGGCGGCAGCCGGAGGAGGAACATGGCGCTCGTAGGCAACGGAGCAGAGTTGGAAGCGGACGAGGTACTGGCTGGTGGGGAGTGTGGGCACTGCCCCTGGAGCCCGGGAGGAATGAGCGAGCTCGGCAGGGTTGAGCGAGTCCGGCAGGGACGGTCAAGGTCCCGCCCCCTTGGTTCCCAGTCTGGGACCTGCAGCCTCCCGCCCGGGGGAACGGACAGGGGTTGCGGCTGGGTACACGAGGCCTTGGGAGGTCTGTCCTCGCTGCAGCGAGGAGTGTCTCTGCGGCTCTCGGAGCGGAGGCGCTGCTGAAGTTGCGGGCGCCGGCAGCGTGGGCTCTTGCGGATCGGAGGACACCACGTCCGGCCAGCGGGTGGATGGGTGGGAACGCGCGGGAGCGCAGGACCCGCAGTACAGAGCAGTACTGAGCCTCATCAGGGACGCCTAGGCTTTATGAGGTCTGACTCTGAAGTCCCGACATTGGCCCTTTAGAGTTTGTAGAATCGTCTCTTGACCTGGGAATCTCACCTTCTCTGGAAGTTTCCGGTGGCAGAACAGAAAGGCTTGCAATCGATGAGAGGAGGGGGACAGCCGGAGGAAAAAGGAGCCCTCGGGGTGTCTGCACCCGCGGGCAGTGCAGGGCTGCCCAGGGGCTGGAAGGCTTGGGACCTGGAGCAGCAGCCCAGGAATTGGTGCTTTCCCCTCCGTGTACGGGGCCCGGGCCTTTTCCCAGCAGGTTCCCAGTGTGGGTGGTGGACGGAGGGAAGCCGCTTGGAGAGCCGACTCCGGCCTCTAGTGGTCTCGACTGTCTTTAAATAATTAGCCACTTCCTTCTGTGGCTGGCGCGCCCGGGTCTGAGCACCCTCGGGCGGGCGAGCAGGACCTGTTGATTTATCGACTGTTCCTTTGAGCAGTTGGCAGCTCCGGAGAGACGCGCTCTCCGGCGCTTGAAGTTGAGGCCAGCGGCGGCGGCCGCAGGAGCAGCACCCACAGCGGCTGCTGCTGCCATTTTACCTGACTTGAATTTTACAAGTCGCTGCCTGAGGAGGCTTAGTTTCAAATGATGCAGTAGTGGAAGATCTGGAGTTGGCGGGTTAAGCTTCCTGTCCATCTCTTTCAGTGTCGGGAAACTCTTTTGACAACGAATACTATGTTTGAAATGTAGCACTTAAAACAAAAACCGAGCTCCAGCTCCTTTACACGACTGGGCAACAGGAGGGCAAGCCTGACTGTCCAGAAGCTTCCTTACAACCTGTGCCTTCCAAGGAGGGTGTCAGGACCACAGATCAATGAACTAGAGCTTGCATAGCTGCATCTATTGTTGAAACTTTAAAATTACACATAAAGGCAAATGATGAGTTAGCATATTTGTTGCCGTTTTCATCTGTGACAACCTTTCTTTATTTACAGCTTTAGGCTGTCTTTTTGGTACGACCTGGAGCCGGCTTTTTTCATTCCTCCTGTCTTAGATCTTTTCTGTAACCAACATCATAACACTCATAGTGCTTTGACTATACATTCACTTTATCCCTTAAAGGTTTTTATCGCTCCCTGCTGTATATTAAATTATGTATCCGTGTTCTTGGCATGCAAGGCTCTCTACAGTGTAGTCTCAATCTGATGTCCCAGCCTTGTCCCCAGTCACTTTTCTATTTATAACCACTTAGTTTAATGTGTTATGCCTGTATTAGAAATAAGGAAACAAGACTGGGAGTAGGGAATTCCCTGGCAGTCCAGTGGTTAGAACTCTGCCCTTCCACTGCAGGGGGCATGCGTTCGATCCCTGGTTGGTGAACTAAGATCCCACATGCTGCATGGCACAGCCAAAAAAAAGGGACTGGGAGTAGCTGGTAAATGTGGAGTGAAATTTTTGAATCCCTGGGCTTCTTGGTGAAAAAGATTTGCTACACTTAGGGTGATATAATTGTCTAGACCAGGGCATTGTTGGGAGAGAACACTTGGACAGTAGGTGTAAACTGGGACTGTCTTGGGCATATTGAGACATGGCTACCCTAGCTGTGCCCACAGCCTGCAAGGTGAACCTAATGCCATATGTTTGCTAGGGAGGAGGGCTCTGGCTCTGTGGGGGAAATTAGGTTTTAGAGCAGCAGAGAGCCTGGCACACAGATACTTGGTAATACATATTTACTGAATGAATAAATTCAATGAATTTATTGAATGAATGAAGACTATGCTTAATAACGTCTCAGTTTTTGCCATATCTTTCTTTTTTTTTTTTAAATTCAGTAACTGTTAGGCTCCCATTACATGTTAGGTACTCTACTGGTCCTAGGAAATGAGCAAAGTACAATCAGAACTTTTTTGTTCATGCCAAATCCACTTTTGTTCCCCATGGTGCACCATTTCCATTGGAATAAATTTTGCAAACATTTATTGAACATTTGCTTCGTGCTTAAACTTAGTAGGTGTCTTAGAAACGGAAGGCAGTTTTGGCTCTCTACGGTTCTCAGTCTGGGTAAGGAGATATGGCACGTGAACACGAACTCTAGAAAAGTGATCAAGGCAGGGTAAGCAAGTAAGAAGTGATGCATTGTCAACTGGGTACCCTTGACTTATTTGTGGAAAGTCCCTCACTTTCAGTGGGCTGAAGCACTCTACCACAAGCGCACAAGACCCTGCTCTTCAACTTTCTGGATGTGTGAAACTAAAAGAGCTGGGAAGTTTTTCAAACAATATAAATTTGATAGTCTTTGAGGCCACTATTTCATATGCTAGGAAAGTAAAAAGGGACAAATTGGTGTAGTTGGAAAAGTGGTAGGTTAGGAATTAGGTGAACTGGGCTCTCAGCTCAGTCACTAATTTGCCCAATAGCCATTCATTCATTAAGTGTGCAAACATCTGACTGTGTTCTGTGCCAAGCCTGGTCCTAGCTTGGAGATACAACAGTGACCCAGGCCGACAAGGTCTCTGTCTATAACAATATAGTGACCTTGATTGAGCAAGTCTCTCTACCTCTTAGGGCTCTTTTAAGTTTCCTCATCTGAAGATGGAGGGGATCTATGAGCCCTGAGTTTTCTTCCAGCTCCAAAAGTCTACACTTTTAGAGGTGGGGGGCTCCTTTGTTTGGGAGAAAGGCTAATAGTATGGGAATCCCTTTTCTTTAAAAGTACCCAAGGAGATGATGGTAGTAGAGGGGCCCTTATTATCGTTGTGGGATGGGGTGTTTTCTTAGGTAAACTGGTTTTTTTTTTGTTTTTTGTTTTTCTCTAGGTGCTAGGAGGATAAACGTGGGAACACAGAGGTTAGGGCTTGCAGCCTCAGGGGTGGCAAAAATTGGTTCTGGAGGGAGGCAGAAACTTCTCAGATGTTCCAGTGGTTTGTGGCCCTTCAAAGCTTGGTGGGCAAAATCTTACTTCTTAACATTTAAATTTCTCTCATTGGTTTTTCTTGGGTATTACACAAGCAACATTGACATTGAGTTCATGGAAGATATACAGAATGTATGCAGGGTCATTACTACAAACCTATGGCAACTAGATGGCTATGACTGGAGAACTTTCTGTCCATCAACAGCTTGATCCTGAAGCCATATCTCTGTTGGTGACTTCCTTATCCATTAGGGCTGCCTTTGGCTGCCTTGTGGATGTTAAGTGCTTATGTTCGACCCACACTGCTTTGTGTGTGACTTGGGATTTGAAAATTAAATAAAAGTACTTTATATTTTATTCTTTAATCCTATTAGAATTATTCAACCCACTAATAACTATGCCAAGTATTGAAAAGAGAAACTATTGATGATATCTGAATGAATATGTAGCAGCTGGATAAGTTAAAAATTATTTTCTCATATAAAACAAGAGTTAAGTTCATGAAAAATAACTTTTAAGAAGATTTTGTTTTCAATTGTTTTACCTTTTCTGGAAAAATAGCAGTTTTGAAAGTTTGAAAAATTTGGTTACATTGCTATTATTATGTAGAAATTGGCAATTTTTATGTATAATTTGATACATCACATTTTTACATTAAAAGTTACTCAGCAAATACAAAGTTTAATGTTAATAGCTTTAAATTTTAAAACATGACTTAACATTTTTATTGCCATTCTGAACCCATTATTATATAAGAAGAATAAACTTTATACTTGCTCTTATGTATAAAGTACAGATATATCTCTGTGCTATTAACATTTCATGGGGGATGTGGTTAGGGAAAAAAATGTCTAAAAAGGCTCCTGGGGCAGGAGGACAATATTGAAAAAAAGTTGAGAAACACTGGATTAGGGAAAGAAATGGTTCATGTGACAGATGCTTTCATGGCCTGAATTTTTGGCCCAGGACTTTTTGGATCTAATTCTGATTTAGAAATCTTCCCCACTGGCATTTTAGATGAAGTTTAGATAAAACTGATTGCTACAGTTTTCTTTGTATCAGATTCATTCTTTCATTCCTTCAGTGTTCATTGAGCACCTCCCCAGGTGCAGCAGTCTTCAGGTGCTGGAAGTCCATACTGAGATAAGATGGCTTGATTGCTCTTGAGGAACACACGCTCTAGCAAAAGACACAGTTACACAAGTAACGAGTGCTGTCTTTGGGTCAGGGTAGATTTTAGGTAGGAGGGCCATATAATTTATCATCCACAGCAGGGCCCTGGGGAAGTCAGTGTGCTGCTTTCAATAATTACTCCAGGACAACAGGTGCAAACAGGAATGGTTGGTTGCCCTTGTTTAGCTAAAGGCTGGCAAAGACTTTAAAGAAGAGGTGGTATTTGAACTGGGTGTTTAAAAAATTTTTTTTTATTAAAATATAGTTGATTTACAATGTTGTGTTAGTTTCAGGTGTATAGCAAAGTGATTCAGATGTATGTGTATATATTTTTTTTTTTCTTTTTTAGATTCTTTTCCATTTTAGGTTATTGCAAGATTTTGAGTATAGATCCCAGTGCTATACAGGAGGCCCTTGTTGGTCATCTATTTTATATATAGTAGTATGTATATAAAGGAAACAATCCCATTTACCATCGCATGAAAAAGAATAAAATACCTAGGAATAAACCTACCTAAGAAGGCAAAAGACCTGTACTCTGAAAGCTGTAAGATGCTGATGAAAGAAATCCAAAATTACACAAACAGATGGAAATGCATACTGTGTTCTTGGATTGGAAGAATCAATATTATTAAAATGACCATACTACCCAAGGCCATCTACAGATTCAATGCAATCTCTATCAAGTTACCAATGGCACGTTTCACAGAACTAGAACAAAAACTTTTAAAATTCGTATGGAAACACAAAAGAGCCCGAATTGGCAAAGCAATTTTGAGGAAGAAGAATGGAGCTGCAAGAATCCGGCTCCCTGAACTGGATCTTGAAGGGTGTGCTAGGTGGAGCAAGTGCAATAAGGCAGAGGCGTGGGTGGAAGTTGAGATGGGGCGGGCATGAGAGCACGCCCTGGGGTCAGCAGGGTGCTCAGCATATGGGGAGGAGTGCCTTGGAGGGCTGCGATCTCCTAAAAAATGGGGACCCAGAGGGCTTTTTAACTAGGCAAGAGTGATACAATTATTTATTTTAGGAAGCTAAGTCTGGTGATGTTGGTGCAACCAGGCTGGAGGTGGTGGCAGGAAGGGCAAGAGGCTGTTGCGACAGTTCAGAATGGGAGGTGGCGAGGACTGGAGTGGAGCAGAGGTCTTGGGGTTGGAGAGAGGAGGCCAGAAAGGAGGGACTTCTCAGGGAGGACTCGGAGGAGGAATTGGCCTGGTGGCCTGTTCCCTAGTTGGAGGGGCAGTGGAACGGGCGGAAGGGAGGAGCCGGTAAGAGATGATTCTTGGCTGGCTGGCGGTGCTGTTACCTAAGAAGACAACTGGGTAGGATTCAGCCTTCCGGTGGGTGTGGAGGGTGGGGAAGGACCTCATGCAGAATTGACTCACCTGCTTGGCTCACTGTGACTTTCCTTACTGAGGGAGCACGGCCATTTGCTTATGAGTGGATGAATCTGGGCAAGGTTAGGAAAGGATGTTTGTAAATTGGTCCAGCAGGTGAGCGAGAGGAAAAAAATAGCATCAGCTTACCGTTGTCAGTCTGGATGCCAGCTCAGGTTAACAAACAGGCAATTTTCCTGAAATGTTCAATTTTTTTTTTTTGCGGTACGCGGGCCTCTCACTGTTGTGGCCTCTCCCGTTGTGGAGCACAGGCTCCGGATGTGCAGGCTCAGCGGCCATGGCTCACGGCCCAGCCGCTCCGCGGCATGTGGGATCCTCCCGGACCGGGGCACGAACCCGTGTCCCCTGCATCGGCAGGCGGACTCTCAACCACTGCGCCACCACGTGCGCCACACGGTGGACATGCCACCGTGTCCCCTGAAATGTTCAATTTTGAATCATTTGAAAGCCCATCTGTTCTGGGAATGCCACTTTCTCAGTGAAACTTGCCCTCATTTTCTGCTCACGTCCCCTTTGCCCCACACCTCCTACCTCCCCCTCAGGTCCAGAGGTGCAGGCGTGCTTCTTAGACAGGAATCAGTTCTTCCTTGGGTTAGCTGTTTGCTTTCCTTCCTATCTTAGCTCCCTGCGCACGGGTGCTGTTACTAATTATGCACCGTGTGAACTGGATACTGTGAATTTTGAGAGGCTAGTGGTTTCCGTCTGGCTGTCTGTTGACAGTCCTCCGGCCCCCAGTCTCAGGTGCCCCGGTGGCCAGCTCAGGCAGGTCTCCTGAAGTTACTGTGTGCTCACTTCCCAGGAGAGGAGTGCCCGGGGATTCGCCTGGGCGCTGAGAGGCTTCCTGGGGAGAGCTTCCCTTTGTCAAACCTCCCCTCGGTCACTGTGTCAGAACTTTCCTCTTCCATCCCTGTGCTTAGTGGGAGTCGGTCACATACCCAGACTCTGGCCAGTTGGCCGTACTGGCTAGGTCACCACACCTCTCTAAAGGGAATCTTGACGTGTTGACTTCCTGGCAGTTCATAATGCCATTATGCATCTTGAGCTCTTTATTGAAAGACTGGGTGTGTAGTAAGAGCTTTTTTTGCTGAGATCTGTGGACCTGTATTTTACAATATTTTAGTGAAATGATGCACTATGTATATTTGTTGGGTCTGATTGTAACTAGTGAAGGAGAAGATTATTCAGTCTAAGTTAATGTATCGGGTTTTATGCCAGGTGCTCCTGCCCTAAGTGATGGTCTAGTGGGAGGTGGGGGGCAGGCGTGTAAACAAATAGATGCAGTTCTCTGTGCTGAGAACTACACAGGAGGGATGCCGAGGTGCTTTGGCAGCACGGAGGAGGGCATCTCACCTGGAGTGGGGAGAGGAAATGAGTAATCAGGGATGGTTTCCTCAAGGAGGCCATTTCTTAGACATTCTGGGTCTTGCGGGATGAGTAGGGGTTAGCCATGTAGAAGAGAGCTGGGGACAAAGGGGACTCTTGCAGTGCGTCCCAGGGAGAGGGAACAGCAGGCATAGGGTTCGGAGGTGAAGAAGTGCTTGTGGTGCTCTGGGTGGCAGGAAATGAGGCTCAAGGGCAGGAAGGGCTCTTCTAAGTTTTTCATGCTGAATCGTGGATATCATGATGTGCAATGGGGTGCATTTAAGGGTTTCAGCTGAGCAGAGGTGTGGTGAGATCCGTGCTGTAGGTTGGTCCCTCTGGCAGTGCATGGAGGCCGATTGATTGGAGGAAGACAGGACCGGAGGTGGGGAGGGAGGTTGTTTTCTGGTGTTTTTGTTTTGTTGAATGACTGTTACAGCCCCCTGAAGGCCCTCTGTGCAGCGCTAGCTAGGTACTGGGATAACACGATGGGAAAGACATGGTTTTGATCCCTCTGGAGCAGCCAAGCAGGTATATGGACACACAAAACCACTCTCACCTGGAATGGAGGGGCGAGTTCGGCGAGCTTGTAAGCAGGCCTGGGGGCTTCAAGAAGGAGGAGGAAGAGAGGGCTTTCCTGGGGTCGTCACTCACCCTGAAGGTGCTGGTGAGGCGTGCCCCCCTGCCCCTCCGCCCCCAGGTCAGATCAGCTAACTTGGTTTCCAGACCAAGTCTTTACTGCCCAACTGTGTGACTTAACCCCTTTGGGCCTTGGTTTCCTCTTATGTAACCTGAAGGAATTGACCTTGATGATCTGTTTCTGAAGTTCTCGGCTTTGACATTTGTGATCTAGAAGGTGACATGGGATCTGGACTTTGAGGGGTGGAGTTTTAGCAGGCAGCCATGCAGAGCAGATCACGGCTTCATTCCTTCAGGCAGAGGGACCAGCGGGGAAACATGCCTGGGCATGGGTGAAGCTTGGTGGAGGCTGAAGTGCAGACTGTGGGAGGGCTCTGTGGTCGAGGCTGGAAGACAGTGCTGTGTGTGTTCCAGCAGATTTTGGTAGGTCTTGAACGCTCAGCTAAGCAGTTTGGGTTTTTTCTTTTCATTTGTTTTTTTCAATTTTCTTCCTTGACATATGTATCCTCCCACATTTGGGAAATGTGTTTCTTTTTTTTTTTGATAAAGGAAGCAATGATGATCCCATTTCTTTTCCTTTCCCAGCCCCATTTCCAAAGTACTTAGTTTTAAACTGATGACTGTAACCTGCAATGCACTAGTTAAGGAGGCAGACAAGTCAGGCACGATTGAGTACTTCCATAGGCTGTGTTTTGTCACATAGACTCTTACCCTCAGCTAAGTTCTCAGACGCAGAACCCCTGGACCCACGACTCTGGTGCCGTCAGCAGGACCAGTCAGGGGTTCTCTGAGGGTGTCCCTCTGTCCTTCTTTTCTCTTGCCCTGCTTCTTTAGGCTGCTTTGTCCCAGAGTTCTGGGCTTACTGGTCTATTTTCCATGCATGAATCACAGTCCTTCCACTCAGAGCTAAAGGAAACAAACCTCAGAGTCTCACCTCGTTTTTTCAGACCAAATGGGGTAGGATCTTTTTGAGAGGAGGCGGGCAACACAGATGACAGAGTGGGAGAGTCCGGAAGAGAGGGGAGTGAGGCCTGGCTCCAGGACCCTCTGCCGGAAGCACTCAGATGTCATCATCTGTGCAAAATCATCACCCGAGTGCTTGTTGTTCGAGAATAGCTACCCCTGGCTTGGGTTCCGGTCTAGGCTTCTCGTCTCATTTGCTGTGTGACCTGGGGCTCGTTATTTAACTTGTCCGATGCTTTTCATTTATAAAACAGGAATAATGACAACTACCCCATAAGGTTGGCGAACAGGATGAAATACGAGTCTGTTTTACAAAGCACCTGGCACATAGAAGTACCCTTAACGTGCTAGTTTTCTCTTCCCTTGTGCTTTACCTTAAGGTATTGCTGCCACGGTTTATTATTTATGGGTTTGATGGAGAATCTGTTTTAGTGTGTCCGAATGTAGTTTCACCTTATTTTTGCAGCCTATAGGGGAGAAAGTAATGCAGAAGTTCACAGCCTAGATACAGGCAGTGACTGGCTGAAGGCCACCCAGCTCACTTAGGCATGGAATGAGGGTTAGAAGCCAAGTGCTCTAACTCTACATTCATGGCCCTTTCCACTAGGTCAGGGTGTGGCAGACTGTGTTGCAAGAACAATGTAGCCTCCCTGCTGCCTGTTCTTGTAAATAACGTTTTATTGGAATACAGACATGCCCGTTTGTTTAGGTGTTGCCTGTTGCTGTTTACACTCAATGTCAGAGGTAGTAGTTAGGACACACCGTATGGCCCACGTGGCCTAAATATTTATAGGGTCTTTGTGGAAACATTTTGCTGACCCCTGTACTAGGTAATTTCTAGGGCTATACGTGAGTTTGTTTCTAAAGCGTCGTAAGCTTTATGAATTAAATTTGCTTGTTTCCTTAATACTCCTATTATAGGCATCAAAAACTCGGAAAACATAGAAATCTATTTGACACACCCCATGAAGGGCTATGGCAGAAGTTCTGCAGTCAGACGGGTTTGAATCCCTGCTCCTCCATGTACAGACTTAGATAAGTTAATCTCTCTAAGCTTCAGTTTCTTCATCAGTCAAATGGGGATAATGTTGTAGAACCTGCTTCAGAGAGTTACTTATTTACTTTTGGCTGCGTTGGGTCTTTGTTGCTGCATGCAGGCTTTCTCTAGTCGTGGAGAGTCGCGGCTACTCTTCGTTGCGGTGCATGGGCTTCTCATTGCCGCGGCTTCTCGTTGCGGAGCATGGGCTCTAGGCGTGCGGGCTTCAGTAGTTGTGGCACGTGGGCTCAGTAGTTGTGGCTCGCGGGCTCTAGAGTGCAGGCTCGGTAGTTGTGGCGCACGGACTTAGTTGCTCCGCGGCATGAGGGATCTTCCTGGACCGGGGCTCGAACCCATGTCCCCTGCATTGGCAGGCGGATTCTTAACCACTGCACCACCAGGAGCGTCCTCAGAGGGTTATTGAGAGGATTAACACCCTATAAAGTGCTTAGCATATGGGGTGCAAATGTTGGCCCTTAGTACTATTATTATTAAGGCTGCATGATACGGATACTTGACCTTGATTTCCCAATCCGATAAGGAACTGACCTTGCATAAACGTCGGCCCATGCAGAGTCCTGCAAGACTCCTCTTCCACTTGGATTCCTTTAGGATGATGCAGATACCTCTGAAGCTAATCACAGGACTCCAGCTAGGTCAATTCTGCAAGTTTATAATCCTCACCCCTCTCCCTCCCTGAGCGGAGAGGGGAAACCACTTACCGAAAAAGAGAGTATAAACATGGGCTCAAAGGGCCATCTGTTTCAGCAGAACAGTGTTTATAATAGTCAGCAAGGGACTTGGCCATATCCGTAATATTTTGAAACTGACATTTGCCCCCTGACACCTAAGTGGTACGTGTGGTAACCTCTAGTTTCTCCAAATGTGTGGTTGTGCAGGATGGTCCCCTCTTTAACATTGGTGAATGTCATAACATTCTTATGACATTTCCATAAGATCGTAAAGCACCTAGATGTTAATAGGAGACTGTAGGAGGTATGTTTGTGTTTGGCTACTTAGTCTAAGAGGTTAAAAGGTAAAGGAGGTGACAGTGTGTGTGCACTCCTGGGCCCTGGAGGGAGCTCTAGGGTTCTTTCTCTGCCTCAAAATCATGTGCCATGCCAGACTGCTGTGTTTAAAGTTCAAGTCCATCCTCACCTTGCTGCTTAAAATCTGTCCACAGTGTTTCTTTTGCTTTTGAGGTATTATGCAGACACTTGAGCATGGTGTACGAGGCCTTACTTCGGACCTATCTTGGTGGTTCTCACAAGGTGCATAGGTAACCCAGTTAGGGGAGTGGGTGGCTTGTTAAGATGCATGTTCCTAGGTCCTCCCACAAGCCATTCTTCTTCAGTAGGTCTGGGGTGGTTCCTAGGAGTTTGCCCTCCTAACAGGACCTTTAAGATCAGCTGTGGTGAAGTGCTTGTAGCTCCCTTCCGGGCGCCATCTCCCAAAGGGGCAGCCTTTCTCGCTTCTCAGCTTTTTCATACACTGTTTCCTCACTTAGATGATTCCTCTTCATCCTTGAAGACTTCCCTCAGGTACCATTTCTCCTCCAGCCTTTCCAGATATTCCCTTATTTTCTCCCCTCCAGGTACTCAATGACCATTTAGCATTCCTGGCTGCTTCCAATGAGAAATATTCCTCTTTCACCATACAGGTTATGACACCCAGCAGGGATAGGATGTAGGTGCCTTGGTGTTCCAAAAGGAAAGGGTGGGACTTTCCCCCCCTAGAAAGCAGCAAAGGAACTCCCTTCAGTGCTTTCTAACAACGTGATATTTTTAGCCTTTCAACCAGAAAGGAGAATTTACCTCCATAATCTATTAGCTTTATCTCAGTATTCTTAAAAAGAAAAGCTTTATTGAGGTGTAATTTACATGCCATTCATTCACTCCTTTTAAGTGTACAATTCAATGATATTTAGTAAATTTACATCGTGCAGCTATCGCCACAATCCAATTTAAGAACATTTCCATGACCCCATAAAGATTTCCTTTATCTGCTGCTCTCACCTCAATATACTTTTCACCTTTAACTTGATTGAAAAATTAAAAATCATTAGGATAAAATAGAATTTCCCAGGCAGAAGTAAAAATGAGCAGCCATTATATATGATGAGGACAAAGCAGACATGTTAGGCATCAAAAAGCAAGACTGTAGAGCAGAGTGCATTTGGGTCAGCGCTGACTTGGCTCTTAACACTGTGACGTCATCAGAAGACAGGCTCGAGGGCTGAGTGAATTACCCTTGTCGAGATGAATAATTTGTCCCATTTGCAATAAAGCAGAAGATGTGTAGTATATACAGATGATGGTTTTTCCTGATTTTCTGGTTCATTCCCCAAGGCAGATGCTACTTATCCAACATGTTTAGCTTGCTGCCAAAGCACAAACAAGCAATTGCATTTCTAAGCCATTAACAGTTGATTGAAAGGGACTGTCACCCTAGCACAAGTCTCAAATAGGGCAAAGAGTCAAAAAATTTCTGCCTCAGGCTTCCCTGGTGGCGCAGTGGTCGAGAGTCCGCCTGCTGGTGCAGGGGACACGGGTTCGTGCCCCGGTCTGGGAAGATCCCACATGCCGCGGAGCGGCTGGGCCCGTGAGACATGGCCGCTGAGCCTGCGCATCCAGAGCCTGTGCTCCGCAACGGGAGAGGCCACAACAGTGAGAGGCCCGCGTACCGCAAAAAAAAAAAAAAATTTCTGCCTCTTTTCAGGCACCCCATCTGAATTTCAGATTTGTCTCGTATCTGTTCCTAGGAAGGCATGTGGAAGAGAGGAAAGAATGTGGATGGGCTTACAGGTTAGTGGACACGGATTGGGTGCTGTCACTTGCAGAGGCACTGTGACCTTGGGCAAGTTACTTAATCTCTCTGTGAGCTTCAGTCTCCTCATAAGTCAGTGGGGGATTCTAATGGCCACCTCAGAGAGTTGCTACTAGCAGCCTTGGCAACTCATCCAGAGCCATTCATTTGAATAGCAATGATGTATAGATTTTGCTTTTTATCAGTACATAAGAATGGCTAGAATTTTCCAGAGCGGGAAAGAATCCTAGTAAAATTGTATCAAATATTACAACTAGCCATATTGAACATCTTGATATTCAATATGCATTTGCTGATATTCATTTTAAGATCTAGTTTTCAGAGAGTAGGGTTTTTTTTTGTTTTCATTTTAAAATACAAACAATGGTAAATGCCCTTGCAGACACTGGCCCAAGCTAGGTAACCAAGGGCAAGACACTTGGAGCCATAGCCTCCTCCCTCCTACAGTGGGATGAAGTGAAATAACGCATGTAATCTAGCTGGGCTAAATAGGGAGCATTCAGAAAATGAGGATGAGTATAATTTATTCATACGCTTAATGCTTTTAGAAGCCTGAGGTGTTCACATTTCTGACAGTTTTCTATTTAGTAATATTAGCATACGTGCATAGGTGGTATTTCTCCCAACTTTTCAAAATGGAAAACATTGAGATTCGTGGACTTTTTCATCAGACGTCAAGCAAATTTACTCCGATTTCATAAATAGTAGAGATGACTTTATAAGGTGTTAGGTTCCATGAGTCCAACTGTAATGCTAATTATATTGGAAATTTAAAAAGTAAAGCTACTAGCTTAGAAAGAATCTTTTTTTTTTTTAATCTTCTAAACGCTTACCTGCTTTTACCTCCCTTTATAGTTTATGGTGGAGGAGGTTACATTTTAACCTAGATAAGAGTCCCCCTTTTTGATGTACACAGTCAGAACTTTAAGTCTGCATGCCTCAGGGAGCAGGTTTCACATGAAAATAGATTAGGTTCAACGTTGGGGGGGGGTGGACACAACATGTGACATGCTAAAATGAACTCTTGTCTCTTTGTTAAAGACCAAAAAGCATTCCATTTCAATTGTGGCAATTTGGTGACAATCACCCCTTCCATAATTATTTTAGGAGGAAACACAAGACTTTGGGGGAACAATTTAAAGCAGCATTACTCAACCAAAAAAGCCCTCCGTGTGCCTCATCCTTGATCTTCCCTGTCTGTTCCCCTCAATTTACGCTTCTTTTGCCTCCCACGTCTCTGTCATCAGCTAGTCCTGTCAGATCTACCTCCAAAACATGGCTCCTTACTGCATGCTGGCCCCTGCTCTCCATCACCCCTAGGTCCCCAGGCCACACCACTGTCTTCTCCCCCCTGCATCTCTGGAAGAGCATCCTCACTGGTCTCCCTACTTCCTCTCTGGCTCTGCAATCCACTCTCACTCTGCAGCCCAAGGGCACTTTTACAAATAGTAATCACATTGCGCCCCTGCTTCAAACTGTTTATTTAGGATGAAATCCACACTTCTTTTCTTTGGCTTTCCTCTTCCAGCTCATCTCCTGCCCCTCTCCCCGTCGTTCCTCTGCTGTAGCCACCCTGGCTTCCGTTAGGTTTCTTGAACATGCCCAGTTCTTTTCCACCATAGTGCTCCTGCGTGAGTGTTTCCCCAGCCTGGCGGACTGCACCAGTTCTTCACGTGACCAGCTCCTTCTCAACTTTCCATCCTCACTTTAAAGATCAGGTTCCAAGTGCAGTTTTCCTTGGGTTTCATCTTCAGAGCAGCCTTTGTCTTTCCTCTATTACGCATCCTGTCTATTTCCTCATAGATATAATCACCATCTGTATTATCTTGTTTGCTTATTTTCTTCTCTATCATCTGTCTCCATCAGGTTTCAGCACAGGAAGCAGAAACTGGTGTAGGTAGTTTACATATGAAAGAGTTTAAGAAGGGAATCCCAGACGTTTACAGAGTGGGGGGGGGGCTGTAGGTGTGGTTCTAGGCTGGGCCTCTGTGAAAGACCCTCAGTGCTGTCCAGAACCGACTCACTAGGGCAGGTGCTGGTATTCTGTGGCTGATGGTTCTAGAGCTAAGAGTTCCCAGCGCTTTGCAGTAGCTGTGGTTCGGGGATCAGGAAGCCAGAATGGAGACATGTCTGCTGCCACTGTCTTATATATGCTAGAAGGTGGAGAAAGGATGCTGAGCCCAGCTGTTGAGACCACATCAGTTCCCTCACCCTTGCTTGACGGCAGAAAAAGTCAGAAAGGGGCAGGAAAATGACCTCAGCCTTTTGGATCTTGTACGGGTATATCTTAATGGGTGTAACCTAATTCTCACCCAGAATCAACTTACTTCCTCTACAGCCACAAATCTATCAGGCTCTCAGGAGCTCCTGTCTCTGTAAATTGTACTGCAGTTCCTCAAAATTTCTCTTGTGATGATCAAAACTCCATTGATTGTTCTGACTTGTTCTGTTGTCTCCAGATGTTTCTCAGCTTCATTTTTTTTTGCGGTACGTGGGCCTCTCACTGTTGTGGCCTCTCCCGTTGCGGAGCACAGGCTCCGGACGCGCAGGCTTAGCAGCCATGGCTCACGGGCCCAGCCTCGCCGCGGCATGTGGGATCTTCCCGAACTGGGGCATGAACCCGTGTCCCCTGCATCGGCAGGCGGACTCTCAACCACTGCGCCACCAGGGAAGACCCTCTCAGCTTCTTAATTTTGGCAGTTCTTTATTTTCAGGTTGGCTGCACACTCTTGCCAGTTATCACTATAGATAGCGCTTTCTCTTACTTAAAAAGAAACAATTAAAGAGACTGAGTTTTAGAGGTCTGCACTATTATTCTGATACAAACGCCGACGATCCTTTAGGTTCTCCCAGTATTTATTAGATCAGCTAAGAATTGGTAAGGAAACTCAGCTTCAGATGGCAGCAAATCAAGCAGACCCTTAATGTTCTCTTTTTTAACGGAGTCCATTTTGTAATGTATATGGGCGTGTCAGGCGTGTAGGTTAGTGGCTACATACCTCAGTTTTCATTAGGGGACTCGGAAAAATAATTGAGTCTTATTGCAAAAGTTTAGATGTGCCTAACCTTATAAGATTCCTTGGCAAAACAGAATTCTCATAATAAGCAAGTTCTAGGTATTAGAATTTGCTCCGAGGGGGTAAAGAGTGAGAAATGTAAAAGTTGCCTAGACCAAATTTGGGACAATCTGAGCACCAAAATAAGTAAGGACAGTAAGGTATTATAGACCACTGAAAATAGGTCTCCTTGAGTCCATATGGATGATGACCAACTAGATAGACACATGGAGGAGACGGGAGGGATTTACTTTCAGCAGAATGTCAAAGACCAACTGGTAGAAGTGGAGGGAGTGCTAGAGGTAGGAAAGCAGTGTTCAGCTCTCCTAGTAAAGATGGAGTCAGGTAGCCATCATCACAGGTGATATAGACAAGTTTGGGGGAGGAGCGTGATATTGATCTGCTCTTACCCTATCTCACCACAGATTCCTTATGACTTGCAAGACAAAAATGGTAACTATGCAGTGGAGAAATCAGACATCACTTTGACCAGGTGACCAAAATTAATATCACCAGTGGGGGCAGACAGCATCTGTGCCTCCAGATAGAAGTGACCTGACAAGGACACAGGGTCCCTTCTGTACTAGTCTAACCTGAATCTGATCACAGAGAAACTTTAACTAAGGAAGGTTCTATTAAAAAAAAAAAAAAAAAAAAGAAGAGGGCTGTACTCTCCAAAAATGTCAGTGTCATAAAAGACAAAGACTGTGAAAATGTCCCAGATTAGAGGAGGCAAAGGAGACGGAACAGCTAAATGCAATAGTTGACCTAAGACTAGCTCCTGTATTGAAGGGAAAAATGCTACAAAGGGATATTGTTGGGTCGATTGACAAAATTGGAAAATGGACAGGAGTTTAAAGTAGTTAAATTTACTGATGTGGATAACTGTACCGTGGTTATGTAAGAGAATATCTGTATTTAAAAAAAATACAAACTGGAGTATTTAGAGGTACAGGGCCGCAATATAATATTGCTGTGTATGCATTAAAATTTTTTAATAAATACAGCTAGGGCTTCCCTGGTGGTGCAGTGGTTGAGAGTAATAATATATATTACTCTCAAATGGTTTAGAAAAATTTTTTTATCTAGATAGAGAAGAAGGGAAATGGAGTTGAAGAGGGAGAGGGAAGAGCAGATTATAAGGCTAATGGGGCAAAATGTTAACACTAGATGAATCTGAATAAATGGCATACAAGCTTTCTTTGTACCATTCTGTAAATTTGAAGTTATTTCTAAATACAAAGTTTTAGGGACTTCCCTGGTGGTCCAGCGGCTAATTAAGACTCTGTGCTCCCAATGCAGGGGCCCCAGGTTCGATCCCTGGTCAGGGAACTAGATCCCACATGCAACAACTAAAGATCCCACATGCTGCAGCGAAGGTCCTGCATACCGCAACTAAGACGTGGTGCAGCCAAATAAATAATTTTTTTTTTTTTTTTTTTGGTACCGGGGCCTCTTCCG
>NW_020174922.1:2970677-3011172 GCF_003031525.2 Neophocaena asiaeorientalis asiaeorientalis | reverse complement strand
GCTGGGTCCCCCCAAAAAAATTATTTTTTTTTTTTTTTTTGCGGTACGCGGGCCTCTCACTGTTGTGGCCTCTCCCGTTGCGGAGCGCAGGCTCAGCGGCCATGGCTCACGGGCCTAGCCACTCTGCGGCATGTGGGATCTTCCCGGACCGGGGCAGAAACCCGTGTTCCCTGCATCGGCAGGCGGACTCTCAACCACTGCGCCACCAGGGAAGCCCAATAAATATTTTTTTTAAAAGTTTAAAAAACGTATTTTGCGGGGGAGTTCCTTGGTGGTTTAGCAGTTAGGATTTGATACCCATGGCCCAAGTTCAGTCCCTGGTCGGGGAACTGAGATCCTGCAAGCCACGTGGTGTGACCAAAAACAACAACAAAAAACAGTTTTCTAGAAACAGAAAGTGCTTTCCACTTATACTGGGCACAAAAGGATCTGGGTTATGAAGCAGTTTAGCTGAAATGTCATCTTACCTTATTGTGCTTGAATTTTTCTCTAGGTATGTTGGATCTACTTATTGCAAAAAAATAACTTTTTTTATGTTGTTCAAATTGTTCATTCTTTTTTACATTACTCAAGCAATACATCAAAGCATTCCTGTTGTAAAAGATTTAAGTCATTCAGAAGCCACAACATGATCTTTCACTTTACCATTTCTTCCCTGCCCACGCTTAGCAGAAATCAGCATTGAGTTTTGACTAATGTAAATGGGATCTTATACCATACACCTTTCCCAGGAACAGGCTTTCCATTTAATATATCTGGGAGGTATTTCTACTGTTTGCTTTACTTTTTATCTAATGACGGAAGAGAGTTAGATAATATAATTGTACCATAATTTATTTAACTAGTTCCCTGCTGAAGAGCATTTAGGTTGTTTCAATACAGTGTGTACCATAATAGATGGACCCTTGTGCATGTGTATATTTTAATAGTATAGAATCCTGGAAGTAATATTGCTGTGTATGCATTAAAATTTTTTAATAAATACAGCTAGGGCTTCCCTGGTGGTGCAGTGGTTGAGAGTCCGCCTGCCGATGCAGGGGACACGGGTTCGTGCCATGATCCGGGAAGATCCCACATGCCGCGAGAGGCTGGGCCCATGAGCCATGGCTGCTGAGCCTGCGCGTCCGGAGTCTGTGCTCTGCAACGGGAGAGGCCGCAACAGTGAGAGGCCCGCAAAAAAAAGAAAAAAAAATACAGCTAGACTGACTTCTAAATAGATTGTAGCAACAGTATACGTTCTATTTTCCAACATCTCTGCCAACTGTGGATATTATTAATTTAAAAAATGTTTGCCCGTCTTATGGACAAAGTAATACAACTTTTTAGGTGCACATTTCTAAGTTTATTGGCTATTGGTTTTCTTTTCCGGTGCACAGTTTCTTCATACCCTTTATCTCTGATTCTTTTGGTTGTTTGTCTCTTTCTTATTGATCTGTAAGAGTTCTTTATATATTATGGATAATAATTTTTTTGCTTGTTTATGGTACCTTAAATATTTTCTCCTAGCCATTTGCTTGTCTTGGAAGTTTTAAATTTTTATGTAGCCAAACCTTTCACTCTTTTCTTTATGGCTTCTCGGTTTTGTGTCTTATTTAGAAAGATTGTCCCTGTTTTCAAGATTTTGAAAAATATTCTGCATACATTCATCTTTTGTTGTTGTATTTATCTCTTTAATGCACCTAGAAATTTGAATATGGGTTTATTTTCACTTTGGTCCCAATAGGTAACCAATTTATTCAGCATCATTTATTAAATAATTCATTATTCTTTCTCCAATTTAAATTTTAACAGAATCATAAAATAAATTCCTATGTGTACAGGAGTCCATGTCTGCATGGTTTTTTTTTTAAAATTTTCATTTATTTATTTTTTTGCTGCATTGGGTCTTCATTGCTGCCCATGGGCTTTCTCTAGTTGTAGCGAGCAGGGGCTACTCTTCGTTGCGGTGCGTGGGCTTCTCATTGTGGTGGCTTCTCTTGTTATGGAGCGTGGGCTTCAGTAGTTGTAGCATGTGGGCTCAGTAGTTGTGGCACGTGGGCCCTAGAGCACACTGGCTTCAGTAGTTGTGGCAGGTGGGCTCAGTAGTTACAGTGTGTGGGCTCTAGGGCACATGGGCTTCAGTAGTTGTGGCTTGCAGGCTCTAGAGCGCAGGCTCAGTAGTTGTGGTGCACAGGCTTAGTTGCTCTGTGGCATGTGGGATCTTCCTGGACCAGGGATTGAACCCATGTCCCCTGCATTGGCAGGTGGATTCTTAACCACTGCGCCACGAGGGAAGCCCCTTCTGCTATTTTGGAATAAGTTTCTATATTTAATTGCTCCTTGTTAGAAGCAAACTGTCAGCATTTCACATATGATGGGATTGATTTAGTCATTTTGTCTTACAGTATAAAGTTTATTTCTCTACATAATACAAATGTGTAGGTATGCATTTAGCTTCTTGCTGAAATTTTCTTGATGTTGAGGGGGGAGTGCTGGTGGGAGAGAAGGAGAATTTAGTCTTGACAGAAATGAATATATCGGGAGTTTTAGCCTTTTGTCTCTTAGACTCCCCCAAAAGAACAGATTAGAGTTCTCAGCATCTCTGCTTTGCTAGCACCTATAGTTCTCATGAGAGTATGTACCCTGGGAGGGAAAGTACTGTCTGAGTGGTCCAGTATTTGGACATAAAACTTTCTCCTGCAGTAATAACAATGAAATTAATCATTTAATGCGAGCTGACATTGTCAGATACTTACTATGGACCAGACACCTACATACAGCTCACTTAATTCTTTCAATCCCACAAATTTGGTATTATTGTTATTCCCTAGAGAAGCCAGGTAACTTGCCCAAAGCCACACATAGTTAAGAAGTGATGGAGCTGTTGGTGGGACTCTAAACCCATGTTACTAGCATTATTTATTTCCCCCTTGAATTTGAAGCTTGAAGGCTGTGAGTTTTTTGGGTAAATAATTCCTACTATTTTCTAGATTTTTCACATCTGTTTCTTACTCTATTCTCAAAATATCTAATGGGGTAGGGAAGGAAATTCGATGGTTTATCCATTTATGCAAAGGTGGGCAAACTTTTTCTGTACAAGACCAGATAGTAAATATTTTGAGCTTTGTAGACCATATCGTCTCACTTGCAACTATTTAGCTCTGCGGGTGTAACAGGACATATATAAATAGACAATGTGTAAATGATTGAGAGTGGCAGTGTTCCAATAAAACTTTATTTACAAAAACAGGCAGCAGCTTGGATTTGGCTCATGGGTTATAGTTGGCTGACCTCTGTGGTGGTGGACCGATCAGATCTCTTTGGGGACACCTGGACATGTCAGCCGGGGGTGGGGCAGAATCAGAATTCCTAGTGCGAAGTGTTGTGCCCTGCCCACTCCCCAACCTTCTCCAGGCTGCATCACTTAGTACCACTCACTAGTGCCTTTAGGAGAGTCAAGTCCCAACAATAATAGTGATAGTGAGTGTTTTGTCCTGGGTGCTTTGTACTGTGTGCTTTGCACATGTGTCATTTAATCAGTGAATAACCTAGTGAGATGGGAAACTGAGGTACAAGAAAGGAGAAGGCTTGCCCAAGGTCACAGAGCTAGTAGGTGGTGAAATGGATTTGAACCCAGGGAGGTTGATTCTGAGCCTGTGAGCTCAAGTCTTACCTTATCTCTCCCACATTATGGGCTTTATCAGCTTGAGGTTGCCTTTGAAGCCTTATTCTTCAGGAAGTGCCTCTTCCCAGCACTCACATTAAGAGATAAGATTCTCTTTTTAAGACATTTACTTCGGAACCGAGCTACAAGTAAGGGAATGCTAACTCGGCCATTTTTCTGTTATAGTTGGAAAGTTGGAGGGTCAAATAAGATGATGCAAGAGGTTTCTTTTTGCTTGTCCTTAGGCTGCACTGAAGACTATCAGCTGTAGAACTACTTTAACGATAACAAAAGAAATTATTTGTTAGTGTTGTGTCAACATGGAGCCGGTGCATTAAATACGTCATCTCAGTTAAACCTGAAAACAGTGCTGTAAATTAAGTGGCATTATTCCGATTTCACAGATGAAAAAACTGAGGCTCATCTATGAGATGTTGATAAGTTAATTAAATCTCCATGAGTCTTAGTTTCCTTATTTGGATATAATAATAGCCCTATCTCGTAGGGTCATTATGAAGATTAAATGAGTTAAGGCACTTTAAGAATTTAGAGCAGTGTTTGGCACTGAATGGTATTACCTTTTATTATTGTTTTTATTATTATTATCAGAATATAGTAGTAGTAGTAGTAATAGTAGAGGTGAATTTTTTTTTTTTTTTATGATTGCTTGTGAATTGGAAATAAGCATCTAAGTGTCTAACATAGTGCCTGGGTGTTAATAAATGGAATTTATGGTTATTTGTTCATAGGAAGAAGCATAAGCTCTGTTCATTTTAATTTAAAAATACCTCTACTCATGATGGTTTCAAAATTAAGCAGTTTAAAATGTTAAAACTCAGTCTCTTTGTTGCTGTTTGTTTTGTGTAAAATTATTCTCCTGCAAAAATAGTATGCCCTAGATATTCCTCTGTTTACTATAGATTAGGTAGGGCTGGTACTAGAGGACAGGAGTGCGTGACATATTAAGTGATTGCCAAGGTTCATTTTACAATCATAAAAATAGTAACTGAGGACTATGTACAGGCGAGTAAAGTAATTTGCTCATTTATGTTAAACAAATACAGTACACCATTGTAAAAAGACTTGTTTTGCATATATACTCTTTATTACACACCATACATTGCTGTACACATTTTGTGTTTGTACATGCCCATTCCTCTCTGAGGTTATATACAAAACCATGTGAACTCTATAGTAATGGCAATTGAAAGTATTTGTTCAATGCCAATTTTGACTCTATGTGATTTTCCTTTTAAGTACTGGCCTTAGAACTTAACCCCTACTTTAAGCTGCAACTCAACTCCATATTTATAATGAGGTGCAGAAAGGAAAATATTTCCCCCTTCATAAAGTTAACTGTTTCATTTTTTAAAAACATGCTTCTCTGTATGTTAGCAGAAACTAAAGTCATGCTGTCCAGTTCATTTGTTATTTGTGAGGGTGACATCTGGTGGTTCTTTTTAATTCTCACGTTTTCTCTGTGCTTGGCTAGAAGTTGTTAGAAATTCCAAAGAATCAGTGTGTGAACTGCTTTGCCTGGTACTTAACATACTATCTGGCTATTAAGGATTGAATTAGTACAACTGATAGGGCTTTGAAAGCCCAGCACTGCATTTAGATGTAGTCCCTCTGGATGTCAGCCTTCCCTGAAGGACTTTATTTTAGCATGTGTGATGGACAAACAGCCACCTTATTGGGGAGGATTTAATTCAGAGAATTTAGGGTTTTGAGTAAGGGATGGCATCTATACCAACCTCTTTGCTTTACTCATGAGGTGGCTAGAGCCCCAAGAGTTTGAATATATTAACCAAGGTCACACTGTGTTGGCCAAAGTCACTGTTCCCCAGTGAGCTGAGGTCCTGGGTTCTGTGCCCATAAGTTATGTTTATTGTGCTGGGAAGAGTCCGGGCATTAAAGGATAGGAGACAAAGGCATTTTAAGGTGGGAGAAGTAAAGGCGGTTAACATTTTTGAGTATTTATTGCAATAAATATTCCCACATTCAGCCTTTTTTCTCTCTTCCAAAAGAGGGTGCAGAATCTTTAGTGGGAAGGAGTTATTGAGGAAGTACAGTGAGGGATCCCAGCTCTGTCTCTGTGAGTTTACTGATTCATCCCATATCTGAGAAGTTAGTATCCTCCGGAATTGTATTTTGTATTTATTGAGCCTGTTTTGTGTTGGATCTTTATATGCTATTAACTCACTAGCATCCTTCCAGCAATCTGGGGAGGCGGTTGGAATCCCCATTGTTAAGAGTCTGCAAAGTGCAAAAGTACCGTGCTGGGTTACAAAGTGGATTCAAAAGGAGTGTCATGGCCCTTGATTTCAGCCAGGGCGTTAAGATAGGCTCTTGAAAGTCAGTGGAGGAGGATTCAGAAGGCTAGACCTTCCCAGGGTTGGGGTAGAGCTGAGATTCAGACCCAGACAGGTTTAACTTCCTGGCCTAAATTTATGTTTTCCACTGTCCTATGTTGGAAATGCACTTAAGCGAATTTTTGAATAAAACCTAACTCACCAACACGTAATAGTGGCTTAGTAAAAATATGCTCAGTTTATTTCTGTGTTCAATGTAATCCTTCCTAATGAAGTGACTACTACTGTATATCTCCTATTTTCACTATCAGACCTGCGATTTTTGGTAAATATGAAGCTTTGAAAAAAAAGACAGGACTTATGGGGTAATATTGGAGTACGTCCCTGGCATGAGAGAAACTAGAGAACTATGTTAATACTGTACTTGGAGAATGTGTGAAATCATTTTCAATCTCAAGTGATGAATGTTTAAAATAAAAATTTCTCAGGCACACATTTTTTTCTTCTGGCAGCTGATTTTTACTATTTGTATTATCTGAAATTTAAAAACTATTTTTGAATAATGTTGGAAAACTTCCAGTTTTTTTGTAAGCATATCCAAAAAATTAGATTTTATAAACCTTCTGGGCATATTTGGAGGATGAACTCTGTGTCATGTTCTTTTTTTTTTTGTCTGCTACTTTTGAGAATTCTGTTCATAACTTTGGAAAGGTCACATTTGTTCACTGCAAGGGCCAGGTGGGGACGAGGGGTGTGAGGGGTCTCTAGTGTATGGGCCCTCGTCGCTTTCCTTCTCTTTCATTGAGAGCTCTGTGGGTCAGTTAAGTTTTGATGTTAATCCTTCAAGGGGAGGTATAAGTGGTGTCTGCACCCTTTAGACGCAGTAATGGGGATACTGAAGCTGAGGTTTACATTTGGCTCCAGAGAGCCTCAGGGTACTGCTGTTCCCTCCTATAATACGAACTTTTAAAAAATGCAGGCTGTAAAATGCAACCAGGAAGTTTAAAGGCCATGGATGGAAGATGTGAGCAGATGAAAAATTCTCCCTGACACATGAGCTCAGGGTGCGTATATTAAAAAGTGGTTTGCCCCAATTTTGCTCTAAGGGTCACTTCATGGATATATAATAAAGGTGTATTTTAAATTAATTAATCCTGTTTTAGAAAAATCAGCACTTTATTCAAGTTATAGTAGGGAATGATGTCACTTAAGTTTATGCATTTCCCATATGATTCCTTTAACTAGCAATGTGCTTTTTCCTTTTATGTGCAAAAAGATTTACATCCAATATTTGAGGAAGACTCCTGGTGTGTCACTAAGATAATGGTAAAGCGTAACAACTGGTGTGTCTTGTTTTCCATTTTGGACGTATTGATTGACCAGGGGAGAATACTATGCAGAGAAGTGTTTGCAATTCTTAGGGCCACAATACCCATGGCTCTTAATCCCTGCCCTAGTCCTGCAGGAGGCTGGGGCACCCTCTTCATGTCTCATCTCCCTGGGAATAGTCCAGATGTGCCCCAGAGCCAGGCGTGGAATCTGTGACTTCTCAGAGTTCTCAGCAGTTCTGGGCTTCTTTGAGTCCATGGTACCAAACACACAGCTTCCTTAGTCATAGAATGGAATGTTGAGTAAAATCCGACAGAGCCCCAACAGACCTTGTCATCCCTCCCTGAAGAACAACAGTTAAATGAGAACATGGGGGCTTCAGCTCTCAGACCCATTGAAGTCATCCATATGAGAGAGGGAAAAATAGAGGAAGAGGCAGAGGAGGAAGATGATGAGGAGGAGAATAAGGAGGTAAGGGGAGAAAGGTAGAGGCCGTAGAGAAGTGATGCGACTTTTTGGATTTGCAGTATCTCGTTTTAATTTTTATCATGTTCCTTCCTACTCCCCCTTCCTTCTTGGAGTAATATTTGCCACATGAATATTCCTTTTCACGCCACAAAGTGAATTAAAATTCAGATGGGGAGGCCTGAAAAGTTTGTAAATCTATTTGGTCTCTTTGGAAATTAATACAGAGTATTTAAATTATTGCTGTTAATTGCATATTTGTTGTCTTTATTTGCCTTTCCCCCTTAGGGATAAAAATAATGTAAACATCTTCATCATTAGTATCTCCATTATTTAAGATTCTTAAAGAAATAAACATTTATTAAGAACCTGCCGTCGCTTAAAGGCACTTGCATGCATTTTTGCTACTCAGAATGTTACAAAGTTAACAAATTAAGATGAACATTGTTTAGAAAAGCCTTAGCAGTTGATGCAGCACCCCTCTTCCCTTTCCTCACTTCTGTGTCTGTTTCTGTGTGTCCAGGATCCTCCATCCCTCTGGGGGCAGGGGGTAGGTTTCAGGCTCCCCACCCAGCAGGGAGCAAGCCCTGGAATGCTAGCTGGCATCTGGAAGGTGTCCCCCTCCGCCCCACCCAGGAATCTCTCCCCTAACAGGGTTAGCCCACTTGCTGAATTGCAAAATGAAACTGTCACGGTAAGGACCTCCCATCTCAAGACAAGGGTTCTCAGTCCGCCGGTCAGCCAGCAATCATCTGTTAAGAGTCTTTGAAGTGCAGAGCACTGTGTTAGGTTATAAAGTGGATTCAAAAGGAGTCAGATGGCCCTTGACTGCAGCCAGGAGTCAAGATAGGCTCTTGAGAAAGTCAGGTACCATCTGAGGCAAGGTATGCTTGGGAGCCAGGTGTGGCGCAAATAAATATTTATTACATTTATGCCCAAGGGTAGTAGCTCCTCAAGGTTGGCCTCAGCATGGGAGTTGGCGGTGGTGGGAGCAGTGCAGCAGCTTCGAGGACAGAACTAAACACTGAGGCTTTCCTATGAACACATCTTCGTTGTCAGCAGCGTGAGCTTTCCTGTGTTACTTTCCTTAAACCGGAAGGACTCTGGATGCTTCTCTGACTATATGTGTGGTATGCCTATCCAGTACTGGGAGGTTTAAGGGAAACCAGCTGTGGTGAAGCTTTGGGAAGTTGATGGTGAGTTTGGAGAAGCAAAGAGACCAGAGGTAGAAAAATCTTGTTATGCTCTGTGAGGAATGTATGTGGGGATATTTAAAGCTGGGTGGGAGACTGTTGACTAGCAGTCCCCTGTAGATCAGGTACCAAACCTAGTGGTGCTGATAGGAATCCACAGAGGAAATGTTCTCCCCAAAGCAGCAGCAGGAAAGTGATAGAATTTGAACTGCGGGTTGGGACTTAGAGAGACAGGTATATGGTGTGGGAGGTATGAACAGTCCCTTTGACTTCTGGCAATCCATCCCTCGGGTGGAACCCATAGCAGTTTTCCCAAGGAGCTGGGAAACTGTGTTTGCAGGTACCCAGGGAGAAAGTGTGTTGTCACTATTAATGTCAAAGTATAATTTCCAAACTCTGGTCTGAAGGGCTGCTGTGAGGCCTCTGCACATGGCACCCTCTGAGCAAGTGACACTAGACAAAGCAAAAACGAGAAAGAAAAAGGTGACCTAATTTTAAGAAAACCTATGTGAGGAGTATTGACTTCATTGGCTATGCATTTTTAAAGAGTTTTTGTTTTATTTTATTTTGTTTTCCGTGCCTCGTAGAGATTTGGGGACTAGATTAAGCTCTAACTACTACAGCATTTAAATGCCATGCATAGCTCCTCTGGGATCAAAATGCACCTGAAATGTGGGAAGACGTCGAGCCCCGGGTTCTCACTGCAGATGATGAAATTCACCTGAGACCACATAGCCAGAGAAGGCCGAATGGAGCTCTGAATCTAGGCAGTCTTGACCTCAGAGCCCTCCGGCCTAAAGCTGTGTGGCTGACAGGGTCTTGGTGCTCTGGCCAGGTGTCAGGCCTGAGCCTCTGAGGTGGAAGAGCCGAGTTCAGGACGTTAGACCACCAGAGACCTCCTGACCTCACCTAATATCAATCGGCGAGAGCTCTCTCAGAGATCTCCGTCTCAACACTAAGACCCAGCCCCACGCAACGGCCAGCAAGCTCCAATGCTGGACGCTCCATGGCAAACAACTCGCAAGGCAGAAACACAGCCCCACCCATAAGCAGAGAGGCTGCCTAAAATCATACTAACTTCACAGACACCCCAAAACACACCACTGTCGCCCTGCCCACCAGAAAGACAAGATCCAGCCCCACCCACCAGAATAGGCACCAGTCCCCTCCATCAGGAAGCCTACAGAAGCCACTGAACAAACCTTACCCACTGGGGGCAGACACCAAAAACAACGGGAACTACGAACCTGCAGCCTGCAAAAAGGAGACCCCAAACACAGTAAGTTAAGCAAAATGAGAAGACAGAGAAATATGCAGCAGATGAAGTAGCAAGGTAAAAAGCCACCAGACCAAACAAATGAAGAGGAAATAGGCAGTCTACCTGAAAAAGAACTCAGAGTGATGATAGTAAAGATGATCCAAAATCTTGGAAATAGATTGGAGAAAATACAAGAAACGTTTAACAAGGAATTAGAACTAAAGAGCAAACAAACAATGATGAACAACACAATAAATGAAATTAAAAATTCTCTAGAAGGAATCAGCAGAATAACTGAGGCAGAAGAATGGATAAATGACCTGGAAGATAAAATAGTTGAAATAACTACCGCAGAGCAGAGTAAAGAAAAAAGAATGAAAAGAATTGAGGACAGTCTCAGAGACCTCTGGGACAACATTAAACGCACCAACATTCGAATTATAGGGGTCCCAGAAGAAGAAGAGAAAAAGAAAGGGTTTGAGAAAATATTTGAAGAGATTATAATTGAAAACTTCCCTAACATGGGAAAGGAAATACTCAGTCAAGTCCAGGAAGCCTGGAGAGTCCCATACAGGATAAATCCGAGGAGAAACACTCCAAGACACATTTAATCAAGCTATCAAAAATTAAATACAAAGAAAAAATGTTAAAAGCAGCAAGGGAAAAGCAACTAATAACATACAAGGGAATCCCCTTAAGGTTAACAGCTGATCTTTAAGCAGAAACTCTGCAAGCCAGAAGGGAGTGGCAGGACATATTTAAAGTGATAAAAGGAAAAAACTTACAACCAAGATTACTCTATCCAGCAAGGATCTCATTCAGATTCGATGGAGAAATTAAAACCTTTACAGACAAGCAAAAGTTAAGAGAATTCAGCACCACCAAACCAGCTTTACAACAAATGCTAAAGGGACTTCTCTAGGCAGGAAACACAAGAGGAGGAAAAGACCTAGAATAAGAAACTGAAAACAATTAAGAAAATGGTAATAGGAATATATATATTGATAATTATCTTAAATGTAAAGGGATTAAATGTGCCAACCAAAAGACATAGACTGGCTGAATGGATACAAAAACAAGACCCGTACATATGCTGTCTACAAGAGACCCACTTCAGACCTACGGACTGAAAGTGAGGGGATGGAAAAAGATATTCCATGCAAATGGAAATCAAAAGAAAGCTGGAGTAGCAATTCTCATATCAGACAAAATAGACTTTAAAATAAAAACTATTAAAAGAGACAAAGAAGGACACTACATAATGATCAAGGAATCAATCCAAAAAGAAGATATAACAATTGTAAATATTTATGCCCCCAACATAGGAGCACCTCAATACATAAGGCAAATGCTAACAGCTATAAGAGGGGAAATTGGCAGTTACACAATAATAGTAGGGAACTTTAACACCCCACTTTCAGCAGTGGACAGATCATCCAAAATGAAAATAAATAAGGAAACACAAGCTTTAAATGACACATTACACAAGATGGACTTAATTGATATTTATAGTACATTCCATCCAAAAACAACAGAATACACGTTCTTCTCAAGTGCTCATGGAACATTCTCCAGGGTAGATCATATCTTGGGTCACAAATGAAGCCTTGGTAAATTTAAGAAAATTGAAATCGTATCAAGTATCTTTTTTGACCACAACACTATGAGACTAGATATCAATCGCAGGAAACAAACTGTAAAAAATACAAACACATGGAGGCTAAACAATAAGCTACTAAATAACTAAGAGATCACTGCAGAAATCATAGAGGAAATCAAAAAATACCTAGAAACAAATGACAATGAAAACACGACGACCCAAAACCTATGGGATGCAGCAAAAGCAGTTCTAAGAGGGAAGTCTATAGCAGTACAATCCTACCTCAAGAAATAAGAAACATCTCAAATAAACAACCTCACCTTACATCTAAAGCAATTAGAGAAAGAAGAACAAAACCACCCCAGAGTTAGCAGAAGGAAAGAAATCATAAAGACCAGATCAGAAATAAATGAAAAAGAAATGAAGGAAACAATAGCAAATAAAACTAAAAGCTGGTTCTTTGAGAAGATAAACAAAATTGATAAACCATTAGCCACACTCATCAAGAAAAAAAGGGAGAATACCCAAATCAATAAATTTATAAATGAAAATGGAGAAGTAACAATTGACACTAGAAATACAAAGGATCACGAGAGATTACTACAAGCAGCTCTATGCCAATAAAATGGACAACCTGGAACATATGGACAAATTCTTAGAAAAGCACAACCTTCTGAGACTGAACCAGCAAGAAACAGAAAATATAAACAGCCCAATCACAAGCAGTGAAATTGAAACTGTGATTAAAAATCTTCCAAGAAACAAAAGCCCAGGACCAGATGGCTTCACAGTGAATTCTATCACACATTTAGAGAAGAGCTAACACCCATCCTTCTCAAACTCTTCCAAAATATAACAGAGGAACAGTCCCAACTCATTGTACAAGGCCACCATCACCCTGATACCAAAACCAGACAAAGATGTTACAAAAAAAGAAAACTACAGGCCAATATCACTGATGAATATGGATGCAAAAATCTTCAACAAAATAGTAGCAAACAGGATCCAACAGCACATTAAAAGGATCATACACCATGATCAAGTGGGATTTATCCCAGGAATGCAAGGATTCTTCAATATATGCAAATCAATCAATGTGATACACCATATTAACAAATTGAAGGAGAAAAACCATATGATCATCTCAATAGATGTAGAAAAAGCTTTTGATAAGATTGAACACCTATTTATGATAAAAACCCTCCAGAAAGTAGGTACAGAGGGGACTTACCTCAACATAATAAAGGCCATATATGACAAACCCACAGCCAACATCGTTGTCAATGGTGAAAAACTGAAACCATTTCCTCTAAGATCAGGAAGAAGACAAGGTTGCCCACTCTTCACCACTATTATTCAACATAGTTTTGGAAGTTTTAGCTATAGCAATCGGAGAAGAAAAAGAAATAAAAGGAATCCAAATCGGAAAAGAAGAAGTAAAACTGTCACTTTTGTAGATGATATGATACTATACGTAGAGAATCGTAAAGATGCTACCAGAAAACTGCTAGAGATAATCAATGAATTTGGTAAAGTAGCAGGATACAAAATTAATGCACAGGAATCTCTTGCATTCCTATACACTAATGATGAAAAATCTGAAAGAGAAATCAAGGAAACACTCCCATTTAAGAATTGCAACAAAAAGAATAAAATACCTAGGAAGAAACCTACCTAGGGAGACAAAAGACCTGTATGCAGAAAACTATAAGACACTGATGAAAGAAATTAAAGATGATACAAACAGATGGAGAGAGCTATACCATTTTCTTGGATTGGAAGAATCAACATTGTTAATACACTATACTGCCCAAAGCAATGCACAGATTCAATGCAATCCCTATCAAACTACCAATGGCATTTTTCACAGAACTAGAACAAAAACTTTCACAATTTGTATGAAAACACAAAAGACCCCGAATAGCCAAAGCAATCTTAAGAAAGAAAAATGGAGCTGGAGGATTCAGGCTCCCTGACTTCAGACTATACTACAAAGGTACAGTAATCAAGACAATATGGTGCTGGCACAAAAACAGAAATATAGATCAATGGAACAGGATAGAAAGCCCAGAGATAAACCCATGTACATATGGTCACCTTATCTTTGATGAAGGAGGCAAGAATATACAATGGAGAATAGACAGCCTCTTGAATAAGTGGTGCTGGGAAAACTGAACAGCTACACGTAAAAGAGTGAAATTAGAACACTTCCTAACACCATACACAAAAATAAACTCAAAATGGATTAAAGCCTAAATGTAAAGCCAGACAGTATAAAACCTCTAGAGGAAAGCATAGGGAGAACACTTTGATATAAATCACAGCAAGATCTTTTTTGACCCACCTCCTAGAGAAATGGAAATAAAAACAAAAATAAACAAATGGGACTTAATGAAACTTAAAAGCTTTTGCACAGCAAAGAAACTGTAAAGAGAAAAAGACAACCCTCAGAATGGGAGAAAATATTTGCAAATGACTCAACTGACAAAGGATTAATCTGTGAAATATACAAGCAGCTCATGCAGCTTAATATCAAAAAAACAAATAATCCAATCCAAAAATGGGCTGCAGACTTAAATAGACATTTCTCCAAAGAAGATATAGAGATTGACAACAAACACATGAAAGGATGCTCAACATCACTAATCATCAGAGAAATGCAAATCAAAACTGCAATGAGGTATCACCTCACATCGGTCAGAATGGCCATCATCAAAAAATCTACAAGCAATAAATTCTGGAGAGGGTGTGGAGAAAAGGGAACCCTCTTGCACTGTTGGTGGGAATGTAAATTGATATGGCCACTATGGAGAACAGTATGGAGGATCTTTAAAAAATGAAAACTAGAAGTAGCATACGACCCAGTGATCCCACTACTGGGCATGTACCCTGAGAAAAACATAATTCAAAAGGAGTCATGTACCACAATGTTCATTGCAGCACTATTTACAATAACCAGGACATGGAGGCAACCTAAGTGTCCATCGACAGATGAATGGATAAACAAGATGTGGCACACATATACAATGGAATATTATTCAGCCGTAAAAAAGAAACGAAACTGAGTTATTTGTAGTGAGGTGGATGGACCTAGAATCTGTCATACCGAGTTAAGTAAGAAGGAGAAAAACAAATACCATGTGCTAACACATATATGTGGAATCTTAAAAAAGAATGGTTCTGGTGAACCTAGGGAATAAAGACTCAGATGTAGAGAATGGACTTGAGGACACGAGAAAGGGGAAGGGTAAGCTGGGATGAAGTGAGAGAGTGGCATGGACGTATATACACTACCAAATGTAAAATAGATAGCTAGTGGGAAGCTGCTGCATAGCACAGGGAGATCAGCTCGGTGCTTTGTGTCCACCTAGAGGGGTGGGATAGGGAGGGTGGGAGGGAGACACAAAAGGGAGGGGATATTGGGATGTATGTATATGTATAGCTGATTCACTTTGTTATACAGAAGAAACCAACACAACATCGTAAAGCAATTAAACTCCAATAAAGATGTTTTAAAAGTATAATTTCCAAAAATTAGAAATATGACTTTCATAAAGATATAAAGTGAACGTGTAGAAATTTTATTTAGCCTATCAGTGAGGAAAACAGTGAGGTGGTAAACTGATTCTCCGGGTATTTGTGGAACTGGGTATTTATAGGCTTAAAACAAAAACAGTGTTAGATTAAGATTGCTAGGCTACAGGTAAAACTGGATAGTGTTCCTACAGGGCTATAAAACTAATCATTGAGGTTTTCTCACCATTCCGAAATCTGCAAGCTAACATGCCATCTCACAGTATCTGGTTTCTAATCTCATAGTGAATAGAAACGTCTCAAACACAAGGAAGTTCTCCTAGAGAATTCAGGAATCCTTGGGAGGATTTGTGTAACAACATGCAGTATGACCTGCAGAGATATGCCGCCACCTCCTCACCCACCCACTCTCCACTTCTGCCCAACTGCCTTAGCTCCAAGTTTTGGATATGTTTTATTAACATTGAAAAAAATACTTTGGCGTTAAAGAAATCTGAGGGTGAATCTCACTTCCTTCACTTGCCAGCTGTATAATATTGGGCAGGTAGTTACCTGCGACTGGATTTGCTTGCTGCAAATTGGGAGGAGCTTTTGTAAAGTGCCTGACACATGACAGGCACTCGTTAAGTCTTAGTTCTTCTCTTTACCTTTCCTTTTTCTTAAGTGAAAAAAGTTTACCCTTTGTCCGGCCTTCAGAGACAAAGTTTTCTTCCCCTTGGTAAGTGGAATATTTATAAATGGAATGGAATATTTATAAATGGAGTATTTCCTGCCTTATCAATAAACAAAGGATGTCACGGTCATCTACGATTGCAGCCCTCCAACGTGAGCGGGTGAGCCCTGAGGAAACTCAGGGCTGAAAAGAATACCTGCCATCTAGCAGCCATCAGAATGAAGCCACTCCCTGCGGTGAGCCCTGAGGAAACTCAGGATGTGAAAATACAGGATACTGGCCACAGATATCTGAGGTGCATATCAAAGGAATGATTTCAGCGAGCCCAGACTCTTGCATCTTCCCATACATACAAAAGCGCTAAATTCTTTAACCTGAGATATCTGGTTTTCTTTAATTAACAATAATCTTTTGCCATTCGTTGCAAAACTCCTATATATCATGGCTCCTCCCCTCGCCTCCTTGGAGCAGTTTCTCAGTTATCTGAAATGCTGTCTCATGGGCTGCAGTCCTCATTTTGCCCCAAATCAAACTTAACTCGCCACTCTTACGTTGTGCATTTTTTAAAGTCAGTACCCTCTCTCCTTCCCTCCCTCCCTTTCCTTCCTTCCTTTCTTCCTTTCTTCCTTTCTCTCTCCCCCCTCTCCCTCCCTCCCTCCCTCTCTCCCTTCCTTCCTTCCTCCCTCTCACTCTCTCTTTTTCTCATCTTTAGTTTATTAGATTAATATCCTAGAACTCTGGTGGATTTTTTCCATTACTAAGAGAGGCATTCTCTTAAATTTTTATTATTCATCTAAGCGGGAAAAAATAGATTTTTTTACATTAAAAATTTAAAGATTAAAAATTAAAAGATTCTTTTTTAATTAAAAATTTCCACCAGCTTTATTGAGATGTAGTTAACCTATAAGATTGTGTTTCAGGTGTATAAATTGGCGATTTGATATATGCATATATTGTGAAATGATTACCATAGTAAGGTTAGTTAACACATCCGTCACCTCACAGTTATAATTTTTTGTGTGTGTGATGAGAACTTTGAAGATCTACCCTCTTAACTACTTTCAAATATGTAATGTAGTATTGTTAACTCTGGTTACCACGTTGTACAGAATGCTTTATTTACAGAACCCTCTGCATATGACAAAATGGAGAGATGTTCCTCAAGTGAAGATGATTTCTTACTGGATATAACTTAGTGTTTCTTGTTTTGAGGTGGGGATGGGGGTATTACTTGTTTAAGTGTAAATATTATCCTTGTCTCCTTTTAAAAGGAGAACTGGCTTTCCGAGTTATCCTTTCTGAAGCCCACTCAGTATCTCAGTGTCTGCTGTGAGCCCTGCTCTGGGTTGAGGTTTGTGAGGAAGGGGTTGGATGCACAGAAGCTCCGAGGAGCATGCTCTCTGCATTCCCCCTTCCTGGTACAGGTCAGCCCAGGTGGGGTTAACGGATGGCAGAGGGACCATGAGCTGGTGTCTGGCACAGGTAACAGGTCATCACTACCAGATCTGTATTCCTGGAGAGTATTCGTCTCTCCCCTTCTCCACAACCCCTCACATGTGGGACACTGAGCTGTGATTCAAAATGACAAAGTCTTCTGATATTGTTCCAATCACTAATTTCTGGAGAGTGAGGAGTAAGAAAGAATTGCCCTTGACTGTGCCTTCCTCACAGAGTATGGTATTAATATAGATCAATAGGTCAGGGATCCCACATTCTAAACTCACTTCTGCCACTACTTATAATGTTGTTTCTTCTTTTTCGTATTTACACATTTTTTTTTCCTTTCCTGCCTAAGTGCAGAATCAGTATGTTGTATACATTGTTCAGTATTAATGGTCACACGAGGGAAAAGCTCTGTAACCCTCTTTCCTCATTTCTGTGTCCTGTCTGTAAATGAGGTGATGTGATCAGTGCTCTGATGGTCCAGGCTCAGTTCATTCATTCATTAGGCAACATGTAGCTGTTGAGCAACAGCTCTGTGCCAAGCCCTGGTGGTTTCTCTGTAAACATGATAAATGAGAACCTGCCCTAGTGGAGATAGATTGTAACCAAGGAAACAAATAAGATGATTAGAGACTATGATAAGTATTATGAATGAAAGAAATCAGATGATGGGAAACTATAAGTAAGCTGCTATTAGTAATTTTAATTAGGGTTATCAGAGATGGTCTCTTTGAGGAGGTGGCTTTCTGAACTGCAAATATAAGGATGAGAATGAGTCAGTCATAGGAAGAGTTGAGTGAAGAACATTCTAGGAAAGAGAGACAATGCAGAGAGGTGTGGGATGAATTTGGCTTGTGCACGGACCAGAAAGACAGACCTTTGGCTGAAGTGGAGTGAGTCTGGTGGGTGGAGAGGTGCACAGAGGCTGGCAGGGTCATTAAGGGCTTTGTAGATCATGGGAAGGAATTTGGGTTTATTCTAAGTGCAATGGAAAGCTTTTAAAGAGGTCTAAAGCAGTGGAATGGTATGAGCTTATTAAAAGAAGGGAAAGGAAAGAATAACTACGGCTGTTGTGTGAAGAACTGAATGGCAGATGTCAGGCTTGGGAGTAGGGAGACCAGTGAGGTCCTGGTGCTTGGCTGTGGAGAAGGTGGTAGGGATGTGAGAGAAGGAGGCCTTGAAGATTTGACTAGGTTATGGTGGGTCCCAAATACCTGGATGAGGAGCTTGGATTTGATTTTTGCAGCCGTGAGGGAGCTTCGTGTGTGAGTGTGAGTTTGTGAGTGAGTGAGTGTATGTGTGTTTGTGTATGACTGTGAGTTTAGGGGTGAGACTGAGTGTATGAGCCAGTGTGTATGAGCGTGGGGTGCATGTGTGGATTTGTGAGCAGATGTGAGTGTGTGTGTTATGTGTGTATGTGTGTGTGTTTGGGTTTTTCTCCTGTTGCAGATTTTGAACAGGCCAGTGGCATGATGGAAAGGGCTGCCCTGTATGCTACAGATAAAGGCTGCTGACAGGGAGACTTGCTGGGTGGGTAGTGGAGTTAGACGTGACACGAAGGCCCAGACGTGCTAACGTGGCCAGCTATGGAGAAAGAGACGACTGAATTGGGCAGGTCCTGTTCTTTATTTTATTCTGCTTCTGGGTTGGATGAGACTGAGGAGTGAAGACCCCACTGAAGGAGTCACATTCTCTTCAGATTCGCCCAGTCTGATTGCTGGCTGAGTAGCTTACTCGTCTTATTAGTGACAAAGCCAACCCTAAATTAAACCTCACTTAAATTCATGTGTTGGTTTCTCTGAAAAGAATTCCATTAGTAAGAGTTAAGTGGAATGGTTCTGCTGCAGCCCACCCAAACGGTCCCCACTCTGCCTTGAGAGGTGCGCGCGCACACACACACACGCACGCAGGGAGTACACGCACACACACGGGGAGCACACACACATGCACACACATTGGGAGTACACACACACGGTGTGTACACACACACACATGGGGAGTACACACACACGGGGAGTACACAATACGGGGAGTACACACACGGGCGGTACACACACACGGGGAGTACACACACACACACGGGGAGCACACACACATGCACACACATTGGGAGTACACACACACGGTGTGTACACACACACACATGGGGAGTACACACACACGGGGAGTACACAATACGGGGAGTACACACACGGGGGGTACACACACATGGGAGTACACAACACGGGGAGTATACACACACACACGGGGAGTACACACACACATGGGGAGTACACACGGGGAGTACACACACACACGGGGAGTACACACACACACACACACACACACATTCTCTTTTATATTTAAATTTCTTGATTCTTGAGAAACTCATTGTGTTTTTTGTTCCCCCCCAGGATATCTTTGAAGATGCCTTGGAAACCCTCTCTGTGTAAGTAGTAACATAATAAAAAAGTATGTAGTAGAGAAAAATTGACGGTTTTCTTATAAGAAATGTAAATATTTCTTCTCATTTTTTTGAATTTTTTGAGTGTAGTGGCTATTGTTGGAAAAATTCACTTCTCCGTAATTTAACAGTTAGGATGTGATTAAGCTTAAGAAAGGATCTGTCTAAAGTTACTATCAAATATGTTTTTGAGTCTTATTTCTTGTAACCTTAATTAAACTAAAATGAAAGAAAAAATGTTTTCCAACAAATTAAATTTTATTTGTTTATAGCTAACCCTTTTACATCTTGCCCATATTTATTTACATGGTTAGCCTCATATTGTAGATTTTTGCTTTTGGTTTGCCCTTAGTTTTATTATAAGCATTTCCTATAAGCCTACATAATTTTTGTAATGATTTTAAATGACATCATATTAGATCAAATGGAACATCGCAATTTACTTATTCATTTCTCCTTTGTTAGACATTTAGTTTTTCACTGGTTTAAAAACTTAAAACTAAGTAGTGAACATTTTAATGTGTATAGCTTTATCATATTTTTGAATATCTCCAAAAGGTTAACTTCACCCATGTAGAATCATTGGATTAAAAGGGATGAATATTTTTATTCTTAATGTGATATTTCTCAAGTTGCCTTTCTGTGTTAGTTAGCTCAGGCTGCCATAATAAAATACCATAGACTGGGTGGCTTAAACAACAGAGATTTATTTTCTCACGGTTCTGGAGTCAGAGATCAGGGTGCCAGTGTGGTCAGGTTCTGGTGAGAGCTCTCTTCCTGATTTACAGATGGTCACCTTCTCGTTGTGTCTTCACATGGCAGAGGGAGAGAGAGCAAGAGAGCAAGATTTCTGGGGTCTCCTCCTATAAGGGCATTAGTCATGAGGGCGCCCCTTTCAGGACCTGATCTAAACCTGATTATCTCCCAAAGTCCTCATCTCCAAATACCATCACACTGGGGATCAGGGCTTCAACATGTGAAACTTGGGGGGGACGCTATTCAGTCCACAGCACTTTGAAAAGAGTTTCACCAGTTTGCACGGCTGTGAACAACATATAAGTGAAGTGGTTTAAAATGTAGCATTATCATCCCTAGGTATTATTTGAACCATTTTGCTGCTTAAATGATACCTAATTGTTTTGTCTTAACATTTTTTTCTGGGAGTTCCCTAGTGGCCTGGTGGTTAGGATTCTAGGCTTTCATTGATGTGGCCTGGGTTCAATCCCTGGTCAGGGAACTGAGATCCTATAAGCCATGTGGTGCACACAACCCCCCAATTTTTTTTCTTATAATCATTGTTTAGTCCATTGCATTTCCTTTTGTATGAATTCTAGTCTTCTTTTGCCTATTTAACTTTTTTCTCAATGTTTCTTTTACATACTTATGAACTTTAAAATATATATACACCTTCATATTTTGTCCTATATGCTACAGATACTTTCCCTTAATTGCTATTTTTATGTTAGAGTTGCAAATTTTTATATTGTCCAAAAGTTTTAGTGTTTATGTCATTGAATGTGTATGTGAATAAAAAACTTAATTGTGATTAGGATTTTAAAAAATAAGCTTTCTACTGTGCAATAGTTTCGGATTTACAGAATTATTATGAAGATAGTATGGAGAGTCCTCTATATCCCACACTTGTTTTCGCTATGATTAATTTCTTACATTAGAATGATATATTTGTCACAATTAATAATCTAATACAGTTACATTGTTATAACTAAAGTCCATACTTGATTCAGATTTCTTTAGTTTTTATGGAGTATCCTTTTTCTGTCCCAGGATCCCATTCAGGACACCACAGTACAATCATTCGTCCTGTCTCCTTAGGCTATGCTTGATTGTGACAGTTTCTCAGAGTTTCCTTGGTTTTGAGTACTGCTCATTTGTTTTGTGGAATGTCCCTCAGCTGGGATTTGTCTGGGTTTTTTTCCTCACGATTAGACTGAGGTCATGTGTTTTTGGGAGGAAGATCACAGACCTAAAGTATCATTCTCATCACATTATATCAAAGATACATGTTATCAACCTGGTTTACTCCTGTTGATGCTAAACTTCGTCACTTGGCTTGAGATAGTGTTTGTCAGATCTTGCCACTGTAAAGTTTTACTCTTTTCCCCCCCCTTCCCTTTTCATACTGTACTCTTTGAAAGATAATCTACTTGTGTAATTTTAAAAATGACTTTAAAGGTGAGTGCATTATTTGCCACCCAGAAATCTTACTCAGCTGTGTAAGTAAGCTGTCCCTCCAGGCTTGGGAGCAGTGATCTTCTGTGTATCCTCTCCTTTCTTATGGATGCAAAATGAGTTGTAGAATTTTGTTGTGGCTTCTCCGCTCTGAGCGTTGGCAGGAATTGAGCTTGGGCGGCCTGGTAGACTGAAGTCGAGGAGGTAGAAAAGGATCTGACTGTGGGGCGGTGACTGGAATTCACCAGTGGAAGCGCTGCTGTTCCCAGTGAGAAGCTAGAACACTCGACACACACCAGAGAGGGGTTCAGGTCTTGGAGATGAAGACAGGTCAGACTGATGTAATTGACATGACCGATGGGTGGCACACATTAAAATTTGTGTTTCTTTGAGCTTTCAGTGGCTGCATTAGAGTGGCAGTGGCTTTACCTTTGGGTCTGAAAGGCATTGTCAGCAATTTCTAACACCTATTAGTTTTTATTTTATTTATTTATTTTACAGCAGGTTCTTATTAGTTATCTATTTTATACATATTAGTGTATATATGTCAATCCCAATCGACACCTATTAGTTAAAAAAAAATCAAATTATAGGGAAACAAAAACCTTCTGAACTTGACTTGCGATTTCTGGTTTTCCAAGTAAGGAGCTTGAAGTTGCCACTTTGTCCTAACAACAAGTAAAGAGGTAAACAGACTTGGAAATTCTACAACTCATTTTGCATCCATAAGAAAGGAGAGGATACACAGAAGATCACTGCTCCCAAGCCTGGAGGGACAGAAAGGCAAATACAGGGAGTCATGGTGTACAGAGTTGAAGCCAGGGCAGGGGTGGGAAAACGTCACCTGTGATCGATGAATTGCTGGGGGCTCAGTGTGAATAACTCTGGGAGTTGAGAACCATAAGGAGACCCACTCATATGGAGCCCCTCCACCCACAATGTGAAATTTGCCTCCAGAAGCTGTACCAGATTTATACAGTAAATAGAGGAGAAAAATCCCTTTGGGCTTCCAGCAGGGTGAGAAGAAAAAGAACCATTCTGAAATACATCAGAGTTTACTGTTCTTAACAAGGCCTGCCCTCAGGGGAGAGTAGTTAACCAGAACTTAACTGACCCTGGGGAGCTCTAGCCCACTCTGGCCATCCTGTCCCATCTAAGAGAGAAGAAAAACTGAGAAACACTTGAGAAGTTCCCAGTCCAGAGGCACAGGCTCCCTAAAAGACTGAGACTGCATCACAGGTCGATAGAATGCTTCCCCTCCGCCACGCCTCACCACCACATGACCACAGGCCTATTTATAACAGTTCCTTTTATCATGTACATCATGTTTAACTATCAAGAAAGATTACAAGGCAGACCAGTAGGCAAAAAACACAGGTTGAAGAGACAGAGTAAGCGTCAGAACCAGACGTGGCAGGGATGTGGGAATTTAAAAGAACTATGGTTAATATGCAATGGGCTCTATGGAAGAAGTAGAGAGACTGTAGGAATAGATGGGTAATGTAAGCAGAAAGATGGAAACCATAAGAAAGAACCAAAAAGAAATGCTAGAGATCAAAACACTCTAACAGAAATGAAAAATGCCTCTGATGGACTTATTAGACTGGACATGGCTGAGGAAAGACTCTGAGCTAGAGGCTGTAGAAATAGAATCCCGAATAGAGTGGAATAGGATCCTCAAAAACTGAAAAGCAAAGAGAACAAAGAGTGAATAAAACAGAACAGAATATCCAAGGACTGTGGGGCAACTACAGTAGGTGTAACGTATGCATAATCGGAACATCAGAAGGAGAAGAAAGAAAAGAACAGAAGAAATATTTGAAACAATAATGTCTGAGAATTTCCACAATTAATGTTAGACACCAAACCACAGATCCAGGAAGCTCAGAGAACACCAAATAGGATGATTGTCAAAAAATGACCTCTAGGTACATTATTTGTAAACTGCAGAGAATCAAAGATAAAGAAAAAATCTTGAAAGAAAAAATACACCTTACCTATAGAGGAGCAAAGATAAGTATTACATCCAGCTTCTTCTCAGAGACCAGGCAAGCAGAAGACAGTAGAGTGAAATGTTTGTGTTGAGAGAATAAAACCATCCACTTAGAATTCTGTACTCTCTGAAATTATCTTCAAAAGTAAAGGAGAAATAAAGACTTTCTCAGGTGAACAAAAACTGAAGCAATTTGTTGCCCATAGATCTGCCTTGTAAGAAATATTAGAAGAAATTCTATAGAGAGAGGAAAAATAAATATGGGTCAGAACCTGAGATCTACTTAAGGAAAAGAAGAACATCAAAGAAGGAATAAGTCAAAGTAAAATAAAACATTTTTTCATATTCTTAATTGATCTAACAGATAACAGTTTGTTGAAAATGATACCAACAGTGTATTTGGTTATATATGCTTATGTTTATATCTTATGTATATATACATGCTTATTTATGCTTACATATAAGTGAGATGAATGACAACAATGATACAGGGATGGGAGGGAGGAATTAGGATTATTTTGTTATTATAAGGTACTCATACTACCTTTGAAATGGTATAGTGTACTTTAATGTAGACTTGGATTAGTTGTAAATCTGTACTGCAAACTCTAGGGCAACCACCAATAAAAAGTAAAAACAGAAGTAAAGCTGATGTGCTAAGAAAGGAGAGAAAATAGAGCATATAAAATGCTCAATTAAAACAATATAAGGCAGAAAAAGAGTAGAAGACAAGAATAGGAACAAAGAACAAGGGCAACAAATAAAAAACAGTAATGAATATGGTAGATATTAATCCAACTATATCAATATTCACTTTGAATGTCAGTGGTGTAAATTTACCAATTAAAAGACATTGTCAGAGTAGATCAAAAAACATGGTCCAACTGTATGTTGTCTACAAGAAACCCACTTTAAATAAGACACATAAAGAGTAAAAGTAAATGGACAGAGAAAAATATACCATGCTAACACTAATCAGAAGAAAGCAGGAGTAGCTATACTAATTTTGGACAGAGCAGACTTCAAAGTAAGGAAAGTTATCGGGGATAAAGAAAGGCATTACATAATTGACAGAGGGGCCAGTTCTCCAAGAAAACATAACAGTTCTTAATGTGTAGGTACCTGACAACAGAGCATCACAAACTATATACAAGGAGAAATAGATGATTTTGTTACCGTAGTTGGTGACTTCACCTGCCTTCTCTCAGAAATAGATCCAGCCGGGAGAAAATCAGTAAGGTCATAGCTGAACTAAAAAAAAGAAAATCCTGAACTTAACCCAACTGAAGTTAATTTAGATCCCTATCTCATGCCAACCCTAAAATTGCTAGCCCAGTATTCCAACGCCATTTGCTAAGTCTGTGAGTAAAAGAAAATTTATGTTTGATGCCTACTTTATCAAATAATACACTCATTAAAATAATAATGCTGTGTTTCTGGACTTTCTGTTTTTTTTCCTTTGACCTATATGTCTGTGTTTGCACAAAAACTGCTCTATTTATCTGCTTTAGATGTTTCGATTTTAGTATGACTCGTTCTCAGAAGAGTAGCATCCAAAAGTGACCCATGTGATCGAGATGTTTTTGATTCATGACTATCAGAAACCCGTTGTGAACTCTTAAAATGTGGAATTCTTGGAGGCTTTGTATGTCTTAGCGTCTTTTATCCTACTGTCAACCATATTACAGTTTTCTTCTCATCTTGAAAACAATAGTTTTTTAATGCTATCTAACTTTCTTGTTATCTAACATTTTCTTTTCCATTCATTGCCTCTTTCAGCCTGTCTTCAGCTGCATTTATCTGCTGTTGCCAGCATTTTTTTTACTTCCAAATTTAACTTCCCTGTCCTGCTCAGTTTACCAAACCCAAAGGTTTACCCATTCTAGAACTTGCCTTATTCTTTTAGTTTTCTGATGTACATTATTTCTTGCGACACCTAAGACTGTTTCTTAAACAGTTTTGTGTTTCCTTTTCAATGTTGCCAAAATGTCCCTGGTACTTGCTTCTCTCACCTTAGTTGTAGCAACACATAATAGTAATGCTTTACCTAACTGAGAACCTTACCTCTTTGAAATAGAGCCCAAAGCTGGAAAGGGTAGCCAAAGTAGGTATTAGAGCCCATGCTCTAAAAATCTTGCCCTTTACTTGTAGTAGAGGATTCCATCCAGAGTCTATTTACAATGAATGTAAGTAGACTTATGCTTTTTGGCATAATTTTGCCAGAGTTCTAAGAGGTATGGTGAGAGGATGGTTTTATTTTTAAATTTTTTATATCTTTATTGGAGTATAATTGCTTTACAATGTTGTGTTAGTTTCTGCTGTACAACAAAGTGAATTAGCTATACGTATACATATATCCCCATATCCCCTCCCTCTTGAGCCTCCCTCCCACCCTCCCTATCCCATCCCTCTAGGTGGTCACAAAGCACTGAGCTGATCTCCCTGTGCTATGCAGCAGCTTCCCACTAGCCATCCATTTTACATTTGGTAGAGTATATATGTCAATGCTACTCTCTCACTTCATCCCAGCTTCCCCTTCCCGAGGAGGTGGTTTTAGAAGCCAGTTTGTTGATAGTAGCAAAAAATGGCAGGGAAAGAAGAAAGTAAATATGACATACAGTCATAGAACTCCAAAGCACAGCAGTGTGGTTTTACCTAGCTTAGGTGCACACAACAAAATGTACCTTTCTGGTGAGTCAAGCCCTTGGACTTGACAGGTGAACTTGAGCACCAGTCTCAGTTGCCATTTACTGCCTGGGAGATCTGGGACAGTTTCTTTCTTTCTCTTTTTTAAAAAAAATTTTTTTGGGGCTGCTTTTGGGTCTTCATTGCTGTGCGCGGGCTTTCTCTAGTTGCGGCGAGCGGGGGCTACTCTTTGTTGCAGTGCGCGGGCTTCTTGTTGCGGTGGCTTCTCTTGTTGCAGAGCACGGGCTCTAGGCATGCGGGCTTCAGTAGTTGCAGCACGCAGGCTCAGTAGTTGCAGCATGTGGGCCCTAGAGCGCGTGGGCTTCAGTAGCTGTGGTGCGTGGGCTCAGCAGTTGTGGTGTGCAGGCTCTAGGGTGCATGGGCTTCAGTAGTTGTGGCATGCAGGATCAGTAGTTGTGGTTCGTGGGCTCTAGAGCGCAGGCTCAGTAGTTGTGGCACACGGGCTTAGTTGCTCCACATCATGTTGGATCTTCCCAGACCAGGTATCGAACCCGTGTCCCCTGCATTGGCAGGAGGATTGTTTTTTTTTTTTAATTTTTTAATTTATTTTTTATTTTTTTAACATCTTTATTGGAGTATAATTGCTTTACAATGGTGTGTTACTTTCTGCTGTATAACAAAGTGAATCAGCTATATGCATACATATATCCCCATATCCCCTCCCTCTTGCGTCTCCCTCCCACCCTCCCTATCTCACCCCTCTAGGTGCTTGAAAAGCATCTTCCCACTAGCTATCTGTTTTACATTTGGTAGTGCATATATGTCCATGCCACTCTCGCACTTTGTCCCAGCTTACCCTTCCCCCTCCCCGTGTCCTCAAGTCCATTTTCTACGTCTGCATCTTTATTCCTGTCCATCAGGAGGATTGTTAACCACTGTGCCACCAGGGAAGTCCCTCTGGGACAGTTTCTAAGTCTCAGTTGCTTCATCCTCTCACAGATTTATTGGGAAGATAAAATGAAATTTAATTTAAATGTGATAATGGGTATAAACACGTAGTAGGTGCTCAGTAAATATCGGTCGTATACTACTCCCCCACCTTGGATGCTGTTAATCTCCACTGAGAAAGGCATGTTCATATTGCTGTCTCTGAGACATTGGAAAAAGTTTAAATTATATCTAGTATATTCTATTTAAGAGGGTAGAGACTTGTGTCACATATGTTAAGAAAATTCCAAAATGACTAAAATTGTTTTCAAACAGCATTTGAAAGTTAGTAGGATGTGCTTCATTCACAGGGAAAGCTCTCTTGGATGTTTGTTTCTCTTTATTCCATAACATAGAGTGTGATGTTACTGTACTATGTCTCCTGTATTACTGACCCTTTCTGAAATTAAAAATATTACTGAAGTAATCTGTTATTCAAGATTTTTCTTTTAAGATATTATGTATGTTTTCTCTCTGATTACAAGTATATGTTAATTGTAAAAAAAAATTCTTCAGTTGTTTTTTATGTGAACTTTTATTTTGTCCTAATTTCAGCGTTTGCCAAAATTTCTTTCTCGTTCCCTCTTATTAAATTTACGATGCCACGACATTCCTCTTGTGATACATTAGCTGCTGAAATCAATAGAGTTCTTTTTCCATATGCTGATTGAACGGCATATTTTGGTTTTATATTTTGGTTTTATGTGCAGGTAGCAACGCTTCCACCTCTCTGTAGCAGGATGTGGTCCTCTTGCCAACCTGGTGATTAATTTCTTCCTGTGAATACTTTCTCCTGAATTTCTAATGAAAAGATGCAAGTGAACAGATGAGGGAGACCTTAAAGTATTTCCACAAAAGAAAATTATCTCCTACTCTCCTTTTCTGCTTAATGAATTCACCACCACAGATGTAGGTTTTCCTAGTTCTGGATCTTTGTGGTAACAATTGCGTTATTTTAAGTGATTAACTATTTGGGGAAGTTGCTAGATTTACAAGCTGGTAGATCGTACAAACATCTCTAACATTTAGAACTGGAGGGAAAATTAGAGATTTTTTTTTTTTTACACAGACCTCTCACTGTTGTGGCCCCTTCCGGACGCGCAGCCTCAGCGGCCATGGCTCACGGGCCCAGCCGCTCCGCGGCACATGGGATCTTCCCAGACCGGGGCACGAACCCGTGTCCCCTGCATCGGCAGGTGGACTCTCAACCACTGCGCCACCAGGGAAGCCCAGAGATTTTTTTTTTTTATAAAACAGTTAGTGGGACATTGAACATGTCCTTTCTAAAAATTAAAAAATTGTTTATGAAGTTTCTGACTCGTTTAGCATAGGAGGTAATCTCTCAGGGAGGAACCGTACATTAGACCCATCTCATGGCCTATAGAAATTTGCTAGAAGATTAGCTCTGCCTTAGTCCCTGGCTCCCTGATTTAACACTTCCATACTGGTATGTGCTTCTTGGTGCTCTGATGACTGGGTATCCTTCTTGCCCACTGTTTGTACACAACTACCATATCTGAAAATGTAGTGGTGGGTATGAAGTCTGTTCGTGAATTAAGTGATATGACATGTGAAGAATAAATAAAATGTTCCAGGGTTTCCAAAGAGCTGTTCCTGGCTGGGAGATCGGAGTGGCTGGCATTGGTTTTGGGTTTTGAGAGATACCAGGGTTACTTGGGACACCTGTGGGCACAAGAGATTTTGGGTCACCATGGATTCCTGGCTTCCACTTAATGAGAAGAGTAGACTAACTGCTTGGAATCAAGTGAATTGGTAGTGTTTTCAATTAACCTCTTTCTCATCAAAACCACAGTGGGCCATGGCACAAAAATCTAATTAACTGGGGGGCCTGGTCGGGTACTACTTAATCAAGATTTTCTTTTTATGATAGTTTAGAGAAGTCAGAGGAGACATCAAATTTATGTGCAAAGACTGTTAGAGCAGATTCAGGTTTAATATGTTTTCAGCAGTGATCTCTTAATATTCCATAGTACCTTATTAAAAATTTTGAATTTATCCTTATATAGAAATTCATAGGTGTTTAATCAAGTCCTGAGGCAATGGGATGTGTGTGTTCACGTACAGGAACTACGGTGAATTTGTTCTTACGTCTAGAAGTTGAAAGAGGCAGACGTTTTTAGTCAGGCGATAAGAAGCTTACAGTAGAATTAAAAATATTTTGTAGTGTAGCTTTTCTCATGGATTTCGTCCTTCTTCACACCTTCTCTTTTGAACTACAAACTGTAGATTAGAATGAGGTAAAGCTTTTAAGGCAACTCCGCCCCCGCCCCCCATCAGTTTAGATCAGTTAATTATGGTGCAATAATTTTGTCTGTTTTAAGGTTATCTAGGGTAATATTCGGTGAATGACAGTTGAAAAGTATCTAGTTAATATTTTTCTTCATAGTAGTTAAATTATAACTGGTAACTACAGGCAGAGTTAGATTAATTTTCATATTTATGTGATCTTTTCCTTGACCCAGCTTCTCTGTCTAGGTAATCCAAATGTTGCTCAGGTCTGGAGGGGCACCTCTCTGCCCCAACCTCAACCTGATTTTTCTTAACCAGGTTGGCATTTAATTATTTCATTGGATCTAAGATGCTGCTGACATTGTATATACCACTGAGGAAGGAGAAAAACACAATGGAGAATTTTACAGATGACTTTGCCTAAGGGAAGGGAAAAATAAAACTGTCATGCAGGAAGACACAGTAAGGAAATGTGTGTATTTCAATCTTGGTACTAGGTAGGGAGGGGAAAAAAACTTCTCTTGAGATTCTCTGCCCTGGGAACTTTAAAAAAATAGCTCTATCATATTATGAATTTATATCCCATAAAATCCCTGTTTTAAATTTACAATTCATTGGAGTTTATTATCTTTACAGAATTGTACAACCATCATTACAATCTCATTTTAAAAAATTGGTCACCCAAAAAAGAAACCCTGCACCCCTTTACAGTCATTCTCCTTTCCCACTCCTACTCCTAGGCAACCACTAATCTAATTTCTGCTTCTAGATTTGTCTGTATAGACATTTCATAAAAATAGGATTATTCAATATATGTTCTTTTGTGTCTGGCTTTTGAGGTTTATCCATGTTGTGGTATGTGTCAGTATTTCATTCTTTTTTAGGGCTGAATAATACTCAGCTGTGTGGATATACCACATTTTGTTTATCCCTTCATAAGTTGAGGGACAATCAGGTTTTTTCCAGTTTTTGACTGTTGTGAATAATGCTGCTATAAACAACGGTGCACAGTTCTTTGTGTGGACACATGTTTGTAATTCTCTGGCATATATACCTAGGAGTGGAACTGATGGGCTGTATGGGAATCCTGTGTTTAACTTTTTAGCACTCTTAGAATTTCAGTCACAAGCTGGTTTGTGGTCTGAATATTAGGTACCAGTGTGGCCCAAACAGCTTCAAGCAGGTAATTTAATTTTCAGTGGATCAGCTTGGTTTTGCCTTCAGGTAACTGGCAGAAGCAAGTGTGGATCCTTTCCCTAAGAATTTAACTTTGATCTAGGGCAATCAAAGTTGCTCTTGATTTTAAGATACATCTGGGTTTTGGGAATATTACATGATGAAAAATCTGTGTTACAGAGTCCATGGAATACAGTGAATGGAAATAAATTTCGCTAAGAAGCCCAGAGTGAGCAGCATCCCAAGCGTCTTTTCCCTGTATTGAATTGCTTTTCTGTGTATTTTCTTTTGTACTGTTAGGTCTTCTTTAATGGTCAGCTATTGTATTGGAACCTTCCACAATAAGTAGTTCTTTATACAAGCTTATGGGGAGGGGGAGGGAGCGTATGCACATTTTAAGTTAAAGTATGTATATTCTATGAATGCTTCCTTTCACTCTAAGGAGGAGTGACAGTATTTCCTAAGCTCAAAGGAAAGCTTCTTAGTGACCCTTTGGTCCAGTTGTCTCATTTGACCAAGGAGGCCCAGGGGAGGTGGAAGACTTGGTGGTGTTGGTGGCAAAATGAATGGAAAATGACTCGTAAACCCTTATGGACAGGGCCTTTGTCATTGTGGTTCCCTTTTCTGCAGGCTCAGGAGCCTCTCTGACCATCACTCAACCCCAGGTAGCAACACCCAAGTTGTGCCTGCAAGTCAGAGAAGCCCTGCTCGCAGTACTGACTTCCTTACCTCCTCGAAGAGTGGCCTGGGCATGACTACTACTCTGTCCGGGACTACCTTAACAGTTGTAATGGGAAATAGGTCCAATCCTTACCTATTTGATCACTCACTTGGATATTTCACAAATGCCTTAATTAAAAAAAATAATAAAATAAATTATTTATTTATTTTGGCTGAACTGGGTTATAGTTGTGGCATGAGGGATCTTTGTTGCGGCACGCATGCGGGACCTAGTTCCCTGACCAGGGATCGAATCCAGGCCCCTGCATTGGGAGCGTGGAGTCTTACCCACTGGACCACCAGGGAAGTCCCCGCCCCCAAATGCCTTAATTTCTGTGTTTCAAAGTGAACTCTTGGTGGCCGCCTCCCTCATCCCTCCGAAACCTTTTCCTCTCCCAGGCTTCTCCATCTTTGTAAATGTCTCCACCCACTTGCTCAAGCCAGGTGCCTGGTGGACATCTTTGATTCCTTCCCTTTTCTTTAACTTCCCTACTACCAAGTCTGATGATTTCTACCTCCCATCTGTTTACTTCTGTCTCTCTCCTCTCTATTACATTAGCTCGAGGTACTGTCAGGTTTTGCCTGGATTACTTTAAGAGCCCCCAATGTGTTTTCGTGCTTCCTTTGTTCTCTATTCTTCCACCCTCCCAACTGCATCCTACTTGTTCTCCACACAACAGCCGAAGTTACCTTATTTTAAAATTTTAATATGAAAAATTTCAAACATATATAAAAAGTAAAGAGGATAGTAAACTGAGCTCTTGTATACTCACCACTTACCTTCAACAGCTGTTAACTCAAGGCCGATCGTTTTTCATCTATAACCCACCCCAAGGTTATTTGGAATCATATCCTAGACAGTATAATTTATTTCTACCTCTAAATATTTCAGTATGTGCTTCCTGAAAACAAAGATGTGCTCTTATAGGTAATTACCGTTCAGATAACAAGGCCGGGAAATTGCACTGAAACAGAACTATTATCTAATCTATAAGCCTTTTATGGCATCACTGTATCTGTATTTTAGTATGCGTATAAAAGATAGGCCTCTTTTTAAAAACATCATAAGGCTGTTGTCACACCTAAAAAAATTAACAACATTCATCAAATATCCTGTCAGTGTTCAAATTTCCCAGTTGTCTCATAATTTATTAACAACAGGTTTGTTTGATTCAGGACAGAGTGATCCTTTTAGAAATTCAGTTGGATGATGTCACTGTCTTGCTTAGAATCTGTGCATGAGTTTGCATGTCTCTGAGGATGAAGACTCCAATCTACCTCAGCCCGCAAGGCTTGAGGTCAAGGTCAGGTCCCCACATACTGCTTCCACTCACCCTCATTCTCTGCCCTCAGCCAGAAGCCTCTTCCAGCGTTTTGACTGAGCTAGACCTTTGCTGCCCTAGATTTGTGCATCTGGCCTCTCTGACCAGAGCAACTTCCTTCCACTCCTCCCAGAGCTTCTTCCTGGTCATCCTCAGCTCTCAGGTGCTATGTCCTTCCACTTTGCTTAATGACTCCACCTGAATAGGTTACTCCTTCCTCGTTCCTCTATCTTGGCATCCTGTTTGTTCCTCTCATACCCTTTCTTATTTTGTAGTTATTTTTTACTTGTTTTTTGACCGTCTGTTCCTTTGGACTCTTGAAGTTCCAGGAGGATGGGACTGTTCTCTTCTTTTTTTTTGCGGTGCGCGGGCCTCTCACTGTTGTGGCCTCTCCCGTTGCAGAGCGCAGGCTCCGGACGCGCAGGCTCAGCGGCCATGGCTCACGGGCCCAGCCGCTCCGCGGCATGTGGGATCTTCCCGCACCGGGGCACGAACCCATGTCCCCTGCATCGGCAGGCGGACTCTCAACCACTGCGCCACCAGGGAAGCCCCGGGACTGTTCTCTTCTGCTCATCGTGGTGCACCCTGTACCCAAGCACGATGCTTGGCATATAGTAGATGCTCAATATGTATTTGTCGAATTAATAAATTTGTTGAATTAATGTACTAATCGGAAACTATAGATGAATATTAAAAGTAAACTGCAAGGATTTGCAGTGCATTAAAAAAAATCCAGCCATCATTTACTGAGAACTTAGCAAGTATAGGGCACAATGATATTGCTGTGATTGTTCAAAGGGAGAGTGAGTTAAAGGATGTTTTGGGATGTATTTTTTTCTTCTTCTTTTTAATGATGACAGCTGGTTGTGTTAATCAACCCGTACATACATAATTAGGTAATGTCCAATTGTTTGGGCGTACTAAGCACTGTGCAGATTGTCAGTGACTCCTTTGCCTTTATTCACCTCTGGGCTGACTCACTTTCCATCTGAAGTTTATGTAAATGAGCTGTCATACTCTTAGGGGTTGTAGTGAGCTTCACTACCTTTTGTTAACTTTCTACCATTTTTTATCTGCCTTGTTTTCTGATATGTTTATCCATCTGGATAAAAATAGCAACCTGAAATGAGTAATAAAACACCACAAAAGCAGATACTTGGGAGCTTTGCCTTTTGAAATGTGTCAAACTTCTCCATTGGCTATGTTTTGAAAATTAATCAGTATCTCTGGTTCTCCCTTTCTCCCCTTCTTCCTACCTTTCCCCTTTGTGTCATCATGCTTGTAGAACATTGTAGCTAGAACTCCTCAGAGACGAAGTGATGTTTGTATTAGGTACATTATTTATAAATAATGTATAGTTCAGTATCATGTATCATACACATTTAATAGTCTGAAGACTTAGCCACTAACAAATTTAAAGGACTCTGAAATTGCTTAACACTGAAGAGGTATTTGGAGATTTATACGTGATTTTTATTTTTGTGTAATTTCTGTGTTATTTATTTTATGTTTATTGTCCAGAGTGAAAGTATTCAAGCCAGCAAGGAGTATTTTTTTTATTACCTGTGAGCAGAATGATCTCAAAATGTGTTAAAGCTCCATGTAGCTCTGATAAAGTAGCATGTTTAAAGGTATAGGCATAGTTTTGGTCTCCCCTGTAGGCAATGCAATTATAAGCTTTTAATTTCTATTTGTTTTATCAGCAAAGAATGTTTTCTGTAGGGCACCTTGACTTTGCTTTTATGCAAACTTCAAAGCGAGCAGCATAGTCTTTTCAAAATCACTCTGGTTCCATGGTCACATCACCTTGTGCCTTTTGTGTCACATACCCTGCTGCTTCCCTCTTATAAGGATACTTGTGATTGCATTTAGGGCCCAAACCAAATAATCTAGGATAATCTTCCCATTTTAAGATTATTAACTTAATTACACTTGCAAGCCTCTTTTCTCATATAAGGTAACATTCATAGGTTCCAGGGGTTGAGACTTGGATATTTTTGGGGCCATTAGTTAGCCTAACCACAGGTAAAAATAACGTGCATGGTGGATACATATACAGTTTTAATTTCCTTTGTTTCCAGTTCTCTGTAAGGACTTTATTATTTTAAAATCAGGAGATATCAGAGTACATTACCTGATACTTTTATAATCAGATTAAATTGTGAGCCACATCACAGAAACAGTCCAGTTCTAATATGTGTAAGAGCCCTTAAGGCAAGACAAGAAAGTTGTCAAGTCACTGACCATCTCTAAGCCTACTTTATTTTTTTGAGTTTCATCAAAATCTATTCAAATATTCTTTATCTAATATTAATTTTAAATTGCAGTTTCCATCTACAATGGAGTGACATTATATGTATATTTCATTCACTTCACTAATTTAACTTTTGTGCATTTAACCCATTTGACCGAAAACGTCACAGAACTTGACTTTCCCTTATTTAGTGTTTTTAAAAAGTCAGTAAGATATAAAATCCAATTCTAACTTGGGAGCATCAGACTGCTCTTACATTTTCCTTAAAACAAAAGAGGTAATTCATTTTATTCCTCATTTAACCCTCTTTGATAGTGGTGAATCCCTGGATCAGGTGAAAAATCATTAAAAGGCCCTGTGGATTTTATAAATCCAGGCCATTTGTATTATTCTTGCTTGCTTCCCTAGGATAATCAAACAGTGATGGATTAGAATTAGGCTGCAGCAGAGATTGGGGAAAAAAAAAAAATCTCCCAGCATCCCTTCCTGCAGGAGCATCAGCTTCGGCAGTGAGTGTAGCTGCCACTTTAACTGACATGTCTTAAATTCTGCCCTGGGAAGCTCTGGGATGCTGTCAGCTGCCGGGCAACTTCTTTTCTTAAGCTCAGTAAATGAGAGTCTCACCGGAGACCAAGAAATAAAACAGAAATTGAGGATTTTTTTGCCTTTTAAATTGAGGATTGTCTCTTTTCATTGGCTTTTAAAAAATCTGGTAGAAGAGAGGGCATCTTCACAGTGGGGCTATATTAATTCCTTCAAAGTTACAGCTGCTCTAAACCTGTGAGTATGTTGCATTTATTTAGCTGTTCCTGGGGGTCTGATTGCAGCATTCTCTTTGGACCTGTGAGGATTTAATTTAAGGAAAGCTATGCTGATTAAAAAAATTGGAGTGAAATTTCACTGGAGACCTGCAGTTTTTGTTAATTGACATTGACTTCATTAAAGCCTTCATGTCAAGCCTGCCAGGGCTCCCCCCGCCCCCCATATCTCTTTTTCTTAAGTTCCTGAGACTGAGTGCTGAAATTGGAGAAAATAGTGAATCTTGCTGAGAAGGATTCAGTCTTCCCGGGATGCTATGGCAGGTTTACTGCTGCTGCAAGGTGTGCATGGGGCTGCAGAACAATGGAAGGATGATGACGGCTCACTTTGTATTCACTGTGTTTGTCTTATGTCCTTTGTTGGCGTCGTTATGGCGTTTTGTTTTGTTAGGGTGATTAAAACCTTAAAAATTAAGTACCGTGGCGTGCTGGCAGAATAACATCAGTAGTCATAGACTTCACCGCTGTCTGTGCTGTGTCGGGTTCAGCCAGTCTCTTTGTAGCAGATCACAGTAAATGGGAGTTACCCAAGAGTGACCTTTGCATGACTACCCTTTTCAAATTGTGCATTTGAGTCGGTGCCATTTTTTTTCTGGTGACGCAGACCCTTTAGTCTAAACATCTGTCCTTAGTCATTGTGTCCCCTTCGGAATACAGTGGTTGGAGGCTAGAACTGTATCCTTGCTGAATTTTTATTGAATCAGTTTTGAACCTTTTGTAAAGAGCGAGGTTAAATTTTGCTTCCCTTGATAACCCCCATATGTTCTTGATTGGTCTTTGTTACATGAAAATCTTATTATTTTAGTGATCTGATTCAGATCATTTGGTTCCTGATCTCATTCCTTTATCTTAAAATCACATTAGCTAAAGCAATTTCTAAAAGTTAAGTTCAGAGATCAGTAATCAAAATACTTTTAAATACCAACTGTTAACAGTTGTCTTTGTAGATGCAGAATATATTATGTGAGTTTTTTTGGGTGTTAGTATTTTGATTGATTTCCTGCGGCATAAAAAATAAATCAAGGATTTTAAAAAAAGAAACTCTCTACCACCCAGAGATCAAACATCTGCTGTTTTTATTTTTAAACATTTTGTCATTCCTAAATGCAGCAACTTTGAATTCAATGAGGAAAGAGTCCTAAAAATAGGAAATTCTGCCTTACCTAGACTGGTAAAGAACTTATATTAATTCATTCCTTTCATTCATTCATTAACAAATGAATGTTTACATTTGTCACAAAGCTCTTGCCAGGCTTTGGGGACATGATGCTGAACAAGATATTATATCTGCCCTCGTGGAGCAGATACTATTAGCAGGTGAGGGGAACATTCAGAAACTACCTAATTATTTCATTATATGTGTTGTAATTTTTCAGCTGTAAACGTATTGGTACTTTGTAGCCAAATATTTATATTAAAGACATACAAATACTTGCAAATAATTCTGCCCCAGATCTTCTGGAGCCACAGATCCTTGGTATGCTTGACCTGGAAAGAGATTTTGAAAATAATTGAATTAGTTCAACAAACGTGAGATAGGCACTCTATTTAAAGTGCTGGTTTTTAGATCAGTAAATAAGGAATAAGCCCTGCTTTGGAGGAGGTCATAGTCTAGTCTACTGAGAGAGGGAGGGAAATTGGTTATGTTAGTATATTCTAGTATGTTACTCAGTAAATACTGAGTGTGTGCTGTAATGTTGGGCACTGCCATAGGCACTGTGCTGGGCACTGGGGGTGGGTTGGAGAGTAAGACAGAGATACCGTGCCCTCTGGAAGCTCTTAGGGGCCGTGGCAGAGAAGTGATAGGATGCCATGAGAATACACATGAGGGGGAAGGGGCCTCAGTACCATTTACTGATCATCTGCGGTGGGCCAGCCATTAATTGGTACTCTCTGTGTGCATCAATCTTCCCTTCAATCCTATAAACTAGTTACTATCTCTGCCGTAACAAGCAAGTAAATGGAGATGCAGAGAGGTTAAGTAATTTGCTGAAGGTCACACAGGAAGTGAGTGGAGGAATTAGAACTCCATCCCAGATGTGACTTGACTTCACATCTCTGCCCCTTCCAGTGGTCCCCAAACCTGGCTGCTTATTAGAGTTATCTGAGCTCTGGAGGGAGAACTGTGTTTATTACAGGCGTCCCTGAGGACTATTGGCAGTGAGATTTAGGGACCATTCTTAGACTACCCCCTCAATTTACAGATTGGGGAGAGCGAAGATAGAGATCATACAGTAGTTAAAATGGGGCCAGTAGCTAGATTTCCTAGTCACCATTCACTCCATTGCAGTATCTGGAAAGATATAGACTAAGAAATCAAAACCAGAATCAAGAGCAAACAACAGACCCAAACCAACCAACCAAATTAACAAAACAAAACAAAATAAAACAAAAACAAGATAGTAGCAATAAGAACCTGAACCTGTAAAGTGTTTGTCTGGTCTTGGCTCTGAAGAACCAAGATTCAGAGGTCTCCCTGTGCTACCAGATGGTTACTACTTGAGAGTGAACTAGGTAGGACTTTTTTTTTTTTTTTTAAGAAAACAGAGCAGATATCTTGGCTTATTAATATTCATTCAGGCACTTCAGTTTATTCAAGAAACTGTTATTGGGATGTAATGGGATAAACTCTGTAGTATGGAGGAGGTCAGCGTTCTGTGGGAACAAAGATGAGGGATGACCAACCTACACCTGGGTGATGGCAGGAGTTCAGAGAGATGCTGACCTTGTAGGGCTTTCTGGAGGAGGAGATGTCTGAATTGAGGCTGACATTGCTAGATACTAGTGGCAATCAGGTGTAGCAGCAGAGTTTAGTAGGGCAAAGACCCTGAGATGTGAGAGACCATTGTAAGAGGAAAGCTTTCTCCTCTGTCCTCTTAGGTTCATGCTTGGGGCCCTGCAAATTAAATGGATAAAAGACAGATTAGCAAGGGAAGAGAAAAACAAGTTTAATTGCATACGTACATACGAAAGTTTACAAAGAAATGTGCCTCAAGGAGGTGGTTAGAATTGGGGGCTTATTTACCATCTAAACAAAGAATGATGAAGTGTGGAGAAGAAGCTAAATAAAAGAGTTTGGGGGGCTTCTTGATGAGGGTAAGTTATGGGAAGATGATTAGAAAATGTATGTTAGAGAAGAATTGTTTAGTAAGTTTTTTATACAGCTAAGAGTCCTTTCAGGTGGTAAGAGTTATCTTTGGACTAGTTTTCTTCCCGGTGTGGGAGAGGGAGACATCATTGCAAAAGGAAATTGATACCCTGATTTTAGATAGAAAGGAGGAGAGCAGAGATCTAATTGCCTTCACCTCAAAATAATCTTTACGTGAAAATGATATATTTTGGGGTGACATACTCTGATCCCCTTCACCATGGTCTCTTCAGGGTTTGCCAAGAAGCTTGAGAGGCCTGCAGTTCTCGTGAGGATAGTCTGGTTAGAGAAAGACAGGTACCAAGGGTACCTTGCCAAGAAACTGTGGCAAGGGCCATGATGAGCCACTGAAGTGTCACTAAAGTATGAGTGGTGAAGTCGTCTCACTTCTGACTCTTAAGACTCTGGCCAGTTATTTATAATTTAGGGCTTAAATAGGCTTTGATGGCTTAGGTAGAGAATTTAACATACTTGTGTGCATATACATATGAATGTACATAGAGATATATGCATGTGTATATATATATACACACACACACACACAACGCATGCATAGAGATATATATTGGTATAGATATATATCAATCGTTGTTTTTATGGAAAATACGTTTTGATTTCCAACCCAGTACATCATAAACAAATTTATAAGATTATAACCCACTTGTGACTTTGTATGGTTTTTAATCTCCCATATTTTGCATCAAATCTCTCATTTGATTAGCAGAAATCTCTGAGGCCTGTCATGAGATAAGGGGTTTTGAGGCTCTGTGTGGTTTCCTGAACAAAGCAGTGAGGGAGGTTTAGCAGCTTTTTGCTGTGTCATCGTTTTCATATCTTAGTGAGAACAAATGGATTAGATTCTTTTTAAAATGTCTTCTGCGTCAGGTCTGGTACCCACGGAAAGTCTGTCTTTGTATCTTAAATAACAACCGTGTTAATTGATCTCCCCTTTTACAGAGAAGGAAAACAAGGTGGGAAAATGTTAAATCAGTTGTCCAAAGTTATTCAAAGTGCTGACTGTGACTCCATGGTGCTAAAAGTTGGCCGATCTGTGCTCCTACAGGCTGTTGTATTGTGTCTCTTAGCCATGGGTTGATT